>NW_026600355.1:0-354395 GCF_029448725.1 Salvelinus fontinalis | reverse complement strand
CTACTAATCCTACCTAGTCCTAACCTGGTCCCAGTAACTACTAACCCAACCTAGTCCTAACCTGGTCCCAGTAACTACTAACCCTACCTAGTCCTAACCTGGTCCCAGTAACTATTAACCCTACCTAGTTCTAATCTGGTCCCAGTAACTACTGACTGCTAACCCTACCTAGTCCTAACCTGGTCCCAGTAACTACTAACCCTACCTCATCCTAACCTGGTCCCAGTAACTATTAACCCTACCTAGTTCTAACCTGGTCCCAGTAACTACTAACCCTACCTAGTTCTAACCTGGTCCCAGTAACTACTAACCCCACCTAGTCCTAACCTGGTCCCAGTAACTACTAACCCTACCTAGTCCTAACCTGGTCCAGTAACTACTACACCTACCAAGTCCTAACCTGGTCCCAGTAACTACTGACTACTAACCCTACGTAGTCCTAACCTGGTCCCAGTAACTACTAACCCTACCTAGTTCTAACCTGGTCCCAGTAACTACTGACTACTTACCCTATCTAGTCCTAACCTGGTCCCAGTAACTACTAACCCTACCTAGTCTTAACCTGGTCCCAGTAACTACTAACCCTACCTAGTCCTAACCTGGTCCCAGTAACTACTAACCCTACCTAGTCCTAACCTGGTCCCAGTAACTACTAACCGTACCTAGTCCTAACCTGGTCCCAGTAACTACTAACCGTACCTAGTCCTAACCTGGTCCCAGTAACTACTAACCCTACCTAGTTCTAACCTGGTCCCAGTAACTACTAACCCTACCTAGTCCTAACCTGGTCCCAGTAACTACTGACTACTAACCCTACCTAATCCTAACCTGGTCCCAGTAACTACTAACCCTACCTAATCCTAACCTGGTCCCAGAAACTACAAACCCTACCTAGTTCTAACCTGGTCCCAGTAACTACTGACTGCTAACCGTACCTAGTCCTAACTTGGTCCCAGTAACTACTAACCCTACCTAGTCCTAACCTGGTCCCAGTAACTACTGACTACTAACCCTACCTAGTCCTAACCTGGTCCCAGTAACCACTAACCCTACCAAGTTCTAACCTGGTCCCAGTAACTACAAACCCTACCTAGTTCTAACCTGGTCCCAGTAACTACTGACTGCTAACCGTACCTAGTCCTAACTTGGTCCCAGTAACTACTAACCCTACCTAGTCCTAACCTGGTCCCAGTAACTACTGACTACTAACCCTACCTAGTCCTAACCTGGTCCCAGTAACCACTAACCCTACCAAGTTCTAACCTGGTCCCAGTAACTACTGACTACTAACCCTACCTAGTCCTAACCTGGTCCTAGTAACTACTGACTACTAACCCTAGATAGTCCTAACCTGGTCACAGTAACTACTAACCCTACCTAGTTCTAACCTGGTCCCAGTAACTACTGACTACTAACCGTATCAAGTCCTAACCTGGTCCCAGTAACTACTAACCCTACCTAGTCTTAACCTGGTCCCAGTAACTATTAACCCTACCTAGTTTTAACCTGGTCCCAGTAACTACTGACTGCTAACCCTACCTAGTCGTAACCTTGTCCCAGTAACTACTAACCCTACCTAGTCCTAACCTGGTCCCAGTAACTACTAACCCTACCAAGTCCTAACCTGGTCCCAGTAACTACTGACTACTAACCCTGCCAAGTCCTAACCTGGTCCCAGTAACTACTGACTACTAACCCTACCTAATCCTAACCTGTTCCCAGTAACCACTAACCCTACCTAGTCCTAACCTGGTCCCAGTAATTAATAACCCTACATAGTTCTAACGTGGTCCATGTAACTACTGACTACTAACCCTACCTAGTCCTAACCTGGTCCCAGTAACTACTAACCCTACCTAGTCCTAACCTGGTCCCAGTAACTGCTAACCGTACCTAGTCCTAACCTGGTCCCAGTAACTACTAACCCTACCTAGTTCTAACCTGGTCCGAGTAACTACTGACTGCTAACCGTACCTAGTCCTAACCTGGTCCCAGTAACTACTAACCCTACCTAGTTCTAACCTGGTCCCAGTAACTACTAACCCTACCTAGTCCTAACCTGGTCCCAGTAACTACTGACTACTAACCCTGCCAAGTCCTAACCTGGTCCCAGTAACTACTGACTACTAACCCTACCTAATCCTAACCTGGTCCCAGTAACTACTAACCCTACCTAGTCCTAACCTGGTCCCAGTAACTACTAACCGTACCTAGTCCTAACCTGGTCCCAGTAACTACTAACCCTACCTAGTTCTAACTTGGTCCCAGTAACTACTAACCCTACCTAGTCCTAACCTGGTCCCAGTAACTACTGACTACTAACCCTACCTAGTCCTAACCTGGTCCCAGTAACCACTAACCCTACCAAGTTCTAACCTGGTCCCAGTAACTACTGACTACTAACCCTACCTAGTCCTAACCTGGTCACAGTAACTACTAAACCTACCTAGTTCTAACCTGGTCCCAGTAACTACTGACTATTAACCCTATCTAGTCCTAACCTGGTCCCAGTAACTACTAACCCGACCTAGTCTTAACCTGGTCCCAGTAACTATTAACCCTACCTAGTTTTAACCTGGTCCCAGTAACTACTGACTGCTAACCCTACCTAGTCGTAACCTTGTCCCAGTAACTACTAACCCTACCTAGTCCTAACCTGGTCCCAGTAACTACTAACCCTACCAAGTCCTAACCTGGTCCCAGTAACTACTGACTACTAACCCTGCCAAGTCCTAACCTGGTCCCAGTAACTACTGACTACTAACCCTACCTAATCCTAACCTGTTCCCAGTAACTACTAACCCTACCTAGTCCTAACCTGGTCCCAGTAATTAATAACCCTACATAGTTCTAACCTGGTCCATGTAACTACTGACCACTAACCCTACCTAGTCCTAACCTGGTCCCAGTAACTACTAACCCTACCTAGTCCTAACCTGGTCCCAGTAACTGCTAACCGTACCTAGTCCTAAACTGGTCCCAGTAACTACTAACCCTACCTAGTCCTAACCTGGTCCCAGTAACTACTGACTGCTAACCGTACCTAGTCCTAACCTGGTCCCAGTAACTACTGACTACTAACCCTACCTAATCCTAACCTGTTCCCAGTAACTACTAACCCTACCTAGTCCTAACCTGGTCCCAGTAACTAATAACCCTACATAGTTCTAACCTGGTCCATGTAACTACTGACTACTAACCCTACCTAGTCCTAACCTGGTCCCAGTAACTACTAACCCTACCAAGTCCTAACCTGGTCCCAGTAACTACTGACTACTAACCCGACCTAGTCCTAACCTGGTCCCAGTAACTACTAACCCTACATAGTCCTAACCTGGTTCCAGTAACTATTAACCCTAACTCATCCTAACCTGGTCCCAGTAACTATTAACCCTACCTAGTTCTAACCTGGTCCCAGTAACTACTAACCCTACCTAGTTCTAACCTGGTCCCAGTAACTACTAACCCTACCTAGTCCTAACCTGGTCCCAATAACTACTAACCCTACCTAGTCCTAACCTGGTCCAGTAACTACTACACCTACCAAGTCCTAACCTGGTCCCAGTAACTACTGACTACTAACCCTACGTAGTCCTAACCTGGTCCCAGTAACTACTAACCCTACCTAGTTCTAACCTGGTCCCAGTAACTACTGACTACTTACCCTATCTAGTCCTAACCTGGTCCCAGTAACTACTAACCCTACCTAGTCTTAACCTGGTCCCAGTAACTACTAACCCTACCTAGTCCTAACCTGGTCCCAGTAACTACTAACCCTACCTAGTCCTAACCTGGTCCCAGTAACTACTAACCGTACCTAGTCCTAACCTGGTCCCAGTAACTACTAACCGTACCTAGTCCTAACCTGGTCCCAGTAACTACTAACCCTACCTAGTTCTAACCTGGTCCCAGTAACTACTAACCCTACCTAGTCCTAACCTGGTCCCAGTAACTACTGACTACTAACCCTACCTAATCCTAACCTGGTCCCAGTAACTACTAACCCTACCTAATCCTAACCTGGTCCCAGAAACTACAAACCCTACCTAGTTCTAACCTGGTCCCAGTAACTACTGACTGCTAACCGTACCTAGTCCTAACTTGGTCCCAGTAACTACTAACCCTACCTAGTCCTAACCTGGTCCCAGTAACTACTGACTACTAACCCTACCTAGTCCTAACCTGGTCCCAGTAACCACTAACCCTACCAAGTTCTAACCTGGTCCCAGTAACTACAAACCCTACCTAGTTCTAACCTGGTCCCAGTAACTACTGACTGCTAACCGTACCTAGTCCTAACTTGGTCCCAGTAACTACTAACCCTACCTAGTCCTAACCTGGTCCCAGTAACTACTGACTACTAACCCTACCTAGTCCTAACCTGGTCCCAGTAACCACTAACCCTACCAAGTTCTAACCTGGTCCCAGTAACTACTGACTACTAACCCTACCTAGTCCTAACCTGGTCCTAGTAACTACTGACTACTAACCCTAGATAGTCCTAACCTGGTCACAGTAACTACTAACCCTACCTAGTTCTAACCTGGTCCCAGTAACTACTGACTACTAACCGTATCAAGTCCTAACCTGGTCCCAGTAACTACTAACCCTACCTAGTCTTAACCTGGTCCCAGTAACTATTAACCCTACCTAGTTTTAACCTGGTCCCAGTAACTACTGACTGCTAACCCTACCTAGTCGTAACCTTGTCCCAGTAACTACTAACCCTACCTAGTCCTAACCTGGTCCCAGTAACTACTAACCCTACCAAGTCCTAACCTGGTCCCAGTAACTACTGACTACTAACCCTGCCAAGTCCTAACCTGGTCCCAGTAACTACTGACTACTAACCCTACCTAATCCTAACCTGTTCCCAGTAACCACTAACCCTACCTAGTCCTAACCTGGTCCCAGTAATTAATAACCCTACATAGTTCTAACGTGGTCCATGTAACTACTGACTACTAACCCTACCTAGTCCTAACCTGGTCCCAGTAACTACTAACCCTACCTAGTCCTAACCTGGTCCCAGTAACTGCTAACCGTACCTAGTCCTAACCTGGTCCCAGTAACTACTAACCCTACCTAGTTCTAACCTGGTCCGAGTAACTACTGACTGCTAACCGTACCTAGTCCTAACCTGGTCCCAGTAACTACTAACCCTACCTAGTTCTAACCTGGTCCCAGTAACTACTAACCCTACCTAGTCCTAACCTGGTCCCAGTAACTACTGACTACTAACCCTGCCAAGTCCTAACCTGGTCCCAGTAACTACTGACTACTAACCCTACCTAATCCTAACCTGGTCCCAGTAACTACTAACCCTACCTAGTCCTAACCTGGTCCCAGTAACTACTAACCGTACCTAGTCCTAACCTGGTCCCAGTAACTACTAACCCTACCTAGTTCTAACTTGGTCCCAGTAACTACTAACCCTACCTAGTCCTAACCTGGTCCCAGTAACTACTGACTACTAACCCTACCTAGTCCTAACCTGGTCCCAGTAACCACTAACCCTACCAAGTTCTAACCTGGTCCCAGTAACTACTGACTACTAACCCTACCTAGTCCTAACCTGGTCACAGTAACTACTAAACCTACCTAGTTCTAACCTGGTCCCAGTAACTACTGACTATTAACCCTATCTAGTCCTAACCTGGTCCCAGTAACTACTAACCCGACCTAGTCTTAACCTGGTCCCAGTAACTATTAACCCTACCTAGTTTTAACCTGGTCCCAGTAACTACTGACTGCTAACCCTACCTAGTCGTAACCTTGTCCCAGTAACTACTAACCCTACCTAGTCCTAACCTGGTCCCAGTAACTACTAACCCTACCAAGTCCTAACCTGGTCCCAGTAACTACTGACTACTAACCCTGCCAAGTCCTAACCTGGTCCCAGTAACTACTGACTACTAACCCTACCTAATCCTAACCTGTTCCCAGTAACTACTAACCCTACCTAGTCCTAACCTGGTCCCAGTAATTAATAACCCTACATAGTTCTAACCTGGTCCATGTAACTACTGACCACTAACCCTACCTAGTCCTAACCTGGTCCCAGTAACTACTAACCCTACCTAGTCCTAACCTGGTCCCAGTAACTGCTAACCGTACCTAGTCCTAAACTGGTCCCAGTAACTACTAACCCTACCTAGTCCTAACCTGGTCCCAGTAACTACTGACTGCTAACCGTACCTAGTCCTAACCTGGTCCCAGTAACTACTGACTACTAACCCTACCTAATCCTAACCTGTTCCCAGTAACTACTAACCCTACCTAGTCCTAACCTGGTCCCAGTAACTAATAACCCTACATAGTTCTAACCTGGTCCATGTAACTACTGACTACTAACCCTACCTAGTCCTAACCTGGTCCCAGTAACTACTAACCCTACCAAGTCCTAACCTGGTCCCAGTAACTACTGACTACTAACCCGACCTAGTCCTAACCTGGTCCCAGTAACTACTAACCCTACATAGTCCTAACCTGGTTCCAGTAACTATTAACCCTAACTCATCCTAACCTGGTCCCAGTAACTATTAACCCTACCTAGTTCTAACCTGGTCCCAGTAACTACTAACCCTACCTAGTTCTAACCTGGTCCCAGTAACTACTAACCCTACCTAGTCCTAACCTGGTCCCAATAACTACTAACCCTACCTAGTCCTAACCTGGTCCAGTAACTACTACACCTACCAAGTCCTAACCTGGTCCCAGTAACTACTGACTACTAACCCTACGTAGTCCTAACCTGGTCCCAGTAACTACTAACCCTACCTAGTTCTAACCTGGTCCCAGTAACTACTGACTACTAACCCTATCTAGTCCTAACCTGGTCCCAGTAACTACTAACCCTACCTAGTCCTAACCTGGTCCCAGTAACTACTAACCCTACCTATTCCTAACCTGGTCCCAGTAACTACTAACCCTACCTAGTCCTAGCCTGGTCCCAGTAACTACTGACTACTAACCCTAACTAGTCCTAACCTGGTCCCAGTAACTACTAACCCTACCTAGTCCTAACCTGGTCCCAGTAACTACTAACCCTACCTAGTCCTAACCTGGTCCCAGTAACTACTGACTACTAACCCTACCTAGTCCTAACCTGGTCCCAGTAACAACTAACCCTACCTAGTCCTAACCTAGTCCCAGTAACTACTAACCCTACCTAGTCCTAACCTGGTCCCAGTAAATACTAACCCTATCTAGTACTAACCTGGTCCCAATAACTACTAGCTACTAACCCTACCTAGTCCTAACCTGGTCCCAGTAACTACTAACTATTAACCCTACCTAGTCCTAACCTGGTCCCAGTAACTACTAACCCTACCTATTCCTAACCTGGTCCCAGTAACTATTAACCCTACCTAGTTCTAACCTGGTCCCAGTAACTGATGACTGCTAACCCTACCTAGTCCTAACCTGGTCCTAGTATCTACTAACCCTACCTAGTCCTAGCCTGGTCTCAGTAACTACTAACCCTACCTAGTCCTAACCTGGTCCCAGTAACTACTAACCCTACCTTGTCCTAACCTGGTCCCAGTAACTACTAACCCTACCAAGTCCTAACCTGGTCCCAGTAACTACTGACTACTAACCCGACCTAGTCCTAACCTGGTCCCAATAACTACTAACCCTACATAGTCCTAACCTGGTTCCAGTAACTATTAACCCTACCTCATCCTAACCTGGTCCCAGTAACTATTAACCCTACCTAGTTCTAACCTGGTCCCAGTAACTACTAACCCTACCTAGTTCTAACCTGGTCCCAGTAACTACTAACCCTACCTAGTCCTAACCTGGTCCCAGTAACTACTAACCCTACCTAGTCCTAACCTGGTCCAGTAACTACTACACCTACCAAGTCCTAACCTGGTCCCAGTAACTACTAACCCTACCTAGTTCTAACCTGGTCCCAGTAACTACTGACTACTAACCCTATCTAGTCCTAACCTGGTCCCAGTAACTACTAACCCTACCTAGTCCTAACCTGGTCCCAGTAACTACTAACCCTACCAAGTCCTAACCTGGTCCCAGTAACTACTGACTACTAACCATACCTAGTCCTAACCTGGTCCCAGTAACTACTAACCCTACCAAGTCCTAACCTGGTCCCAGTAACTACTGACTACTAACCCTACCTAGTCCTAACCTGGTACCAGTAACTACTGACTACTAACCCTACATAGTCCTAACCTGGTCGCAGTAACTACTAACCCTACCTACTTCTAACCTGGTCCCAGTAACTACTGACTACTAACCCTATCTAGTCCTAACCTGGTCCCAGTAACTACTAACCCTACCTAGTCTTAACCTGGTCCCAGTAACTATTAACCCTACCTAGTTTTAACCTGTTCCCAGTAACTACTGACTGCTAACCCTACCTAGTCGTAACCTGGTCCCAGTAACTACTAACCCTACCTAGTCCTAACCTGGTCCCAGTAACTACTAACCCTACCTAGTCCTAACCTGGTCCCAGTAACTACTAACCCTACCAAGTCCTAACCTGGTCCCAGTAACTACTGACTCCTAACCTGGTCCCAGTAACTACTAACCCTACATAGTCCTAACCTGGTTCCAGTAACTATTAACCCTACCTCATCCTAACCTGGTCCCAGTAACTATTAACCCTACCTAGTTCTAACCTGGTCCCAGTAACTACTAACCCTACCTAGTTCTAACCTGGTCCCAGTAACTACTAACCCTACCTAGTCCTAACCTGGTCCCAGTAACTACTAACCCTACCTAGTCCTAACCTGGTCCAGTAACTACTACACCTACCAAGTCCTAACCTGGTCCCAGTAACTACTGACTACTAACCCTACGTAGTCCTAACCTGGTCCCAGTAACTACTAACCCTACCAAGTCCTAACCTGGTCCCAGTAACTACTGACTACTAACCCGACCTAGTCCTAACCTGGTCCCAATAACTACTAACCCTACATAGTCCTAACCTGGTTCCAGTAACTATTAACCCTACCTCATCCTAACCTGGTCCCAGTAACTATTAACCCTACCTAGTTCTAACCTGGTCCCAGTAACTACTAACCCTACCTAGTTCTAACCTGGTCCCAGTAACTACTAACCCTACCTAGTCCTAACCTGGTCCCAGTAACTACTAACCCTACCTAGTCCTAACCTGGTCCAGTAACTACTACACCTACCAAGTCCTAACCTGGTCCCAGTAACTACTAACCCTACCTAGTTCTAACCTGGTCCCAGTAACTACTGACTACTAACCCTATCTAGTCCTAACCTGGTCCCAGTAACTACTAACCCTACCTAGTCCTAACCTGGTCCCAGTAACTACTAACCCTACCAAGTCCTAACCTGGTCCCAGTAACTACTGACTACTAACCATACCTAGTCCTAACCTGGTCCCAGTAACTACTAACCCTACCAAGTCCTAACCTGGTCCCAGTAACTACTGACTACTAACCCTACCTAGTCCTAACCTGGTCCCAGTAACTACTGACTACTAACCCTACATAGTCCTAACCTGGTCGCAGTAACTACTAACCCTACCTACTTCTAACCTGGTCCCAGTAACTACTGACTACTAACCCTACCTAGTCTTAACCTGGTCCCAGTAACTATTAACCCTACCTAGTTTTAACCTGTTCCCAGTAACTACTGACTGCTAACCCTACCTAGTCGTAACCTGGTCCCAGTAACTACTAACCCTACCTAGTCCTAACCTGGTCCCAGTAACTACTAACCCTACCTAGTCCTAACCTGGTCCCAGTAACTACTAACCCTACCAAGTCCTAACCTGGTCCAGTAACTACTGACTCCTAACCTGGTCCCAGTAACTACTAACCCTACATAGTCCTAACCTGGTTCCAGTAACTATTAACCCTACCTCATCCTAACCTGGTCCCAGTAACTATTAACCCTACCTAGTTCTAACCTGGTACCAGTAACTACTAACCCTACCTAGTTCTAACCTGGTCCCAGTAACTACTAACCCTACCTAGTCCTAACCTGGTCCCAGTAACTGCTAACCCTACCTAGTCCTAACCTGGTCCAGTAACTACTACACCTACCAAGTCCTAACCTGGTCCCAGTAACTACTGACTACTAACCCTACGTAGTCCTAACCTGGTCCCAGTAACTACTAACCCTACCTAGTCCTAACCTGGTCCCAGTAACTACTAACCCTACCTATTCCTAACCTGGTCCCAGTAACTATTAACCCTACCTAGTTCTAACCTGGTCCCAGTAACTGAGGACTGCTAACCCTACCTAGTCCTAACCTGGTCCTAGTATCTACTAACCCTACCTAGTCCTAGCCTGGTCCCAGTAACTACTTACTACTAACCCTACCTAGTCCTAACCTGGTCCCAGCAACTACTAACCCTACCTAGTCCTAACCTGGTCCCAGTAACTACTAACCCTACCAAGTCCTAACCTGGTCCCAGTAACTACTGACTACTAACCCTACCTAGTCCTAACCTGGTCCCAGTAACTACTGACTACTAACCCTACATAGTCCTAACCTGGTCGCAGTAACTACTAACCCTACCTACTTCTAACCTGGTCCCAGTAACTACTGACTACTAACCCTATCTAGTCCTAACCTGGTCCCAGTAACTACTAACCCTACCTAGTCTTAACCTGGTCCCAGTAACTATTAACCCTACCTAGTTTTAACCTGTTCAAAGTAACTACTGACTGCTAACCCTACCTAGTCGTAACCTGGTCCCAGTAACTACTAACCCTACCTAGTCCTAACCTGGTCCCAGTAACTACTAACAATACCTAGTCCTAACCTGGTCCCAGTAACTACTAACCCTACCTAGTCCTAACCTGGTCCAGTAACTACTACACCTACCAAGTCCTAACCTGGTCACAGTAACTACTAACCCTACCTAGTTCTAACCTGGTCCCAGTAACTACTGACTACTAACCCTATCTAGTCCTAACCTGGTCCCAGTAACTACTAACCCTACCTAGTCCTAACCTGGTCCCAGTAACTACTAACCCTACCAAGTCCTAACCTGGTCCCAGTAACTACTGACTACTAACCATACCTAGTCCTAACCTGGTCCCAGTAACTACTAACCCTACCAAGTCCTAACCTGGTCCCAGTAACTACTGACTACTAACCCTACCTAGTCCTAACCTGGTCCCAGTAACTACTGACTACTAACCCTACATAGTCCTAACCTGGTCGCAGTAACTACTAACCCTACCTAGTTTTAACCTGTTCCCAGTAACTACTGACTACTAACCCTACCTAGTTTTAACCTGTTCCCAGTAACTACTGACTGCTAACCCTACCTAGTCGTAACCTGGTCCCAGTAACTACTAACCCTACCTAGTCCTAACCTGGTCCCAGTAACTACTAACCCTACCTTGTCCTAACCTGGTCCCAGTAACTACTAACCCTACCAAGTCCTAACCTGGTCCAGTAACTACTGACTCCTAACCTGGTCCCAGTAACTACTAACCCTACATAGTCCTAACCTGGTTCCAGTAACTATTAACCCTACCTCATCCTAACCTGGTCCCAGTAACTATTAACCCTACCTACTTCTAACCTGGTCCCAGTAACTACTGACTACTAACCCTATCTAGTCCTAACCTGGTCCCAGTAACTACTAACCCTACCTAGTCTTAACCTGGTCCCAGTAACTATTAACCCTACCTAGTTTTAACCTGTTCCCAGTAACTACTGACTGCTAACCCTACCTAGTCGTAACCTGGTCCCAGTAACTACTAACCCTACCTAGTCCTAACCTGGTCCCAGTAACTACTAACCCTACCTAGTCCTAACCTGGTCCCAGTAACTACTAACCCTACCAAGTCCTAACCTGGTCCCAGTAACTACTGACTCCTAACCTGGTCCCAGTAACTACTAACCCTACATAGTCCTAACCTGGTTCCAGTAACTATTAACCCTACCTCATCCTAACCTGGTCCCAGTAACTATTAACCCTACCTAGTTCTAACCTGGTCCCAGTAACTACTAACCCTACCTAGTTCTAACCTGGTCCCAGTAACTACTAACCCTACCTAGTCCTAACCTGGTCCCAGTAACTACTAACCCTACCTAGTCCTAACCTGGTCCAGTAACTACTACACCTACCAAGTCCTAACCTGGTCCCAGTAACTACTGACTACTAACCCTACGTAGTCCTAACCTGGTCCCAGTAACTACTAACCCTACCAAGTCCTAACCTGGTCCCAGTAACTACTGACTACTAACCCGACCTAGTCCTAACCTGGTCCCAATAACTACTAACCCTACATAGTCCTAACCTGGTTCCAGTAACTATTAACCCTACCTCATCCTAACCTGGTCCCAGTAACTATTAACCCTACCTAGTTCTAACCTGGTCCCAGTAACTACTAACCCTACCTAGTTCTAACCTGGTCCCAGTAACTACTAACCCTACCTAGTCCTAACCTGGTCCCAGTAACTACTAACCCTACCTAGTCCTAACCTGGTCCAGTAACTACTACACCTACCAAGTCCTAACCTGGTCCCAGTAACTACTAACCCTACCTAGTTCTAACCTGGTCCCAGTAACTACTGACTACTAACCCTATCTAGTCCTAACCTGGTCCCAGTAACTACTAACCCTACCTAGTCCTAACCTGGTCCCAGTAACTACTAACCCTACCAAGTCCTAACCTGGTCCCAGTAACTACTGACTACTAACCATACCTAGTCCTAACCTGGTCCCAGTAACTACTAACCCTACCAAGTCCTAACCTGGTCCCAGTAACTACTGACTACTAACCCTACCTAGTCCTAACCTGGTCCCAGTAACTACTGACTACTAACCCTACATAGTCCTAACCTGGTCGCAGTAACTACTAACCCTACCTACTTCTAACCTGGTCCCAGTAACTACTGACTACTAACCCTACCTAGTCTTAACCTGGTCCCAGTAACTATTAACCCTACCTAGTTTTAACCTGTTCCCAGTAACTACTGACTGCTAACCCTACCTAGTCGTAACCTGGTCCCAGTAACTACTAACCCTACCTAGTCCTAACCTGGTCCCAGTAACTACTAACCCTACCTAGTCCTAACCTGGTCCCAGTAACTACTAACCCTACCAAGTCCTAACCTGGTCCCAGTAACTACTGACTCCTAACCTGGTCCCAGTAACTACTAACCCTACATAGTCCTAACCTGGTTCCAGTAACTATTAACCCTACCTCATCCTAACCTGGTCCCAGTAACTATTAACCCTACCTAGTTCTAACCTGGTCCCAGTAACTACTAACCCTACCTAGTTCTAACCTGGTCCCAGTAACTACTAACCCTACCTAGTCCTAACCTGGTCCCAGTAACTACTAACCCTACCTAGTCCTAACCTGGTCCAGTAACTACTACACCTACCAAGTCCTAACCTGGTCCCAGTAACTACTGACTACTAACCCTACGTAGTCCTAACCTGGTCCCAGTAACTACTAACCCTACCAAGTCCTAACCTGGTCCCAGTAACTACTGACTACTAACCCGACCTAGTCCTAACCTGGTCCCAATAACTACTAACCCTACATAGTCCTAACCTGGTTCCAGTAACTATTAACCCTACCTCATCCTAACCTGGTCCCAGTAACTATTAACCCTACCTAGTTCTAACCTGGTCCCAGTAACTACTAACCCTACCTAGTTCTAACCTGGTCCCAGTAACTACTAACCCTACCTAGTCCTAACCTGGTCCCAGTAACTACTAACCCTACCTAGTCCTAACCTGGTCCAGTAACTACTACACCTACCAAGTCCTAACCTGGTCCCAGTAACTACTAACCCTACCTAGTTCTAACCTGGTCCCAGTAACTACTGACTACTAACCCTATCTAGTCCTAACCTGGTCCCAGTAACTACTAACCCTACCTAGTCCTAACCTGGTCCCAGTAACTACTAACCCTACCAAGTCCTAACCTGGTCCCAGTAACTACTGACTACTAACCATACCTAGTCCTAACCTGGTCCCAGTAACTACTAACCCTACCAAGTCCTAACCTGGTCCCAGTAACTACTGACTACTAACCCTACCTAGTCCTAACCTGGTCCCAGTAACTACTGACTACTAACCCTACATAGTCCTAACCTGGTCGCAGTAACTACTAACCCTACCTACTTCTAACCTGGTCCCAGTAACTACTGACTACTAACCCTACCTAGTCTTAACCTGGTCCCAGTAACTATTAACCCTACCTAGTTTTAACCTGTTCCCAGTAACTACTGACTGCTAACCCTACCTAGTCGTAACCTGGTCCCAGTAACTACTAACCCTACCTAGTCCTAACCTGGTCCCAGTAACTACTAACCCTACCTAGTCCTAACCTGGTCCCAGTAACTACTAACCCTACCAAGTCCTAACCTGGTCCAGTAACTACTGACTCCTAACCTGGTCCCAGTAACTACTAACCCTACATAGTCCTAACCTGGTTCCAGTAACTATTAACCCTACCTCATCCTAACCTGGTCCCAGTAACTATTAACCCTACCTAGTTCTAACGTGGTACCAGTAACTACTAACCCTACCTAGTTCTAACCTGGTCCCAGTAACTACTAACCCTACCTAGTCCTAACCTGGTCCCAGTAACTGCTAACCCTACCTAGTCCTAACCTGGTCCAGTAACTACTACACCTACCAAGTCCTAACCTGGTCCCAGTAACTACTGACTACTAACCCTACGTAGTCCTAACCTGGTCCCAGTAACTACTAACCCTACCTAGTCCTAACCTGGTCTCAGTAACTACTAACCCTACCTATTCCTAACCTGGTCCCAGTAACTATTAACCCTACCTAGTTCTAACCTGGTCCCAGTAACTGAGGACTGCTAACCCTACCTAGTCCTAACCTGGTCCTAGTATCTACTAACCCTACCTAGTCCTAGCCTGGTCCCAGTAACTACTTACTACTAACCCTACCTAGTCCTAACCTGGTCCCAGCAACTACTAACCCTACCTAGTCCTAACCTGGTCCCAGTAACTACTAACCCTACCAAGTCCTAACCTGGTCCCAGTAACTACTGACTACTAACCCTACCTAGTCCTAACCTGGTCCCAGTAACTACTGACTACTAACCCTACATAGTCCTAACCTGGTCGCAGTAACTACTAACCCTACCTACTTCTAACCTGGTCCCAGTAACTACTGACTACTAACCCTATCTAGTCCTAACCTGGTCCCAGTAACTACTAACCCTACCTAGTCTTAACCTGGTCCCAGTAACTATTAACCCTACCTAGTTTTAACCTGTTCAAAGTAACTACTGACTGCTAACCCTACCTAGTCGTAACCTGGTCCCAGTAACTACTAACCCTACCTAGTCCTAACCTGGTCCCAGTAACTACTAACAATACCTAGTCCTAACCTGGTCCCAGTAACTACTAACCCTACCTAGTCCTAACCTGGTCCAGTAACTACTACACCTACCAAGTCCTAACCTGGTCACAGTAACTACTAACCCTACCTAGTTCTAACCTGGTCCCAGTAACTACTGACTACTAACCCTATCTAGTCCTAACCTGGTCCCAGTAACTACTAACCCTACCTAGTCCTAACCTGGTCCCAGTAACTACTAACCCTACCAAGTCCTAACCTGGTCCCAGTAACAACTGACTACTAACCACACCTAGTCCTAACCTGGTCCCAGTAACTACTAACCCTACCAAGTCCTAACCTGGTCCCAGTAACTACTGACTACTAACCCTACCTAGTCCTAACCTGGTCCCAGTAACTACTGACTACTAACCCTACATAGTCCTAACCTGGTCGCAGTAACTACTAACCCTACCTAGTTTTAACCTGTTCCCAGTAACTACTGAATGCTAACCCTACCTAGTCGTAACCTGGTCCCAGTAACTACTAACCCTACCTAGTCCTAACCTGGTCCCAGTAACTACTAACCCTACCTTGTCCTAACCTGGTCCCAGTAACTACTAACCGTACCAAGTCCTAACCTGGTCCAGTAACTACTGACTCCTAACCTGGTCCCAGTAACTACTAACCCTACATAGTCCTAACCTGGTTCCAGTAACTATTAACCCTACCTCATCCTAACCTGGTCCCAGTAACTATTAACCCTACCTAGTTCTAACCTGGTACCAGTAACTACTAACCCTACCTAGTTCTAACCTGGTCCCAGTAACTACTAACCCTACCTAGTCCTAACCTGGTCCCAGTAACTGCTAACCCTACCTAGTCCTAACCTGGTCCAGTAACTACTACACCTACCAAGTCCTAACCTGGTCCCAGTAACTACTGACTACTAACCCTACTTGGTCCTAACCTGGTCCCAGTAACTACTAACCCTACCTAGTCCTAACCTGGTCCCAGTAACTACTAACCCTACCTATTCCTAACCTGGTCCCAGTAACTATTAACCCTACCTAGTTCTAACCTGGTCCCAGTAACTGATGACTGCTAACCCTACCTAGTCCTAACCTGGTCCTAGTATCTACTAACCCTACCTAGTCCTAGCCTGGTCCCAGTAACTACTTACTACTAACCCTACCTAGTCCTAACCTGGTCCCAGCAACTACTAACCCTACCTAGTCCTAACCTGGTCCCAGTAACTACTAACCCTACCAAGTCCTAACCTGGTCCCAGTAACTACTGACTACTAACCCTACCTAGTCCTAACCTGGTCCCAGTAACTACTGACTACTAACCCTACATAGTCCTAACCTGGTCGCAGTAACTACTAACCCTACCTACTTCTAACCTGGTCCCAGTAACTACTGACTACTAACCCTATCTAGTTCTAACCTGGTCCCAGTAACTACTAACCCTACCTAGTCTTAACCTGGTCCCAGTAACTATTAACCCTACCTAGTTTTAACCTGTTCAAAGTAACTATTGACTGCTAACCCTACCTAGTCGTAACCTGGTCCCAGTAACTACTAACCCTACCTAGTCCTAAACTGGTCCCAGTAACTACTAACCCTACCTAGTCCTAACCTGGTCCCAGTAACTACTGACTACTAACCCTACATAGTCCTAACCTGGTCACAGTAACTACTAACCCTACCTACTTCTAACCTGGTCCCAGTAACTACTGACTACTAACCCTATCTAGTCCTAACCTGGTCCCAGTAACTACTAACCATACCTAGTCCTAACCTGGTCCCAGTAACTACTAACCCTACCAAGTCCTAACCTGGTCCCAGTAACTACTGACTACTAACCCTACCTAGTCCTAACCTGGTCCCAGTAACTACTGACTACTAACCCTACATAGTCTTAACCTGGTCCCAGTAACTATTAACCCTACCTAGTTTTAACCTGTTCCCAGTAACTACTGACTGCTAACCCTACCTAGTCGTAACCTGGTCCCAGTAACTACTAACCCTACCTAGTCCTAACCTGGTCCCAGTAACTACTAACCCTACCTAGTCCTAACCTGGTCCAGTAACTACTACACGTACCAAGTCCTAACCTGGTCCCAGTAACTACTGACTACTAACCCTACGTAGTCCTAACATGGTCCCAGTAACTACTAACCCTACCAAGTCCTAACCTGGTCCCAGTAACTACTGACTACTAACCCGACCTAGTCCTAACCTGGTCCCAATAACTACTAACCCTACATAGTCCTAACCTGGTTCCAGTAACCATTAACCCTACCTCATCCTAACCTGGTCCCAGTAACTATTAACCCTACCTAGTTCTAACCTGGTCCCAGTAACTACTAACCCTACCTAGTTCTAACCTGGTCCCAGTAACTACTAACCCTACCTAGTCCTAACCTGGTCCAGTAACTACTACACCTACCAAGTCCTAACCTGGTCCCAGTAACTACTAACCCTACCTAGTTCTAACCTGGTCCCAGTAACTACTGACTACTAACCCTATCTAGTCCTAACCTGGTCCCAGTAACTACTAACCCTACCTAGTCCTAACCTGGTCCCAGTAACTACTAACCCTACCAAGTCCTAACCTGGTCCCAGTAACTACTGACTACTAACCATACCTAGTCCTAACCTGGTCCCAGTAACTACTAACCCTACCAAGTCCTAACCTGGTCCCAGTAACTACTGACTACTAACCCTACCTAGTCCTAACCTGGTCCCAGTAACTACTGACTACTAACCCTACATAGTCCTAACCTGGTCGCAGTAACTACTAACCCTACCTACTTCTAACCTGGTCCCAGTAACTACTGACTACTAACCCTACCTAGTCTTAACCTGGTCCCAGTAACTATTAACCCTACCTAGTTTTAACCTGTTCCCAGTAACTACTGACTGCTAACCCTACCTAGTCGTAACCTGGTCCCAGTAACTACTAACCCTACCTAGTCCTAACCTGGTCCCAGTAACTACTAACCCTACCTAGTCCTAACCTGGTCCCAGTAACTACTAACCCTACCAAGTCCTAACCTGGTCCAGTAACTACTGACTCCTAACCTGGTCCCAGTAACTACTAACCCTACATAGTCCTAACCTGGTTCCAGTAACTATTAACCCTACCTCATCCTAACCTGGTCCCAGTAACTATTAACCCTACCTAGTTCTAACCTGGTACCAGTAACTACTAACCCTACCTAGTTCTAACCTGGTCCCAGTAACTACTAACCCTACCTAGTCCTAACCTGGTCCCAGTAACTGCTAACCCTACCTAGTCCTAACCTGGTCCAGTAACTACTACACCTACCAAGTCCTAACCTGGTCCCAGTAACTACTGACTACTAACCCTACGTAGTCCTAACCTGGTCCCAGTAACTACTAACCCTACCTAGTCCTAACCTGGTCCCAGTAACTACTAACCCTACCTATTCCTAACCTGGTCCCAGTAACTATTAACCCTACCTAGTTCTAACCTGGTCCCAGTAACTGATGACTGCTAACCCTACCTAGTCCTAACCTGGTCTTAGTATCTACTAACCCTACCTAGTCCTAGCCTGGTCCCAGTAACTACTTACTACTAACCCTACCTAGTCCTAACCTGGTCCCAGCAACTACTAACCCTACCTAGTCCTAACCTGGTCCCAGTAACTACTAACCCTACCAAGTCCTAACCTGGTCCCAGTAACTACTGACTACTAACCCTACCTAGTCCTAACCTGGTCCCAGTAACTACTGACTACTAACCCTACATAGTCCTAACCTGGTCGCAGTAACTACTAACCCTACCTACTTCTAACCTGGTCCCAGTAACTACTGACTACTAACCCTATCTAGTCCTAACCTGGTCCCAGTAACTACTAACCCTACCTAGTCTTAACCTGGTCCCAGTAACTATTAACCCTACCTAGTTTTAACCTGTTCAAAGTAACTACTGACTGCTAACCCTACCTAGTCGTAACCTGGTCCCAGTAACTACTAACCCTACCTAGTCCTAACCTGGTCCCAGTAACTACTAACCCTACCTAGTCCTAACCTGGTCCCAGTTACTACTGACTACTAACCCTACATAGTCCAAACCTGGTCACAGTAACTACTAACCCTACCTACTTCTAACCTGGTCCCAGTAACTACTGACTACTAACCCTATCTAGTCCTAACCTGGTCCCAGTAACTACTAACCATACCTAGTCCTAACCTGGTCCCAGTAACTACTAACCCTACCAAGTCCTAACCTGGTCCCAGTAACTACTGACTACTAACCCTACCTAGTCCTAACCTGGTCCCAGTAACTACTGACTACTAACCCTACATAGTCCTAACCTGGTCGCAGTAACTACTAACCCTACCTACTTCTAACCTGGTCCCAGTAACTACTGACTACTAACCCTACCTAGTCTTAACCTGGTCCCAGTAACTATTAACCCTACCTAGTTTTAACCTGTTCCCAGTAACTACTGACTGCTAACCCTACCTAGTCGTAACCTGGTCCCAGTAACTACTAACCCTACCTAGTCCTAACCTGGTCCCAGTAACTACTAACCCTACCTAGTCTTAACCTGGTCCCAGTAACTACTAACCCTACCAAGTCCTAACCTGGTCCCAGTAACTACTGACTCCTAACCTGGTCCCAGTAACTACTAACCCTACATAGTCCTAACCTGGTTCCAGTAACTATTAACCCTACCTCATCCTAACCTGGTCCCAGTAACTATTAACCCTACCTAGTTCTAACCTGGTCCCAGTAACTACTAACCCTACCTAGTTCTAACCTGGTCCCAGTAACTACTAACCCTACCTAGTCCTAACCTGGTCCCAGTAACTGCTAACCCTACCTAGTCCTAACCTGGTCCCAGTAACTACTAACCCTACCTAGTTCTAACCTGGTCCCAGTAACTACTAACCCTACCTAGTTCTAACCTGGTCCCAGTAACTACTAACCCTACCTAGTCCTAACCTGGTCCCAGTAACTGCTAACCCTACCTAGTCCTAACCTGGTCCAGTAACTACTACACCTACCAAGTCCTAACCTGGTCCCAGTAACTACTGACTACTAACCCTACGTAGTCCTAACCTGGTCCCAGTAACTACTAACCCTACCTAGTCCTAACCTGGTCCCAGTAACTACTAACCCTACCTATTCCTAACCTGGTCCCAGTAACTATTAACCCTACCTAGTTCTAACCTGGTCCCAGTAACTGATGACTGCTAACCCTACCTAGTCCTAACCTGGTCCTAGTATCTACTAACCCTACCTAGTCCTAGCCTGGTCCCAGTAACTACTTACTACTAACCCTACCTAGTCCTAACCTGGTCCCAGCAACTACTAACCCTACCTAGTCCTAACCTGGTCCCAGTAACTACTAACCCTACCAAGTCCTAACCTGGTCCCAGTAGCTACTGACTACTAACCCTACCTAGTCCTAACCTGGTCCCAGTAACTACTGACTACTAACCCTACATAGTCCTAACCTGGTCGCAGTAACTACTAACCCTACCTACTTCTAACCTGGTCCCAGTAACTACTGACTACTAACCCTATCTAGTCCTAACTTGGTCCCAGTAACTACTAACCCTACCTAGTCTTAACCTGGTCCCAGTAACTATTAACCCTACCTAGTTTTAACCTGTTCCCAGTAACTACTGACTGCTAACCCTACCTAGTCGTAACCTGGTCCCAGTAACTACTAACCCTACCTAGTCCTAACCTGGTCCCAGTAACTACTAACCCTACCTAGTCCTAACCTGGTCCCAGTAACTACTGACTACTAACCCTACATAGTCCTAACCTGGTCACAGTAACTACTAACCCTACCTACTTCTAACCTGGTCCCAGTAACTACTGACTACTAACCCTATCTAGTCCTAACCTGGTCCCAGTAACTACTAACCCTACCTAGTCTTAACCTGGTCCCAGTAACTATTAACCCTACCTAGTTTTAACCTGTTCCCAGTAACTACTGACTGCTAACCCTACCTAGTCGTAACCTGGTCCCAGTAACTACTAACATTACCTAGTCCTAACCTGGTCCCAGTAACTACTAACCCTACCTAGTCCTAACCTGGTCCCAGTAACTACTAACCCTACCAAGTCCTAACCTGGTCCCAGTAACTACTGACTCCTAACCTGGTCCCAGTAACTACTAACCCTACATAGTCCTAACCTGGTTCCAGTAACTATTAACCCTACCTCATCCTAACCTGGTCCCAGTAACTATTAACCCTACCTAGTTCTAACCTGGTCCCAGTAACTACTAACCCTACCTAGTTCTAACCTGGTCCCAGTAACTACTAACCCTACCTAGTCCTAACCTGGTCCCAGTAACTACTAACCCTACCTAGTCCTAACCTGGTCCAGTAACTACTACACCTACCAAGTCCTAACCTGGTCCCAGTAACTACTGACTACTAACCCTACGTAGTCCTAACCTGGTCCCAGTAACTACTAACCCTACCTAGTCCTAACCTGGTCCCAGTAACTACTAACCCTACCTATTCCTAACCTGGTCCCAGTAACTATTAACCCTACCTAGTTCTAACCTGGTCCCAGTAACTGATGACTGCTAACCCTACCTAGTCCTATCCTGGTCCTAGTATCTACTAACCCTACCTAGTCCTAGCCTGGTCCCAGTAACTACTTACTACTAACCCTACCTAGTCCTAACCTGGTCCCAGCAACTACTAACCCTACCTAGTCCTAACCTGGTCCCAGTAACTACTAACCCTACCAAGTCCTAACCTGGTCCCAGTAACTACTGACTACTAACCCTACCTAGTCCTAACCTGGTCCCAGTAACTACTGACTACTAACCCTACATAGTCCTAACCTGGTCGCAGTAACTACTAACCCTACCTATTTCTAACCTGGTCCCAGTAACTACTGACTACTAACCCTATCTAGTCCTAACCTGGTCCCAGTAACTACTAACCCTACCTAGTCTTAACCTGGTCCCAGTAACTATTAACCCTACCTAGTTTTAACCTGTTCCCAGTAACTACTGACTGCTAACCCTACCTAGTCGTAACCTGGTCCCAGTAACTACTAACCCTACCTAGTCCTAACCTGGTCCCAGTAACTACTAACCCTACCTAGTCCTAACCTGGTCCCAGTAACTACTAACCCTACCAAGTCCTAACCTGGTCCCAGTAACTACTGACTCCTAACCTGGTCCCAGTAACTACTAACCCTACATAGTCCTAACCTGGTTCCAGTAACAATTAACCCTACCTCATCCTAACCTGGTCCCAGTAACTACTAACCCTACCTAGTTCTAACCTGGTCCCAGTAACTACTAACCCTACCTAGTTCTAACCTGGTCCCAGTAACTACTAACCCTACCTAGTCCTAACCTGGTCCCAGTAACTACTAACCCTACCTAGTCCTAACCTGGTCCAGTAACTACTACACCTACCAAGTCCTAACCTGGTCCCAGTAACTACTGACTACTAACCCTACGTAGTCCTGACCTGGTCCCAGTAACTACTAACCCTACCTAGTCCTAACCTGGTCCCAGTAACTACTAACCTTACCTAGTCCTAACCTGGTCCCAGTAACTATTAACCCTACCTAGTTCTAATCTGGTCCCAGTAACTACTGACTACTAACCCTACCTAGCCCTAACCTGGTCCCAGTAACTACTAACCCTACATAGTCCTAACCTGGTTCCAGTAACTATTAACCCTACCTCATCCTAACCTGGTCCCAGTAACTATTAACCCTACCTAGTTCTAACCTGGTCCCAGTAACTACTAACCCTACCTAGTTCTAACCTGGTCCCAGCAACTACTAACCCTACCTAGTCCTAACCTGGTCCCAGTAACTACTAACCCTACCGAGTCCTAACCTGGTCCAGTAACTACTACACCTACCAAGTCCTAACCTGGTCCCAGTAACTACTGACTACTAACCCTACCTAGTCCTAACCTGGTCCCAGTAACTACTAACCCTACCTAGTCCTAACCTGGTCCCAGTAACTACTAACCCTACCTAGTCCTAGCCTGGTCCCAGTAACTACTAACCCTACCTAGTCCTAACCTGGTCTCAGTAACTACTAACCCTACCTAGTCCTAACCTGGTCCCAGTAACTACTAACCCTACCAAGTCCTAACCTGGTCCCAGTAATTACTGACTACTAACCCTACCTAGTCCTAACCTGGTCCCAGTAACTACTAACCCTACTAGTCCTAACCTGGTCCCAGTAACTATTAACCCTACCTAGTTCTAACCTGGTCCCAGTAACTCCTGACTACTATCCCTACCTAGTCCTAACCTGGTCCCAGTAACTTCTAACCCTATCTAGTTCTAACCTGGTCCCAGTAACTACTAACCCTACCTAGTTCTAACCTGGTCCCAGTAACTACTAACCCTACCTAGTCCTAACCTGGTCCCAGTAACTACTACACCTACCAAGTCTTAACCTGGTCCCAGTAAATACTGACTACTAACCCTACATAGTCCTAACCTGGTCCCAGTAACTACTAACACTGCCTAGTTCTAACCTGGTCCCAGTAACTACTGACTTCTAACCCTACCTAGCCCTAACCTGGTCCCAGTAACTACTAACCCTAACCAGTTCTAACCTGGTCCCAGTAACTACTAACCCTACCTAGTTCTAACCTGGTCCCAGTAACTACTAACCCTACCAAGTCCTAACCTGGTCCCAGTAACTGCTGACTACTAACCCTACGTAGTCCTAACCTGGTCACAGTAACTACTAACCCTACCTAGTCCTAACCTGGTCCCAGTAACTATTAACCCTACCTAGTCCTAACCTGGTCCAGTAACTACTACACCTACCAAGTCCTAACCTTGTCCCAGTAACTACTGACTACTAACCCTACGTAGTCCTAACCTGGTCCCAGTAACTACTAACCCTACCTAGTCCTAACCTGGTCCAGTAACTACTACACCTACCAAGTCCTAACCTGGTCCCAGTAACTACTGACTACTAACCCTACGTAGTCCTAACCTGGTCCCAGTAACTACTAACCCTACCTAGTTCTAACCTGGTCCCAGTAACTACTGACTACTAACCCTATCTAGTCCTAACAGGGTCCCAGTAACTACTAACCCTACCTAGTCTTAACCTGGTCCCAGTAACTACTAACCCTACCAAGTCCTAACCTGGTCCCAGTAACTACTAACCCTACCAAGTCCTAACCTGGTCCCAGTAACTACTGACTACTAACCCTATCTAGTCTTAACCTGGTCCCAGTAACTACTAACCCTACCTAGTCCTAACCTGGTCCCAGTAACTACTAACACTACCTATTCCTAACCTGGTCCCAGTAACTATTAACCCTACCTAGTTCTAACCTGGTCCCAGTAACTGATGACTGCTAACCCTACCTAGTCCTAACCTGGTCCTAGTATCTACTAACCCTACCTAGTCCTAGCCTGGTCCCAGTGACTACTGACTACTAACCCTACCTAGTCCTAACCTGGTCCCAGTAACTACTAACCCTACCTAGTCCTAACCTGGTCCCAGTAACTACTAACCCTACCAAGTCCTAACCTGGTCCCAGTAACTACAGACTACTAACCCTACCTAGTCCTAACCTGGTCCCAGTAACAACTAACCCTACCTAGTCCTAACCTAGTCCCAGTAACTACTAACCCTACCTAGTCCTAACCTGGTCCCAGTAACTACTAACCCTATCTTGTCCTAACCTGGTCCCAATAACTACTAGCTACTAACCCTACCAAGTCCTAACCTGGTCCCAGTAACTACTGACTACTAACCCTACCTAGTCCTAACCTGGTCCCAGTAACTACTGACTACTAACCCTACATAGTCCTAACCTGGTCGCAGTAACTACTAACCCTACCTACTTCTAACCTGGTCCCAGTAACTACTGACTACTAACCCTATCTAGTCCTAACCTGGTCCCAGTAACTACTAACCCTACCTAGTCTTAACCTGGTCCCAGTAACTATTAACCCTACCTAGTTTTAACCTGTTCCCAGTAACTACTGACTGCTAACCCTACCTAGTCGTAACCTGGTCCCAGTAACTACTAACCCTACCTAGTCCTAACCTGGTCCCAGTAACTACTAACCCTACCTAGTCCTAACCTGGTCCCAGTAACTACTAACCCTACCAAGTCCTAACCTGGTCCCAGTAACTACTGACTCCTAACCTGGTCCCAGTAACTACTAACCCTACATAGTCCTAACCTGGTTCCAGTAACAATTAACCCTACCTCATCCTAACCTGGTCCCAGTAACTACTAACCCTACCTAGTTCTAACCTGGTCCCAGTAACTACTAACCCTACCTAGTTCTAACCTGGTCCCAGTAACTACTAACCCTACCTAGTCCTAACCTGGTCCCAGTAACTACTAACCCTACCTAGTCCTAACCTGGTCCAGTAACTACTACACCTACCAAGTCCTAACCTGGTCCCAGTAACTACTGACTACTAACCCTACGTAGTCCTGACCTGGTCCCAGTAACTACTAACCCTACCTAGTCCTTACCTGGTCCCAGTAACTACTAACCTTACCTAGTCCTAACCTGGTCCCAGTAACTATTAACCCTACCTAGTTCTAATCTGGTCCCAGTAACTACTGACTACTAACCCTACCTAGCCCTAACCTGGTCCCAGTAACTACTAACCCTACATAGTCCTAACCTGGTTCCAGTAACTATTAACCCTACCTCATCCTAACCTGGTCCCAGTAACTATTAACCCTACCTAGTTCTAACCTGGTCCCAGTAACTACTAACCCTACCTAGTTCTAACCTGGTCCCAGCAACTACTAACCCTACCTAGTCCTAACCTGGTCCCAGTAACTACTAACCCTTCCTAGTCCTAACCTGGTCCAGTAACTACTACACCTACCAAGTCCTAACCTGGTCCCAGTAACTACTGACTACTAACCCTACCTAGTCCTAACCTGGTCCCAGTAACTACTAACCCTACCTAGTCCTAACCTGGTCCCAGTAACTACTAACCCTACCTAGTCCTAGCCTGGTCCCAGTAACTACTAACCCTACCTAGTCCTAACCTGGTCTCAGTAACTACTAACCCTACCTAGTCCTAACCTGGTCCCAGTAACTACTAACCCTACCAAGTCCTAACCTGGTCCCAGTAATTACTGACTACTAACCCTACCTAGTCCTAACCTGGTCCCAGTAACTACTAACCCTACTAGTCCTAACCTGGTCCCAGTAACTATTAACCCTACCTAGTTCTCACCTGGTCCCAGTAACTCCTGACTACTATCCCTACCTAGTCCTAACCTGGTCCCAGTAACTTCTAACCCTATCTAGTTCTAACCTGGTCCCAGTAACTACTAACCCTACCTAGTTCTAACCTGGTCCCAGTAACTACTAACCCTACCTAGTCCTAACCTGGTCCCAGTAACTACTACACCTACCAAGTCTTAACCTGGTCCCAGTAAATACTGACTACTAACCCTACATAGTCCTAACCTGGTCCCAGTAACTACTAACACTGCCTAGTTCTAACCTGGTCCCAGTAACTACTGACTTCTAACCCTACCTAGCCCTAACCTGGTCCCAGTAACTGCTGACTACTAAGCCTACGTAGTCCTAACCTGGTCACAGTAACTACTAACCCTACCTAGTCCTAACCTGGTCCCAGTAACTATTAACCCTACCTAGTCCTAACCTGGTCCAGTAACTACTACACCTACCAAGTCCTAACCTTGTCCCAGTAACTACTGACTACTAACCCTACGTAGTCCTAACCTGGTCCCAGTAACTACTAACCCTACCTAGTCCTAACCTGGTCCAGTAACTACTACACCTACCAAGTCCTAACCTGGTCCCAGTAACTACTGACTACTAACCCTACGTAGTCCTAACCTGGTCCCAGTAACTACTAACCCTACCTAGTTCTAACCTGGTCCCAGTAACTACTGACTACTAACCCTATCTAGTCCTAACAGGGTCCCAGTAACTACTAACCCTACCTAGTCTTAACCTGGTCCCAGTAACTACTAACCCTACCAAGTCCTAACCTGGTCCCAGTAACTACTAACCCTACCAAGTCCTAACCTGGTCCCAGTAACTACTGACTACTAACCCTATCTAGTCCTAACCTGGTCCCAGTAACTACTAACCCTACCTAGTCCTAACCTGGTCCCAGTAACTACTAACACTACCTATTCCTAACCTGGTCCCAGTAACTATTAACCCTACCTAGTTCTAACCTGGTCCCAGTAACTGATGACTGCTAACCCTACCTAGTCCTAACCTGGTCCTAGTATCTACTAACCCTACCTAGTCCTAGCCTGGTCCCAGTGACTACTGACTACTAACCCTACCTAGTCCTAACCTGGTCCCAGTAACTACTAACCCTACCTAGTCCTAACCTGGTCCCAGTAACTACTAACCCTACCAAGTCCTAACCTGGTCCCAGTAACTACAGACTACTAACCCTACCTAGTCCTAACCTGGTCATAAGTAACAACTAACCCTACCTAGTCCTAACCTAGTCCCAGTAACTACTAACCCTACCTAGTCCTAACCTGGTCCCAGTAACTACTAACCCTATCTTGTCCTAACCTGGTCCCAATAACTACTAGCTACTAACCCTACCTAGTCCTAACCTGGTCCCAGTAACTATTAACTATTAACCCTACCTATTCCTAACCTGGTCCCATTAACTACTAGCCCTACCTAGTCCTAACCTGGTCCCAGTAACTACTAACCCTACCTAGTCCTAACCTGGTCCCAGTAACTACTAACCCAACCTAGTCCTAACCTGGTCCCAGTAACTACTAACCCTACCTAGTCCTAACCTGGTCCCAGTAACTATTAACCCTACCTAGTTCTAATCTGGTCCCAGTAACTACTGACTGCTAACCCTACCTAGTCCTAACCTGGTCCCAGAAACTACTAACCCTACCTAGTCCTAAACTGGTCCCAGTAACTACTAACCCTACCTAGTCCTAACCTGGTCCCAGTAACTACTAACCCTACCTAGTCCTAACCTGGTCCCAGTAACTACTAACCCTACCAAGTCCTAACCTGGTCCCAGTAACTACTGACTACTAACCCGACCTAGTCCTAACCTGGTCCCAGTAACTACTAACCCTACATAGACCTAACCTGGTTCCAGTAACTATTAACCCTACCTCATCCTAACCTGGTCCCAGTAACTATTAACCCTACCTAGTTCTAACCTGGTCCCAGTAACTACTAACCCTACCTAGTTCTAACCTGGTCCCAGTAACTACTAACCCTACCTAGTCCTAACCTGGTCCCAGTAACTACTAACCCTACCTAGTCCTAACCTGGTCCAGTAACTACTACACCTACCAAGTCCTAACCTGGTCCCAGTAACTACTGACTACTAACCCTACGTAGTCCTAACCTGGTCCCAGTAACTACTAACCCTACCTAGTTCTAACCTGGTCCCAGTAACTACTGACTACTAACCCTATCTAGTCCTAACCTGGTCCCAGTAACTACTAACCCTACCTAGTCTTAACCTGGTCCCAGTAACTACTAACCCTACCTAGTCCTAACCTGGTCACAGTAACCATACCTATACCTAACCTGGTCCCAGTAACTACTAACCCTACCTAGTCCTAACCTGGTCCCAGTAACTACTAACCCTATCTTGTACTAACCTGGTCCCAATAACTTCTATCTACTAACCCTACCTAGTCCTAACCTGGTCCCAGTAACTACTAACTATTAACCCTACCTAGTCCTAACCTGGTCCCATTAACTACTAACCCTACCTAGTCCTAACCTGGTCCCAGTAACTACTAACCCTACCTAGTCCTAACCTGGTCCCAATAACTACTAACCCAACCTAGTCCTAACCTGGTCCCAGTAACTACTAACCCTACCTAGTCCTAACCTGGTCCCAGTAACTATTAACCCTACCTAGTTCTAATCTGGTCCCAGTAACTACTGACTGCTAACCCTACCTAGTCCTAACCTGTTCCCAGTAACTACTAACCCTACCTAGTCCTAAACTGGTCCCAGTAACTACTAACCCTACCTAGTCCTAACCTGGTCCCAGTAACTACTAACCCTACCAGGTCCTAACCTGGTCCCAGTAACTACTGACTACTAACCCGACCTAGTCCTAACCTGGTCCCAGTAACTACTAACCCTACATAGACCTAACCTGGTTCCAGTAACTATTAATCCTACCTCATCCTAACCTGGTCCCAGTAACTATTAACACTACCTAGTTCTAACCTGGTCCCAGTAACTACTAACCCTACCTAGTTCTAACCTGGTCCCAGTAACTACTAACCCTACCTAGTCCTAACCTGGTCCCAGTAACTACTAACCCTACCTAGTCCTAACCTGGTACAGTAACTACTACATCTACCAAGTCCTAACTTGGTCCCAGTAACTACTGACTACTAACCCTACGTAGTCCTAACCTGGTCCCAGTAACTACTAACCCTACCTAGTTCTAACCTGGTCCCAGTAACTACTGACTACTAACCCTATCTAGTCCTAACCTGGTCCCAGTAACTTCTAACCCTACCTAGTCCTAACCTGGTCCCAGTAACTACTAACCCTACCTAGTCCTAACCTGGTCCCAATAACTACTAGCTATTAACCCTACCTAGTCCCAAAAACTACTAACTACTAAACCTACCTAGTCCCAGTAACTACTAACTATTAACCCTACCTAGTCCTAACCTGGTCCCATTAACTACTAACCTGACCTAGTCCTAACCTGATCCCAGTAACTTCTAACCCTACCTAGTCCTAACCTGGTCCCAGTAACTACTAACCCTACCTAGTCCTAACCTGGTCCCAGTAACTACTAACCCTACCTAGTCCTAACCTGGTCCCATTAACTATTAACCCTACCTAGTCCTAACCTGGTCCAGTAACTACTACACCTACCAAGTCCTAACCTGGTCCCAGTAACAACTGACTACTAACCCTACGTAGTCCTAACCTGGTCCCAGTAAATACTGACTACTAACCCTATCTAGTCCTAACCTGGTACCAGTAACTACTAACCCTACCTAGTCTTAACCTGGTCCCAGTAACTACTAACCCTACATAGTCCTAACCTGGTCCCAGTAACCATACCTATACCTAACCTGGTCCCAGTAACTACTAACCCTACCTAGTCCTAACCTGGTCCCAGTAACTACTAACCCTACCTAGTCCTAACCTGGTCCCAGTAACTACTAACCCTACCTAGTCCTGACCTGGTCCCAGTAACGATTAACCCTACCTAGTTCTAACCTGGTCCCAGTAACTACTAACTGCTAACCCTACCTAGTCCTAACCTGGTCCCAGTAAATACTAACCCTACCTAGTCCTAACCTGGTCCCAGTAACTACTAACCCTACCTAGTCCTAACCTGGTCCCAGTAACTACTAACCCTACCTAGTCCTAACCTGGTCCCAGTAACTACTAACCCTACCAAGTCCTAACCTGGTCCCAGTAATTACTGACTACTAACCCTACCTAGTCCTAACCTGGTCCCAGTAACTACTAACCCTACCTAGTCCTAACCTGGTCCCAGTAACTACTAACTCTACCTCGTCCTAACCTGGTCCCAGTAACTATTAACCCTACCTAGTTCTAACCTGGTCCCAGTAACTCCTGACTACTATCCCTACCTAGTCCTAACCTGGTCCCAGTAACTACTAACCCTACCTAGTTCTAAAATGGTCCCAGTAACTACTAACCCTACCTAGTTCTAACCTGGTCCCAGTAACTACTAACCCTACCTAGTCCTAACCTGGTCCCAGTAACTACTAACCCTACCTAGTCCTAACCTGGTCCCAGTAACTACTACACCTACCAAGTCCTAACCTGTTCCCAGTAACTACTGACTACTAACCCTACATAGTCCTAACCTGGTCCCAGTAACTACTAACCCTACCTAGTCCTAACCTGGTCCCAGTAACTACTAACCCTACCTAGTCCTAACCTGGTCCCAGTAACTACTAACCCTACCTAGTCCTAACCTGGTCCCAGTAACCATACCTATACCTAACCTGGTCCCAGTAACTACTAACCCTACCTAGTCCTGACCTGGTCCCAGTAACTACTAACCCTACCTAGTCCTAACCTGGTCCCAGTAACTACTAACCCTACCTAGTCCTAACCTGGTAACAGTAACTACTAACCCTACCTAGTCCTAACCTGGTCCCAGTAACTACTAACCCTACCAAGTCCTAACCTGGTCCCAGTAATTACTGACTTCTAACCCTACCTAGTCCTAACCTGGTCCCAGTAACTACTAACCCTACCTAGTCCTAACCTGGTCCCAGTAACTACTAACCCTACCTCGTCCTAACCTGGTCCCAGTAACTATTAACCCTACCTAGTTCTAACCTGTTCCCAGTAACTCCTGACTACTATCCCTACCTAGTCCTAACCTGGTCCCAGTAACTACTAACCCTACCTAGTTCTAACCTGGTCCCAGTAACTACTAACCCTACCTAGTTCTAACCTGGTCCCAGTAACTACTAACCCTACCTAGTCCTAACCTGGTCCCAGTAACTACTAACCCTACCTAGTCCTAACCTGGTCCCAGTAACTACTACACCTACCAAGTCCTAACCTGGTCCCAGTAACTACTGACTACTAACCCTACATAGTCCTAACCTGGTCCCAGTAACTACTAACCCTACCTAGTTCTAACCTGGTCCCAGTAACTACTGACTTCTAACCCTACCTAGTCCTAACCTGGTCCCAGTAACTACTAACCCTAACTAGTTCTAACCTGGTCCCAGTAACTACTAACCCTACCTAGTTCTAACCTGGTCCCAGTAACTACTAACCCTACCTAGTCCTAACCTGGTCCCAGTAACTACTAACCCTACCTAGTCCTAACCTGGTCCCAGTAACGACTAACCCTACCTAGTCCTAACCTGGTCCCAGTAACTACTACACCTACCAAGTCCCCCCCCCCCTTAAAAGATTTAGATGCACTATTGTAAAGTGGCTGTTCCACTGGATGTCATTAGGTGAATGCACCAATTTGTAAGTCGCTCTGGATAAGAGCGTCTGCTAAATGACTTAAATGTAAATGTAAATGTCTAACCTGGTCCCAGTAACTGCTGACTACTAACCCTACGTAGTCCTAACCTGGTCCCAGTAACTACTAACCCAACCTAGTCCTAACCTGGTCCCAGTAACTATTAACCCTACCTAGTCCTAACCTGGTCCAGTAACTACTACACCTACCAAGTCCTAACCTGGTCCCAGTAACTACTGACTACTAACCCTACATAGTCCTAACCTGGTCCCAGTAACTACTAACCCTACCTAGTCCTAACCTGGTCCCAGTAACTACTAACCCTACCTAGTCCTAACCTGGTGCCAGTAACTACTACACCTACCAAGTCCTAACCTGGTCCCAGTAACTATTAACCCTAACTAGTCCTAACCTGGTCCCAGTAACTACTAACCCTACCAAGTCCTAACCTGGTCCCAGTAACTACTGACTACTAACCCTACCTAGTCCTAACCTGGTCCCAGTAACTACTAACCCTACCTAGTCCTAACCTGGTCCCAGTAACTACTAACCCTACATAGTCCTAACCTGGTCCCAGTAACTACTAACCCTACATAGTCCTAACCTGGTCTTTGTAACTACTGACTACTAACCCTACCTAGTCCTAACCTGGTCCCAATAACTACTAGCTACTAACCCTACCTAGTCCCCAAAACTACTAACTACTAAACCTACCTAGTCCCAGTAACTACTAACTATTAACCCTACCTAGTCCTAACCTGTTCCCATTATCTACTAACCTGACCTAGTCCTAACCTGATCCCAGTAACTTCTAACCCTACCTAGTCCTAACCTGGTCCCAGTAACTACTAATCCTACCTAGTCCTAACCTGGTCCCAGTAACTACTAACCCTACCTAGTCCTAACCTGGTCCCAGTAACTATTAACACTACCTAGTCCTAACCTGGTCCAGTAACTACTACACCTACCAATTCCTAACCTGGTCCCAGTAACTACTGACTACTAACCCTACGTAGTCCTAACCTGGTCCCAGTAACTACTAACCCTACCTAGTTCTAACCTGGTCCCAGTAAATACTGACTACTAACCCTATCTAGTCCTAACCTGGTCCCAGTAACTACTAACCCTACCTAGTCTTAACCTGGTCCCAGTAACTACTAACGCTACCTAGTCCTAACCTGGTCCCAGTAACCATACCTATACCTAACCTGGTCCCAGTAACTACTAACCCTACCTAGTCCTAACTTGGTCCCAGTAACTACTAACCCTACCTAGTCCTAACCTGGTCCCAGTAACTACTAAACCTACCTAGTCCTAACCTGGTCCCAGTAACTACTAACCCTACCTAGTCCTAACCTGGTCCCAGTAACTACTAACCCTACCTAGTCCTAACCTGGTCCCAGTAACTACTAACCCTACCAAGTCCTAACCTGGTCCCAGTAATTACTGACAACTAACCCTACCTAGTCCTAACCTGGTCCCAATAACTACTAACCCTACCTCGTCCTAACCTGGTCCCAGTAACTATTAACCCTACCTAGTTCTAACCTGGTCCCAGTAACTCCTGACTACTATCCCTACCTAGTCCTAACCTGGTCCCAGTAACTACTAACCCCACCTAGTTCTAACCTGGTCCCAGTAACTACTAACCCTACCTGCGCTACCCTCCCGGGTGGCGCAGTGGTCTAGGGCACTGCATTGCAGTGCTAGCTGCGCCACCAGAGTCTCTGGGTTCGCGCCCAGGCTGGGCTGGGTTCGCGCCCGGGCTCTGTCGCAGCCGGCCGCAACCGGGAGGTCCGTGGGGCGACGCACAATTGGCATAGCGTCGTCCGGGTTAGGGAGGGTTTGGCCGGTAGGGATATCCTTGTCTCAGTATGTAAAATGTAATAAAATGTATGCACTCTACTGTAAGTCGCTCTGGATAAGAGCGTCTGCTAAATGACTAAAATGTAATGTAAATGTTCTAACCTGGTCCCAGTAACTACTAACCCTACCTAGTTCTAACCTGGTCCCAGTAACTACTAACCCTACCTAGTCCTAACCTGGTCCCAGTAACTACTAACCCTACCAAGTCCTAACCTGGTCCCAGGAACTACTGACTACTAACCCTACATAGTCCTAACCTGGTCCCAGTAACTACTAACCCTACCTAGTTCTAACCTTGTCCCAGTAACTACTGACTTCTAACCCTACCTAGTCCTAACCTGGTCCCAGTAACTACTAACCCTAACTAGTTCTAACCTGGTCCCAGTAACTACTAACCCTACCTAGTTCTAACCTTGTCCCAGTAACTTCTAACCCTACCTAGTTCTAACCTGGTCCCAGTAACTACTAACCCTACCTAGTCCTAACCTGGTCCCAGTAACGACTAACCCTACCTAGTCCTAACCTGGTCCCAGAAACTACTACACCTACCAAGTCCTAACCTGGTCCCAGTAACTGCTGACTACTAACCCTACGTAGTCCTAACCTGGTCCCAGTAACTACTAACCCTACCTAGTCCTAACCTGGTCCCAGTAACTATTAACCATACCTAATCCTAACCTGGTCCAGTAACTACTACACCTACCAAGTCCTAACCTGGTCCCAGTAACTACTGACTACTAACCCCACCTAGTCCTAACCTGGTCCCAGTAACTACTAACCCTACCTAGTCTTAACCTGGTCCCAGTAACTACTAACCCTACCTAGTCCTAACCTGGTCCCAGTAACCATACCTATACCTAACCTGGTCCCAGTCACTACTAACCCTACCTAGTCCTAACCTGGTCCCAGTAACTACTAACCCTACCTAGACCTAACCTGGTCCCAGTAACTACTAACCCTACCTAGTCCTAACCTGGTCCCAGTAACTACTAACCCTACCTAGTCCTAACCTGGTCCTTGTAACTACTGACTACTTACCCTACCTAGTCCTAACCTGGTCCCAATAACTAGTAGCTACTAACCCTACCTAGTCCTAACCTGGTCCCAATAACTACTAACTACTAACCCTACCTAGTCCTAACCTGGTCCCAGTAACTACTAACTATTAACCCTACCTAGTCCTAACCTGGTCCCATTAACTACTAACCTGACCTAGTCCTAACCTGGTCCCAGTAACTACTAACCCTACCTAGTCCTAACCTGGTCCCAGTAACTACTAAGCCTGCCTAGTCCTAACCTGGTCCCAGTAACTACTAACCCTACCTATTCCTAACCTGGTCCCAGTAACTACTAACCCTACCTAGTCCTAACCTGGTCCCAGTAACTACTAACCCTACCAATTCCTAACCTGGTCCCAGTAACTACTGACTACTAACCCTAACTAGTCCTAACCTGGTCCCAGTAACTACTAACCCTACTTAGTCCTAACCTGTTCCCAGTAACTACTAACCCTACCTCGTCCTAACCTGGTCCCAGTAACTATTAACCCTACCTAGTTCTAACCTGGTCCCAGTAATACCTGACTACTATCCCTACTTAGTCCTAACCTGGTCCCAATAACTACTAACCCTACTTAGTCCTAACCTGTTCCCAGTAACTACTAACCCTACCTCGTCCTAACCTGGTCCCAGTAACTACTAACCCTACCTAGATCTAACCTGGTCCCAGTAACTACTAACCCTACCTAGTCCTAACCTGGTCCAAGTAACTACTAACCCTACCTAGTCCTAACCTGGTCCCAGTAACTACTACACCTACCAAGTCCTAACCTGGTCCCAGAAACTACTAACTACTAACCCTACATACTCCCAACCTGGTCCCAATAACTACTAACCCTACCTAGTTCTAACCTGGTCCCAGTAACTACTAACCCTACCTAGTCCTAACCTGGTCCAAGTAACTACTAACCCTACCTAGTCCTAACCTGGTCCCAGTAACTACTACACCTACCAAGTCCTAACCTGGTCCCAGAAAATACTAACTACTAACACTACATAGTCCTAACCTGGTCCTAGTAACTACTAACCCTACATAGTCCTAACCTGGTCCCAGTAACTACTAACCCTACCTAGTTCTAACCTGGTCCCAGTAACTACTACTAACCCTATCTAGTCCTAACCTGGTCCCAGTCACTACCAACCCTACCTAGTCTTAACCTGGTCCCAGTAACTACTAACCCTACCTAGTCCTAACCTGGTCCCAGTAACTATTAACCCTACCTAGTTCTAACCTGGTCCCAGTAACTACTGACTACTAACCCTACCTAGTCGTAACCTGGTCCCAGTAACTACTAACCCTACCTAGTCCTAACCTGGTCCCAGTAACTACTGACTACTAACCCTACCTAGTCCTAACCTGGTCCCAGTAACTACTAACCCTTCCTAGTCCTAACCTGGTCCCAGTAACTAATAACCCTACATAGTTCTAACCTGGTCCATGTAACTACTGACTACTAACCCTACCTAGTCCTAACCTGGTCCCAGTAACTACTAACCCTACCTAGTCCTAACCTGGTCCCAGTAACTGCTAACCGTACCTAGTCCTAACCTGGTCCCAGTAACTACTAACCCTACCTAGTCCTAACCTGGTCCCAGTAACTACTAACCCTACCTAGTCCTAACCTGGTCCCAGTAACTGCTAACCGTACCTAGTCCTAACCTGGTCCCAGTAACTACTAACCCTACCTAGTCCTAACCTGGTCCCAGTAACTACTAACCCTACCTAGTCCTAACCTGGTCCCAGTAACTACTAACCCTACCTAGTCCTGACCTGGTCCCAGTAACTATTAACCCTACCTAGTGCTAACCTGGTCCAAGTAACTACTGACTGCTAACCCTACCTAGTCCTAACCTGGTCCCAGTAACTACTAACCCTACCTAGTCCTATCCTGGTCCCAGTAACTACTAACCCTACCTAGTCCTAACCTGGTCCCAGTAACTACTAACCCTACCTAGTCCTAACCTGGTCCCAGTAACTACTAACCCTACCAAGTCCTAACCTGGTCCCAGTAACTACTAACCCTACCTAGTCCTAACCTGGTCCCAGTAACTACTAACCCTACCTAGTCCTAACCTGGTCCCAGTAACTACTAACCGTACCTAGTCCTAACCTGGTCCCAGTAACTACTAACCCTACCTCGTCCTAACCTGGTCCCAGTAACTATTAACCCTACCTAGTTCTAACCTGGTCCCAGTAACTACTAACCCTACCTAGTTCTAACCTGGTCCCAGTAACTACTAACCCTACCTATTCCTAACCTGGTCCCAGTAACTACTAACCCTACCTAGTCCTAACCTGGTCCCAGTAACTACTAACCCTACCTAGTCCTGACCTGGTCCCAGTAACTATTAACCCTACCTAGTTCTAACCTGGTCCAAGTAACTACTGACTGCTAACCCTACCTAGTCCTAACCTGGTCCCAGTAACTACTAACCCTACCTAGTCCTATCCTGGTCCCAGTAACTACTAACCCTACCTAGTCCTAACCTGGTCCCAGTAACTACTAACCCTACCTAGTCCTAACCTGGTCCCAGTAACTACTAACCCTACCAAGTCCTAACCTGGTCCCAGTAACTACTAACCCTACCTAGTCCTAACCTGGTCCCAGTAACTACTAACCCTACCTAGTCCTAACCTGGTCCCAGTAACTACTAACCCTACCTAGTCCTAACCTGGTCCCAGTAACTACTAACCCTACCTCGTCCTAACCTGGTCCCAGTAACTATTAACCCTACCTAGTTCTAACCTGGTCCCAGTAACTACTAACCCTACCTAGTTCTAACCTGGTCCCAGTAACTACTAACCCTACCTATTCCTAACCTGGTCCCAGTAACTACTAACCCTACCTAGTCCTAACCAGGTCCCAGTAACTACTAACCCTACATAGTCCTAACCTGGTCCCAGTAACTACTAACCCTACCTAGTTCTAACCTGGTCCCAGTTACTACTGACTTTTAACCCTACCTAGTCCTAACCTGGTCCCAGTAACTACTAACCCTAACTAGTTCTAACCTGGTCCCAGTAACTACTAACCCTACCTAGTCCTAACCTGGTCCCAGTAACTACTAACCCTACCTAGTCCTAACCTGGTCCTTGTAACTACTGACTACTTACCCTACCTAGTCCTAACCTGGTCCCAATAACTAGTAGCTACTAACCCTACCTAGTCCTAACCTGGTCCCAATAACTACTAACTACTAACCCTACCTAGTCCTAACCTGGTTCCAGTAACTACTAACTATTAACCCTACCTAGTCCTAACCTGGTCCCATTAACTACTAACCTGACCTAGTCCTAACCTGGTCCCAGTAACTACTAACCCTACCTAGTCCTAACCTGGTCCCAGTAACTACTAAGCCTGCCTAGTCCTAACCTGGTCCCAGTAACTACTAACCCTACCTATTCCTAACCTGGTCCCAGTAACTACTAACCCTACCTAGTCCTAACCTGGTCCCAGTAACTACTAACCCTACCAATTCCTAACCTGGTCCCAGTAACTACTGACTACTAACCCTAACTAGTCCTAACCTGGTCCCAGTAACTACTAACCCTACTTAGTCCTAACCTGTTCCCAGTAACTACTAACCCTACCTCGTCCTAACCTGGTCCCAGTAACTATTAACCCTACCTAGTTCTAACCTGGTCCCAGTAATACCTGACTACTATCCCTACTTAGTCCTAACCTGGTCCCAATAACTACTAACCCTACTTAGTCCTAACCTGTTCCCAGTAACTACTAACCCTACCTCGTCCTAACCTGGTCCCAGTAACTACTAACCCTACCTAGTTCTAACCTGGTCCCAGTAACTACTAACCCTACCTAGTCCTAACCTGGTCCAAGTAACTACTAACCCTACCTAGTCCTAACCTGGTCCCAGTAACTACTACACCTACCAAGTCCTAACCTGGTCCCAGAAACTACTAACTACTAACCCTACATACTCCCAACCTGGTCCCAATAACTACTAACCCTACCTAGTTCTAACCTGGTCCCAGTAACTACTAACCCTACCTAGTCCTAACCTGGTCCAAGTAACTACTAACCCTACCTAGTCCTAACCTGGTCCCAGTAACTACTACACCTACCAAGTCCTAACCTGGTCCCAGAAAATACTAACTACTAACACTACATAGTCCTAACCTGGTCCTAGTAACTACTAACCCTACATAGTCCTAACCTGGTCCCAGTAACTACTAACCCTACCTAGTTCTAACCTGGTCCCAGTAACTACTACTAACCCTATCTAGTCCTAACCTGGTCCCAGTCACTACTAACCCTACCTAGTCTTAACCTGGTCCCAGTAACTACTAACCCTACCTAGTCCTAACCTGGTCCCAGTAACTATTAACCCTACCTAGTTCTAACCTGGTCCCAGTAACTACTGACTACTAACCCTACCTAGTCGTAACCTGGTCCCAGTAACTACTAACCCTACCTAGTCCTAACCTGGTCCCAGTAACTACTAACCCTACCAAGTCCTAACCTGGTCCCAGTAACTACTGACTACTAACCCTACCTAATCCTAACCTGGTCCCAGTAACTACTAACCCTTCCTAGTCCTAACCTGGTCCCAGTAACTAATAACCCTACATAGTTCTAACCTGGTCCATGTAACTACTGACTACTAACCCTACCTAGTCCTAACCTGGTCCCAGTAACTACTAACCCTACCTAGTCCTAACCTGGTCCCAGTAACTGCTAACCGTACCTAGTCCTAACCTGGTCCCAGTAACTACTAACCCTACCTAGTCCTAACCTGGTCCCAGTAACTACTAACCCTACCTAGTCCTAACCTGGTCCCAGTAACTGCTAACCGTACCTAGTCCTAACCTGGTCCCAGTAACTACTAACCCTACCTAGTCCTAACCTGGTCCCAGTAACTACTAACCCTACCTAGTCCTAACCTGGTCCCAGTAACTACTAACCCTACCTAGTCCTGACCTGGTCCCAGTAACTATTAACCCTACCTAGTTCTAACCTGGTCCAAGTAACTACTGACTGCTAACCCTACCTAGTCCTAACCTGGTCCCAGTAACTACTAACCCTACCTAGTCCTATCCTGGTCCCAGTAACTACTAACCCTACCTAGTCCTAACCTGGTTCCAGTAACTACTAACCCTACCTAGTCCTAACCTGGTCCCAGTAACTACTAACCTGTCACGTTCCTGACCTATTTATGTTAGTTTTTGTGTGTTAGTTGGTCAGGACGTGAGGTTGGGTGGGCATTCTATGTTATCTGTTTCTATGTTGGTTTCGGTTTGCCTGGTATGGCTCTTGATTAGAGGCAGGTGGTTTGCGTTTGCCTCTAATTAAGAGTTATATTTAGGTAGGGCATTCTCACTGTTTGTTTGTGGGTGATTGTCTCCTGTGTCAGTATGTTTGTTCGTACCACACTGGACTGTAGCGTTTGTTTGTTTCGTTTTCGTTTCGATGTCGTCTGTTTCCTGTACGTAAGTTTATGTTTAGTTATGTAAGTTTATGTTCAGGTTTCGTCAACGTCGTTTTGTTATTTTGTAGTTTGAAAGTGTTTTGTTTCGTTTCGTGTTTGCCATCATCGTTGTTTAATAAAGATGGCTTATTTCCCACAAGCTGCGTTTTGGTCAGAAGATCCTTCTCTCCTCACCTCATCCGAGGATGAGGAGAGCGTCACCCGTTACATAACCCTACCAAGTCCTAACCTGGTCCCAGTAATTACTGACTACTAACCCTACCTAGTCCTAACCTGGTCCCAGTAACTACTAACCCTACCTAGTCCTAACCTGGTCCCAGTAACTACTAACCCTACCTCGTCCTAACCTGGTCCCAGTAACTATTAACCCTACCTAGTTCTAACCTGGTCCCAGTAACTCCTGACTACTATCCCTACCTAGTCCTAACCTGGTCCCAGTAACTACTAACCCTACCTAGTTCTAACCTGGTCCCAGTAACTACTAACCCTACCTAGTTCTAACCTGGTCCCAGTAACTACTAACCCTACCTATTCCTAACCTGGTCCCAGTAACTACTAACCCTACCTAGTCCTAACCTGGTCCCAGTAACTACTAACCCTACATAGTCCTAACCTGGTCCCAGTAACTACTAACCCTACCTAGTTCTAACCTGGTCCCAGTAACTACTGACTTTTAACCCTACCTAGTCCTAACCTGGTCCCAGTAACTACTAACCCTAACTAGTCCTAACCTGGTCCCAGTAACTACTAACCCTACCTAGTCCTAACCTGGCCCCAGTAACGACTAACCCTACCTTGTCCTAACCTGGTCCCAGTAACTACTACAACTACCAAGTCCTAACCGGTTCCCAGTAACTGCTGACTACTAACCCTACGTAGTCCTAACCTGGTCCCAGTAACTCCTGACTACTATCCCTACCTAGTCCTAACCTGGTCCCAGTAACTACTAACCCTACCTAGTTCTAACCTGGTCCCAGTAACTACTAACCCTACCTAGTTCTAACCTGGTCCCAGTAACTACTAACCCTACCTAGTCCTAACCTGGTCCCAGTAACTACTAACCCTACCTAGTCCTAACCTGGTCCCAGTAACTACTAACCCTACCAAGTCCTAACCTGGTCCCAGTAACTACTAACCCTACCAAGTCCTAACCTGGTCCCAGTAACTACTGACTACTAACCCTATCTAGTCCTAACCTGGTCCCAGTAACTACTAACCCTACCTAGTCCTAACCTGGTCCCAGTAACTACTAACACTACCTATTCCTAACCTGGTCCCAGTAACTATTAACCCTACCTAGTTCTAACCTGGTCCCAGTAACTGATGACTGCTAACCCTACCTAGTCCTAACCTGGTCCTAGTATCTACTAACCCTACCTAGTCCTAGCCTGGTCCCAGTGACTACTGACTACTAACCCTACCTAGTCCTAACCTGGTCCCAGTAACTACTAACCCTACCTAGTCCTAACCTGGTCCCAGTAACTACTAACCCTACCAAGTCCTAACCTGGTCCCAGTAACTACAGACTACTAACCCTACCTAGTCCTAACCTGGTCCCAGTAACAACTAACCCTACCTAGTCCTAACCTAGTCCCAGTAACTACTAACCCTACCTAGTCCTAACCTGGTCCCAGTAACTACTAACCCTATCTTGTCCTAACCTGGTCCCAATAACTACTAGCTACTAACCCTACCTAGTCCTAACCTGGTCCCAGTAACTATTAACTATTAACCCTACCTAGTCCTAACCTGGTCCCATTAACTACTAACCCTACCTAGTCCTAACCTGGTCCCAGTAACTACTAACCCTACCTAGTCCTAACCTGGTCCCAGTAACTACTAACATAACCTAGTCCTAACCAGGTCCCAGTAACTACTAACCCTACCTAGTCCTAACCTGGTCCCAGTAACTATTAACCCTACCTAGTTCTAATCTGGTCCCAGTAACTACTGACTGCTAACCCTACCTAGTCCTAACCTGGTCCCAGAAACTACTAACCCTACCTAGTCCTAAACTGGTCCCAGTAACTACTAACCCTACCTAGTCCTAACCTGGTCCCAGTAACTACTAACCCTACCTAGTCCTAACCTGGTCCCAGTAACTACTAACCCTACCAAGTCCTAACCTGGTCCCAGTAACTACTGACTACTAACCCGACCTAGTCCTAACCTGGTCCCAGTAACTACTAACCCTACATAGACCTAACCTGGTTCCAGTAACTATTAACCCTACCTCATCCTAACCTGGTCCCAGTAACTATTAACCCTACCTAGTTCTAACCTGGTCCCAGTAACTACTAACCCTACCTAGTTCTAACCTGGTCCCAGTAACTACTAACCCTACCTAGTCCTAACCTGGTCCCAGTAACTACTAACCCTACCTAGTCCTAACCTGGTCCAGTAACTACTACACCTACCAAGTCCTAACCTGGTCCCAGTAACTACTGACTACTAACCCTACGTAGTCCTAACCTGGTCCCAGTAACTACTAACCCTACCTAGTTCTAACCTGGTCCCAGTAACTACTGACTACTAACCCTATCTAGTCCTAACCTGGTCCCAGTAACTACTAACCCTACCTAGTCTTAACCTGGTCCCAGTAACTACTAACCCTACCTAGTCCTAACCTGGTCACAGTAACCATACCTATACCTAACCTGGTCCCAGTAACTACTAACCCTACCTAGTCCTAACCTGGTCCCAGTAACTACTAACCCTATCTTGTACTAACCTGGTCCCAATAACTGCTATCTACTAACCCTACCTAGTCCTAACCTGGTCCCAGTAACTACTAACTATTAACCCTACCTAGTCCTAACCTGGTCCCATTAACTACTAACCCTACCTAGTCCTAACCTGGTCCCAGTAACTACTAACCCTACCTAGTCCTAACCTGGTCCCAATAACTACTAACCCAACCTAGTCCTAACCTGGTCCCAGTAACTACTAACCCTACCTAGTCCTAACCTGGTCCCAGTAACTATTAACCCTACCTAGTTCTAATCTGGTCCCAGTAACTACTGACTGCTAACCCTACCTAGTCCTAACCTGTTCCCAGTAACTACTAACCCTACCTAGTCCTAAACTGGTCCCAGTAACTACTAACCCTACCTAGTCCTAACCTGGTCCCAGTAACTACTAACCCTACCAGGTCCTAACCTGGTCCCAGTAACTACTGACTACTAACCCGACCTAGTCCTAACCTGGTCCCAGTAACTACTAACCCTACATAGACCTAACCTGGTTCCAGTAACTATTAATCCTACCTCATCCTAACCTGGTCCCAGTAACTATTAACACTACCTAGTTCTAACCTGGTCCCAGTAACTACTAACCCTACCTAGTTCTAACCTGGTCCCAGTAACTACTAACCCTACCTAGTCCTAACCTGGTCCCAGTAACTACTAACCCTACCTAGTCCTAACCTGGTACAGTAACTACTACACCTACCAAGTCCTAACCTGGTCCCAGTAACTACTGACTACTAACCCTACGTAGTCCTAACCTGGTCCCAGTAACTACTAACCCTACCTAGTTCTAACCTGGTCCCAGTAACTACTGACTACTAACCCTATCTAGTCCTAACCTGGTCCCAGTAACTTCTAACCCTACCTAGTCCTAACCTGGTCCCAGTAACTACTAACCCTACCTAGTCCTAACCTGGTCCCAATAACTACTAGCTATTAACCCTACCTAGTCCCAAAAACTACTAACTACTAAACCTACCTAGTCCCAGTAACTACTAACTATTAACCCTACCTAGTCCTAACCTGGTCCCATTAACTACTAACCTGACCTAGTCCTAACCTGATCCCAGTAACTTCTAACCCTACCTAGTCCTAACCTGGTCCCAGTAACTACTAACCCTACCTAGTCCTAACCTGGTCCCAGTAACTACTAACCCTACCTAGTCCTAACCTGGTCCCATTAACTATTAACCCTACCTAGTCCTAACCTGGTCCAGTAACTACTACACCTACCAAGTCCTAACCTGGTCCCAGTAACAACTGACTACTAACCCTACGTAGTCCTAACCTGGTCCCAGTAAATACTGACTACTAACCCTATCTAGTCCTAACCTGGTACCAGTAACTACTAACCCTACCTAGTCTTAACCTGGTCCCAGTAACTACTAACCCTACCTAGTCCTAACCTGGTCCCAGTAACCATACCTATACCTAACCTGGTCCCAGTAACTACTAACCCTACCTAGTCCTAACCTGGTCCCAGTAACTACTAACCCTACCTAGTCCTAACCTGGTCCCAGTAACTACTAACCCTACCTAGTCCTGACCTGGTCCCAGTAACGATTAACCCTACCTAGTTCTAACCTGGTCCCAGTAACTACTAACTGCTAACCCTACCTAGTCCTAACCTGGTCCCAGTAAATACTAACCCTACCTAGTCCTAACCTGGTCCCAGTAACTACTAACCCTACCTAGTCCTAACCTGGTCCCAGTAACTACTAACCCTACCTAGTCCTAACCTGGTCCCAGTAACTACTAACCCTACCAAGTCCTAACCTGGTCCCAGTAATTACTGACTACTAACCCTACCTAGTCCTAACCTGGTCCCAGTAACTACTAACCCTACCTAGTCCTAACCTGGTCCCAGTAACTACTAACTCTACCTCGTCCTAACCTGGTCCCAGTAACTATTAACCCTACCTAGTTCTAACCTGGTCCCAGTAACTCCTGACTACTATCCCTAACTAGTCCTAACCTGGTCCCAGTAACTACTAACCCTACCTAGTTCTAAAATGGTCCCAGTAACTACTAACCCTACCTAGTTCTAACCTGGTCCCAGTAACTACTAACCCTACCTAGTCCTAACCTGGTCCCAGTAACTACTAACCCTACCTAGTCCTAACCTGGTCCCAGTAACTACTACACCTACCAAGTCCTAACCTGTTCCCAGTAACTACTGACTACTAACCCTACATAGTCCTAACCTGGTCCCAGTAACTACTAACCCTACCTAGTCCTAACCTGGTCCCAGTAACTACTAACCCTACCTAGTCCTAACCTGGTCCCAGTAACTACTAACCCTACCTAGTCCTAACCTGGTCCCAGTAACCATACCTATACCTAACCTGGTCCCAGTAACTACTAACCCTACCTAGTCCTGACCTGGTCCCAGTAACTACTAACCCTACCTAGTCCTAACCTGGTAACAGTAACTACTAACCCTACCTAGTCCTAACCTGGTCCCAGTAACTACTAACCCTACCAAGTCCTAACCTGGTCCCAGTAATTACTGACTTCTAACCCTACCTAGTCCTAACCTGGTCCCAGTAACTACTAACCCTACCTAGTCCTAACCTGGTCCCAGTAACTACTAACCCTACCTCGTCCTAACCTGGTCCCAGTAACTATTAACCCTACCTAGTTCTAACCTGTTCCCAGTAACTCCTGACTACTATCCCTACCTAGTCCTAACCTGGTCCCAGTAACTACTAACCCTACCTAGTTCTAACCTGGTCCCAGTAACTACTAACCCTACCTAGTTCTAACCTGGTCCCAGTAACTACTAACCCTACCTAGTCCTAACCTGGTCCCAGTAACTACTAACCCTACCTAGTCCTAACCTGGTCCCAGTAACTACTACACCTACCAAGTCCTAACCTGGTCCCAGTAACTACTGACTACTAACCCTACATAGTCCTAACCTGGTCCCAGTAACTACTAACCCTACCTAGTTCTAACCTGGTCCCAGTAACTACTGACTTCTAACCCTACCTAGTCCTAACCTGGTCCCAGTAACGACTAACCCTACCTAGTCCTAACCTGGTCCCAGTAACTACTAACCCTACCTAGTCCTAACCTGGTCCCAGTAACCATACCTATACCTAACCTGGTCCCAGTAACTACTAACCCAACCTAGTCCTAACCTGGTCCCAGTAACTATTAACCCTACCTAGTCCTAACCTGGTCCAGTAACTACTACACCTACCAAGTCCTAACCTGGTCCCAGTAACTACTGACTACTAACCCTACATAGTCCTAACCTGGTCCCAGTAACTACTAACCCTACCTAGTCCTAACCTGGTCCCAGTAACTACTAACCCTACCTAGTCCTAACCTGGTGCCAGTAACTACTACACCTACCAAGTCCTAACCTGGTCCCAGTAACTATTAACCCTACCAAGTCCTAACCTGGTCCCAGTAACTACTGACTACTAACCCTAACTAGTCCTAACCTGGTCCCAGTAACTACTAACCCTACCAAGTCCTAACCTGGTCCCAGTAACTACTGACTACTAACCCTACCTAGTCCTAACCTGGTCCCAGTAACTACTAACCCTACCTAGTCCTAACCTGGTCCCAGTAACTACTAACCCTACATAGTCCTAACCTGGTCCCAGTAACTACTAACCCTACATAGTCCTAACCTGGTCTTTGTAACTACTGACTACTAACCCTACCTAGTCCTAACCTGGTCCCAATAACTACTAGCTACTAACCCTACCTAGTCCCCAAAACTACTAACTACTAAACCTACCTAGTCCCAGTAACTACTAACTATTAACCCTACCTAGTCCTAACCTGTTCCCATTATCTAATAACCTGACCTAGTCCTAACCTGATCCCAGTAACTTCTAACCCTACCTAGTCCTAACCTGGTCCCAGTAACTACTAATCCTACCTAGTCCTAACCTGGTCCCAGTAACTACTAACCCTACCTAGTCCTAACCTGGTCCCAGTAACTATTAACACTACCTAGTCCTAACCTGGTCCAGTAACTACTACACCTACCAATTCCTAACCTGGTCCCAGTAACTACTGACTACTAACCCTACGTAGTCCTAACCTGGTCCCAGTAACTACTAACCCTACCTAGTTCTAACCTGGTCCCAGTAAATACTGACTACTAACCCTATCTAGTCCTAACCTGGTCCCAGTAACTACTAACCCTACCTAGTCTTAACCTGGTCCCAGTAACTACTAACGCTACCTAGTCCTAACCTGGTCCCAGTAACCATACCTATACCTAACCTGGTCCCAGTAACTACTAACCCTACCTAGTCCTAACTTGGTCCCAGTAACTACTAACCCTACCTAGTCCTAACCTGGTCCCAGTAACTACTAAACCTACCTAGTCCTAACCTGGTCCCAGTAACTACTAACCCTACCTAGTCCTAACCTGGTCCCAGTAACTACTAACCCTACCTAGTCCTAACCTGGTCCCAGTAACTACTAACCCTACCAAGTCCTAACCTGGTCCCAGTAATTACTGACAACTAACCCTACCTAGTCCTAACCTGGTCCCAATAACTACTAACCCTACCTCGTCCTAACCTGGTCCCAGTAACTATTAACCCTACCTAGTTCTAACCTGGTCCCAGTAACTCCTGACTACTATCCCTACCTAGTCCTAACCTGGTCCCAGTAACTACTAACCCCACCTAGTTCTAACCTGGTCCCAGTAACTACTAACCCTACCTGCGCTACCCTCCCGGGTGGCGCAGTGGTCTAGGGCACTGCATTGCAGTGCTAGCTGCGCCACCAGAGTCTCTGGGTTCGCGCCCAGGCTGGGCTGGGTTCGCGCCCGGGCTCTGTCGCAGCCGGCCGCAACCGGGAGGTCCGTGGGGCGACGCACAATTGGCATAGCGTCGTCCGGGTTAGGGAGGGTTTGGCCGGTAGGGATATCCTTGTCTCAGTATGTAAAATGTAATAAAATGTATGCACTCTACTGTAAGTCGCTCTGGATAAGAGCGTCTGCTAAATGACTAAAATGTAATGTAAATGTTCTAACCTGGTCCCAGTAACTACTAACCCTACCTAGTTCTAACCTGGTCCCAGTAACTACTAACCCTACCTAGTCCTAACCTGGTCCCAGTAACTACTAACCCTACCAAGTCCTAACCTGGTCCCAGGAACTACTGACTACTAACCCTACATAGTCCTAACCTGGTCCCAGTAACTACTAACCCTACCTAGTTCTAACCTTGTCCCAGTAACTACTGACTTCTAACCCTACCTAGTCCTAACCTGGTCCCAGTAACTACTAACCCTAACTAGTTCTAACCTGGTCCCAGTAACTACTAACCCTACCTAGTTCTAACCTTGTCCCAGTAACTTCTAACCCTACCTAGTTCTAACCTGGTCCCAGTAACTACTAACCCTACCTAGTCCTAACCTGGTCCCAGTAACGACTAACCCTACCTAGTCCTAACCTGGTCCCAGAAACTACTACACCTACCAAGTCCTAACCTGGCCCCAGTAACTGCTGACTACTAACCCTACGTAGTCCTAACCTGGTCCCAGTAACTACTAACCCTACCTAGTCCTAACCTGGTCCCAGTAACTATTAACCATACCTAATCCTAACCTGGTCCAGTAACTACTACACCTACCAAGTCCTAACCTGGTCCCAGTAACTACTGACTACTAACCCCACCTAGTCCTAACCTGGTCCCAGTAACTACTAACCCTACCTAGTCTTAACCTGGTCCCAGTAACTACTAACCCTACCTAGTCCTAACCTGGTCCCAGTAACCATACCTATACCTAACCTGGTCCCAGTCACTACTAACCCTACCTAGTCCTAACCTGGTCCCAGTAACTACTAACCCTACCTAGACCTAACCTGGTCCCAGTAACTACTAACCCTACCTAGTCCTAACCTGGTCCCAGTAACTACTAACCCTACCTAGTCCTAACCTGGTCCTTGTAACTACTGACTACTTACCCTACCTAGTCCTAACCTGGTCCCAATAACTAGTAGCTACTAACCCTACCTAGTCCTAACCTGGTCCCAATAACTACTAACTACTAACCCTACCTAGTCCTAACCTGGTCCCAGTAACTACTAACTATTAACCCTACCTAGTCCTAACCTGGTCCCATTAACTACTAACCTGACCTAGTCCTAACCTGGTCCCAGTAACTACTAACCCTACCTAGTCCTAACCTGGTCCCAGTAACTACTAAGCCTGCCTAGTCCTAACCTGGTCCCAGTAACTACTAACCCTACCTATTCCTAACCTGGTCCCAGTAACTACTAACCCTACCTAGTCCTAACCTGGTCCCAGTAACTACTAACCCTACCAATTCCTAACCTGGTCCCAGTAACTACTGACTACTAACCCTAACTAGTCCTAACCTGGTCCCAGTAACTACTAACCCTACTTAGTCCTAACCTGTTCCCAGTAACTACTAACCCTACCTCGTCCTAACCTGGTCCCAGTAACTATTAACCCTACCTAGTTCTAACCTGGTCCCAGTAATACCTGACTACTATCCCTACTTAGTCCTAACCTGGTCCCAATAACTACTAACCCTACTTAGTCCTAACCTGTTCCCAGTAACTACTAACCCTACCTCGTCCTAACCTGGTCCCAGTAACTACTAACCCTACCTAGTTCTAACCTGGTCCCAGTAACTACTAACCCTACCTAGTCCTAACCTGGTCCAAGTAACTACTAACCCTACCTAGTCCTAACCTGGTCCCAGTAACTACTACACCTACCAAGTCCTAACCTGGTCCCAGAAACTACTAACTACTAACCCTACATACTCCCAACCTGTTCCCAATAACTACTAACCCTACCTAGTTCTAACCTGGTCCCAGTAACTACTAACCCTACCTAGTCCTAACCTGGTCCAAGTAACTACTAACCCTACCTAGTCCTAACCTGGTCCCAGTAACTACTACACCTACCAAGTCCTAACCTGGTCCCAGAAAATACTAACTACTAACACTACATAGTCCTAACCTGGTCCTAGTAACTACTAACCCTACATAGTCCTAACCTGGTCCCAGTAACTACTAACCCTACCTAGTTCTAACCCTGTCCCAGTAACTACTACTAACCCTATCTAGTCCTAACCTGGTCCCAGTCACTACTAACCCTACCTAGTCTTAACCTGGTCCCAGTAACTACTAACCCTACCTAGTCCTAACCTGGTCCCAGTAACTATTAACCCTACCTAGTTCTAACCTGGTCCCAGTAACTACTGACTACTAACCCTACCTAGTCGTAACCTGGTCCCAGTAACTACTAACCCTACCTAGTCCTAACCTGGTCCCAGTAACTACTGACTACTAACCCTACCTAGTCCTAACCTGGTCCCAGTAACTACTAACCCTACCAAGTCCTAACCTGGTCCCAGTAACTACTGACTACTAACCCTACCTAATCCTAACCTGGTCCCAGTAACTACTAACCCTTCCTAGTCCTAACCTGGTCCCAGTAACTAATAACCCTACATAGTTCTAACCTGGTCCATGTAACTACTGACTACTAACCCTACCTAGTCCTAACCTGGTCCCAGTAACTACTAACCCTACCTAGTCCTAACCTGGTCCCAGTAACTGCTAACCGTACCTAGTCCTAACCTGGTCCCAGTAACTACTAACCCTACCTAGTCCTAACCTGGTCCCAGTAACTACTAACCCTACCTAGTCCTAACCTGGTCCCAGTAACTGCTAACCGTACCTAGTCCTAACCTGGTCCCAGTAACTACTAACCCTACCTAGTCCTAACCTGGTCCCAGTAACTACTAACCCTACCTAGTCCTAACCTGGTCCCAGTAACTACTAACCCTACCTAGTCCTGACCTGGTCCCAGTAACTATTAACCCTACCTAGTTCTAACCTGGTCCAAGTAACTACTGACTGCTAACCCTACCTAGTCCTAACCTGGTCCCAGTAACTACTAACCCTACCTAGTCCTATCCTGGTCCCAGTAACTACTAACCCTACCTAGTCCTAACCTGGTCCCAGTAACTACTAACCCTACCTAGTCCTAACCTGGTCCCAGTAACTACTAACCCTACCAAGTCCTAACCTGGTCCCAGTAACTACTAACCCTACCTAGTCCTAACCTGGTCCCAGTAACTACTAACCCTACCTAGTCCTAACCTGGTCCCAGTAACTACTAACCCTACCTAGTCCTAACCTGGTCCCAGTAACTACTAACCCTACCTCGTCCTAACCTGGTCCCAGTAACTATTAACCCTACCTAGTTCTAACCTGGTCCCAGTAACTACTAACCCTACCTAGTTCTAACCTGGTCCCAGTAACTACTAACCCTACCTATTCCTAACCTGGTCCCAGTAACTACTAACCCTACCTAGTCCTAACCAGGTCCCAGTAACTACTAACCCTACATAGTCCTAACCTGGTCCCAGTAACTACTAACCCTACCTAGTTCTAACCTGGTCCCAGTAACTACTGACTTTTAACCCTACCTAGTCCTAACCTGGTCCCAGTAACTACTAACCCTAACTAGTTCTAACCTGGTCCCAGTAACTACTAACCCTACCTAGTCCTAACCTGGTCCCAGTAACTACTAACCCTACCTAGTCCTAACCTGGTCCTTGTAACTACTGACTACTTACCCTACCTAGTCCTAACCTGGTCCCAATAACTAGTAGCTACTAACCCTACCTAGTCCTAACCTGGTCCCAATAACTACTAACTACTAACCCTACCTAGTCCTAACCTGGTCCCAGTAACTACTAACTATTAACCCTACCTAGTCCTAACCTGGTCCCATTAACTACTAACCTGACCTAGTCCTAACCTGGTCCCAGTAACTACTAACCCTACCTAGTCCTAACCTGGTCCCAGTAACTACTAAGCCTGCCTAGTCCTAACCTGGTCCCAGTAACTACTAACCCTACCTATTCCTAACCTGGTCCCAGTAACTACTAACCCTACCTAGTCCTAACCTGGTCCCAGTAACTACTAACCCTACCAATTCCTAACCTGGTCCCAGTAACTACTGACTACTAACCCTAACTAGTCCTAACCTGGTCCCAGTAACTACTAACCCTACTTAGTCCTAACCTGTTCCCAGTAACTACTAACCCTACCTCGTCCTAACCTGGTCCCAGTAACTATTAACCCTACCTAGTTCTAACCTGGTCCCAGTAATACCTGACTACTATCCCTACTTAGTCCTAACCTGGTCCCAATAACTACTAACCCTACTTAGTCCTAACCTGTTCCCAGTAACTACTAACCCTACCTCGTCCTAACCTGGTCCCAGTAACTACTAACCCTACCTAGTTCTAACCTGGTCCCAGTAACTACTAACCCTACCTAGTCCTAACCTGGTCCAAGTAACTACTAACCCTACCTAGTCCTAACCTGGTCCCAGTAACTACTACACCTACCAAGTCCTAACCTGGTCCCAGAAACTACTAACTACTAACCCTACATACTCCCAACCTGGTCCCAATAACTACTAACCCTACCTAGTTCTAACCTGGTCCCAGTACCTACTAACCCTACCTAGTCCTAACCTGGTCCAAGTAACTACTAACCCTACCTAGTCCTAACCTGGTCCCAGTAACTACTACACCTACCAAGTCCTAACCTGGTCCCAGAAAATACTAACTACTAACACTACATAGTCCTAACCTGGTCCTAGTAACTACTAACCCTACATAGTCCTAACCTGGTCCCAGTAACTACTAACCCTACCTAGTTCTAACCTGGTCCCAGTAACTACTACTAACCCTATCTAGTCCTAACCTGGTCCCAGTCACTACTAACCCTACCTAGTCTTAACCTGGTCCCAGTAACTACTAACCCTACCTAGTCCTAACCTGGTCCCAGTAACTATTAACCCTACCTAGTTCTAACCTGGTCCCAGTAACTACTGACTACTAACCCTACCTAGTCGTAACCTGGTCCCAGTAACTACTAACCCTACCTAGTCCTAACCTGGTCCCAGTAACTACTGACTACTAACCCTACCTAGTCCTAACCTGGTCCCAGTAACTACTAACCCTACCAAGTCCTAACCTGGTCCCAGTAACTACTGACTACTAACCCTACCTAATCCTAACCTGGTCCCAGTAACTACTAACCCTTCCTAGTCCTAACCTGGTCCCAGTAACTAATAACCCTACATAGTTCTAACCTGGTCCATGTAACTACTGACTACTAACCCTACCTAGTCCTAACCTGGTCCCAGTAACTACTAACCCTACCTAGTCCTAACCTGGTCCCAGTAACTGCTAACCGTACCTAGTCCTAACCTGGTCCCAGTAACTACTAACCCTACCTAGTCCTAACCTGGTCCCAGTAACTACTAACCCTACCTAGTCCTAACCTGGTCCCAGTAACTGCTAACCGTACCTAGTCCTAACCTGGTCCCAGTAACTACTAACCCTACCTAGTCCTAACCTGGTCCCAGTAACTACTAACCCTACCTAGTCCTAACCTGGTCCCAGTAACTACTAACCCTACCTAGTCCTGACCTGGTCCCAGTAACTATTAACCCTACCTAGTTCTAACCTGGTCCAAGTAACTACTGACTGCTAACCCTACCTAGTCCTAACCTGGTCCCAGTAACTACTAACCCTACCTAGTCCTATCCTGGTCCCAGTAACTACTAACCCTACCTAGTCCTAACCTGGTCCCAGTAACTACTAACCCTACCTAGTCCTAACCTGGTCCCAGTAACTACTAACCTGTCACGTTCCTGACCTATTTATGTTAGTTTTTGTGTGTTAGTTGGTCAGGACGTGAGGTTGGGTGGGCATTCTATGTTATCTGTTTCTATGTTGGTTTCGGTTTGCCTGGTATGGCTCTTGATTAGAGGCAGGTGGTTTGCGTTTGCCTCTAATTAAGAGTTATATTTAGGTAGGGCATTCTCACTGTTTGTTTGTGGGTGATTGTCTCCTGTGTCAGTATGTTTGTTCGTACCACACTGGACTGTAGCGTTTGTTTGTTTCGTTTTCGTTTCGATGTCGTCTGTTTCCTGTACGTGAGTTTATGTTTAGTTATGTAAGTTTATGTTCAGGTTTCGTCAACGTCGTTTTGTTATTTTGTAGTTTGAAAGTGTTTTGTTTCGTTTCGTGTTTGCCATCATCGTTGTTTAATAAAGATGGCTTATTTCCCACAAGCTGCGTTTTGGTCAGAAGATCCTTCTCTCCTCACCTCATCCGAGGATGAGGAGAGCGTCACCCGTTACATAACCCTACCAAGTCCTAACCTGGTCCCAGTAATTACTGACTACTAACCCTACCTAGTCCTAACCTGGTCCCAGTAACTACTAACCCTACCTAGTCCTAACCTGGTCCCAGTAACTACTAACCCTACCTCGTCCTAACCTGGTCCCAGTAACTATTAACCCTACCTAGTTCTAACCTGGTCCCAGTAACTCCTGACTACTATCCCTACCTAGTCCTAACCTGGTCCCAGTAACTACTAACCCTACCTAGTTCTAACCTGGTCCCAGTAACTACTAACCCTACCTAGTTCTAACCTGGTCCCAGTAACTACTAACCCTACCTATTCCTAACCTGGTCCCAGTAACTACTAACCCTACCTAGTCCTAACCTGGTCCCAGTAACTACTAACCCTACATAGTCCTAACCTGGTCCCAGTAACTACTAACCCTACCTAGTTCTAACCTGGTCCCAGTAACTACTGACTTTTAACCCTACCTAGTCCTAACCTGGCCCCAGTAACGACTAACCCTACCTTGTCCTAACCTGGTCCCAGTAACTACTACAACTACCAAGTCCTAACCGGTTCCCAGTAACTGCTGACTACTAACCCTACGTAGTCCTAACCTGGTCCCAGTAACTCCTGACTACTATCCCTACCTAGTCCTAACCTGGTCCCAGTAACTACTAACCCTACCTAGTTCTAACCTGGTCCCAGTAACTACTAACCCTACCTAGTTCTAACCTGGTCCCAGTAACTACTAACCCTACCTAGTCCTAACCTGGTCCCAGTAACTACTAACCCTACCTAGTCCTAACCTGGTCCCAGTAACTACTACACCTACCAAGTCCTAACCTGGTCCCAGTAACTACTGACTACTAACCCTACATAGTCCTAACCTGGTCCCAGTAACTACTAACCCTACCTAGTTCTAACCTGGTCCCAGTAACTACTGACTTTTAAACCTACCTAGTCCTAACCTGGTCCCAGTAACTACTAACCCTAACTAGTTCTAACCTGGTCCCAGTAACTACTAACCCTACCTAGTCCTAACCTGGTCCCAGTAACTACTAACCCTACCTAGTCCTAACCTGGCCCCAGTAACGACTAACCCTACCTTGTCCTAACCTGGTCCCAGTAACTACTACAACTACCAAGTCCTAACCGGTTCCCAGTAACTGCTGACTACTAACCCTACGTAGTCCTAACCTGGTCCCAGTAACTACTAACCCTACCTAGTCCTAACCTGGTCGCAGTAACTACTAACCCTACCAAGTCCTAACCTGGTCCCAGTAGCTACTGACTACTAACCCTACCTAGTCCTAACCTGGTCCCAATAACTACTAACTACTAACCCTACCTAGTCCTAACCTGGTCCCAGTAACTACTAACTATTAACAATACCTAGTCCTAACCTGGTCCCATTAACTACTAACCTGACCTAGTCCTAACCTGGTCCCAGTAACTACTAACCCTACCTAGTCCTAACCTGGTCCCAGTAACTACTAACCCTACCTAGTCCTAACCTGGTCCCAGTAACTACTAACCCTACCTAGTCCTAACCTGGTCCCAGTAACTACTAACCCTACCTATTCCTAACCTGGTCCCAGTAACTACTAACCCTACCTAGTCCTAACCTGGTCCAAGTAACTACTAACACTACCAATTCCTAACCTGGTCCCAGTAACTACTGACTACTAACCCTACCTAGTCCTAACCTGGTCCCAGTAACTACTAACCCTACTTAGTCCTAACCTGTTCCCAGTAACTACTAACCCTACCTCGTCCTAACCTGGTCCCTGTAACGATTAACCCTACCTAGTTCTAACCTGGTCCCAGTAATAACTGACTACTATCCCTACTTAGTCCTAACCTGGTCCCAATAACTACTAACCCTACCTAGTTCTAACCTGGTCCCAGTAACTACTAACCCTACCTAGTCCTAACCTGGTCCAAGTAACTACTAACCCTACCTAGTCCTAGCCTGGTCCCAGTAACTACTACACGTACCATGTCCTAACCTGGTCCAAGAAACTACTAACTACTAACCCTACATAGTCCTAACCTGGTCCCAATAACTACTAACCCTACCTAGTTCTATCCTGGTCCCTGTAACTACTAACCCTACCTAGTCCTAACCTGGTCCAAGTAACTACTAACCCTACCTAGTCCTAACCTGGTCCCAGTAACTACTACACCTACCAAGTCCTAACCTGGTCCCAGAAACTACTAACTACTAACCCTACATAGTCCTAACCTGGTCCCATTAACTACTAACCCTACATAGTCCTAACCTGGTCCCAGTAACTACTAACCCTACCTAGTCCTAACCTGGTCCCAGTAACTACTACACCTACCAAGTCCTAACCTGGTCCCAGAAACTACTAACTACTAACCCTACATAGTCCTAACCTGGTCCCAATAACTACTAACCCTACCTAGTTCTAACCTGGTCCCAGTAACTACTAACCCTACCTCGTCCTAACCTGGTCCCAGTAACTATTAACCCTACCTAGTTCTAACCTGGTCCCAGTAATACCTGACTACTATCCCTACTTAGTCCTAACCTGGTCCCAATAACTACTAACCCTACCTAGTTCTAACCTGGTCCCAGTAACTACTAACCCTACCTAGTCCTAACCTGGTCCAAGTAACTACTAACCCTACCTAGTCCTAACCTGGTCCCAGTAACTACTACACCTACCAAGTCCTAACCTGGTCCCAGAAACTACTAACTACTAACCCTACATACTCCCAACCTGGTCCCAATAACTACTAACCCTACCTAGTTCTAACCTGGTCCCAGTAACTACTAACCCTACCTAGTCCTAACCTGGTCCAAGTAACTACTAACCCTATCTAGTCCTAACCTGGTCCCAGTAACTACTACACCTACCAAGTCCTAACCTGGTCCCAGAAAATACTAACTACTAACACTACATAGTCCTAACCTGGTCCCAGTAACTACTAACCCTACATAGTCCTAACCTGGTCCCAGTAACTACTAACCCTACCTAGTTCTAACCTGGTCCCAGTAACTACTACTAACTCTATCTAGTCCTAACCTGGTCCCAGTAACTACTAACCCTACCTAGTCTTAACCTGGTCCCAGTAACTATTAACCCTACCTAGTCCTAACCTGGTCCCAGTAACTACTAACCCTACCAAGTCCTAACCTGGTCCCAGTAACTACTGACTACTAACCCTACCTAGTCCTAACCTGGTCCCAGTAACTACTAACCCTACCTAGTCCTAACCTGGTCCCAGTAATTACTGACTACTAACCCTACCTAGTCCTAACCTGGTCCCAGTAACTACTACTAATAAATAATTAAGCAGCAGCAGCTGAAAAGATGAGCTCCTACAAATATTGAAATTTAAATGTTTTTAGAGTAAAGTACATCGAAAAAAATCAAAAGAAAACTGCAAACTGAATAGGAGACCAAACAAGCAGCAAACAAAGAAGAAAGGCTTTTGAAAAAGTAACAATTTTTTCAAAAAATTATACCGTTTTCTTAGCTAGCTAAGTTGTTTACCTGTTGCTAGGCAGTTGCTAGGGACATTCCTGGAAGAAGCTAGCTAGCTAACAAGGAGTGTCTAGTTGGCAGAAGAGAAGAAGGGACAAAGAAGGGACAAAGTGGGACAAAATAAGGACAGAAGAAAAGGGAAAGGGGGGAAAGGGGACATTAAGGTGAAGCAGTCCTCTAAAGACACAAAATACAATAATACAAGAAACAACACTTCTATTGCCTCTCCCTCTACGATACGCACTTCCGGGTTGGAGTGAGTAGTTGCATTCCGCTTTGCTCCACAGGTAGTATTACATTTCATTTCATTACAGTACAACAGTTTGATTTGTTTGATCTTAGCTGGCTACATAGCCGTCTTTGTATCCAAGATAATTGTGTAGTCTAGAGTAATTGTCGAGGTTACCTAGCCAGTTAGAGGTTACCTAGCCAGCTACACTTTCAAACAAAGTCAACAACGCAGCCACTGCTAGCTAGCCTATTTCACCAGCCAGCAGTACTATATCATTTTAGTCAATAAGATTTTTTGCAACGTAAGCTTAACTTTCTGAACATTCGAGACGTGTAGTCCACTTGTCATTCCAATCTCCTTTGCATTAGCGTAGCCTCTTCTGTAGCCTGTCAACTATGTGTCTGTCTATCCCTGTTCTCTCCTCTCTGCACAGACCATACAAACGCTTCACACCGCGTGGCCGCTGCTACTCTAACCTGGTGGTCCCAGCGCGCACGACCCACGTGGAGTTCCAGGTCTCAGGCAGCCTCTGGAACTGCCGATCTGCGGCCAACAAGGCAGAGTTCATCTTAGCCTATGCTTCCCTCCAGTCCCTCGACTTCTTGGCACTGACGGAAACATGGATTACCACTGATAACACTGCTACTCCTACTGCTCTCTCCTCGTCTGCCCACGTGTTCTCGCACACCCCGAGAGCTTCTGGTCAGCGGGGTGGTGGCACTGGGATCCTCATCTCTCCCAAGTGGACATTCTCTCTTTCTCCCCTGACCCATCTGTCTATCGCCTCCTTTGAATTCCATGCTGTCACAGTTACCAGCCCTTTCAAGCTTAACATCCTTATCATTTATCACCCTCCAGGTTCCCTTGGAGAGTTCATCAATGAGCTTGACGCCCTGATAAGTTCCTTTCCTGAGGATGGCTCACCTCTCACAGTTCTGGGTGACTTTAACCTCCCCACGTCTACCTTTGACTCATTCCTCTCTGCCTCCTTCTTTCCACTCCTCTCCTCTTTTGACCTCACCCTCTCACCTTCCCCCCCTACTCACAAGGCAGGCAATACGCTTGACCTCATCTTTACTAGATGCTGTTCTTCCACTAATCTCATTGCAACTCCCCTCCAAGTCTCCGACCACTACCTTGTATCCTTTTCCCTCTCGCTCTCATCCAACACTTCCCACACTGCCCCTACTCGGATGGTATCGCGCCGTCCCAACCTTCGCTCTCTCTCCCCCGCTACTCTCTCCTCTTCCATCCTATCATCTCTTCCCTCTGCTCAAACCTTCTCCAACCTATCTCCTGATTCTGCCTCCTCAACCCTCCTCTCCTCCCTTTCTGCATCCTTTGACTCTCTATGTCCCCTATCCTCCAGGCCGGCTCGGTCCTCCCCTCCTGCTCCGTGGCTCGACGACTCATTGCGAGCTCACAGAACAGGGCTCCGGGCAGCCGAGCGGAAATGGAGGAAAACTCGCCTCCCTGCGGACCTGGCATCCTTTCACTCCCTCCTCTCTACATTTTCCTCTTCTGTCTCTGCTGCTAAAGCCACTTTCTACCACTCTAAATTCCAAGCATCTGCCTCTAACCCTAGGAAGCTCTTTGCCACCTTCTCCTCCCTCCTGAATCCTTCTCCCCCTCCCCCCCCTCCTCCCTCTCTGCAGACGACTTCGTCAACCATTTTGAAAAGAAGGTCGACGACATCCGATCCTCGTTTGCTAAGTCAAACGACACCGCTGGTTCTGCTCACACTGCCCTACCCTGTGCTTTGACCTCTTTCTCCCCTCTCTCTCCAGATGAAATTTCGCGTCTTGTGACGGCCGGCCGCCCAACAACCTGCCCGCTTGACCCTATCCCCTCCTCTCTTCTCCAGACCATTTCCGGAGACCTTCTCCCTTACCTCACCTCGCTCATCAACTCATCCTTGACCGCTGGCTACGTCCCTTCCGTCTTCAAGAGAGCGAGAGTTGCACCCCTTCTGAAAAAACCTACACTCGATCCCTCCGATGTCAACAACTACAGACCAGTATCCCTTCTTTCTTTTCTCTCCAAAACTCTTGAACGTGCCGTCCTTGGCCAGCTCTCCTGCTATCTCTCTCAGAATGACCTTCTTGATCCAAATCAGTCAGGTTTCAAGACTAGTCATTCAACTGAGACTGCTCTTCTCTGTGTCACGGAGGCGCTCCGCACTGCTAAAGCTAACTCTCTCTCCTCTGCTCTCATCCTTCTAGACCTATCGGCTGCCTTTGATACTGTGAACCATCATATCCTCCTCTCCACCCTCTCCGAGCTGGGCATCTCCGGCGCGGCCCACGCTTGGATTGCGTCCTACCTGACAGGTCGCTCCTACCAGGTGGCGTGGCGAGAATCTGTCTCCGCACCACGTGCTCTCACCACTGGTGTCCCCCAGGGCTCTGTTCTAGGCCCTCTCCTATTCTCGCTATACATCAAGTCACTTGGCTCTGTCATATCCTCACATGGTCTCTCCTATCATTGCTATGCAGACGACACACAATTAATCTTCTCCTTTCCCCCCTCTGATAACCAGGTGGTGAATCGCATCTCTGCATGTCTGGCAGACATATCAGTGTGGATGACGGATCACCACCTCAAGCTGAACCTCGGCAAGACGGAGCTGCTCTTCCTCCCGGGGAAGGACTGCCCGTTCCATGATCTCGCCATCACGGTTGACAACTCCATTGTGTCCTCCTCCCAGAGTGCTAAGAACCTTGGCGTGATCCTGGACAACACCCTGTCGTTCTCAACTAACATCAAGGCGGTGACCCGTTCCTGTAGGTTCATGCTCTACAACATTCGCAGAGTACGACCCTGCCTCACGCAGGAAGCGGCGCAGGTCCTAATCCAGGCACTTGTCATCTCCCGTCTGGATTACTGCAACTCGCTGTTGGCTGGGCTCCCTGCCTGTGCCATTAAACCCCTACAACTCATCCAGAACGCCGCAGCCCGTCTGGTGTTCAACTTTCCCAAGTTCTCTCACGTCACCCCGCTCCTCCGCTCTCTCCACTGGCTTCCAGTTGAAGCTCGCATCCGCTACAAGACCATGGTGCTTGCCTACGGAGCTGTGAGGGGAACGGCACCTCCGTACCTTCAGGCTCTGATCAGGCCCTACACCCAAACAAGGGCACTGCGTTCATCCACCTCTGGCCTGCTCGCCTCCCTACCACTGAGGAAGTACAGTTCCCGCTCAGCCCAGACAAAACTGTTCGCTGCTCTGGCACCCCAATGGTGGAACAAACTCCCTCACGACGCCAGGTCAGCGGAGTCAATCACCACCTTCCGGAGACACCTGAAACCCCACCTCTTTAAGGAATACCTAGGATAGGATAAAGTAATCCTTCTAACCCCCCCCCCTTAAAAGATTTAGATGCACTATTGTAAAGTGGCTGTTCCACTGGATGTCATAAGGTGAATGCACCAACTTGTAAGTCGCTCTGGATAAGAGCGTCTGCTAAATGACTTAAATGTAAATGTAATGTAAATGTAACCCTACCTAGTCCTAACCTGGTCCCAGTAACTACTAAACCTACCTAGTTCTAACCTGGTCCCAGTAACTCCTGACTACTATCCCTACCTAGTCCTAACCTGGTCCCAGTAACTACTAACCCTACCTAGTTCTAAAATGGTCCCAGTAACTACTAACCCTACCTAGTTCTAACCTGGTCCCAGTAACTACTAACCCTACCTAGTCCTAACCTGGTCCCAGTAACTACTGACTACTAACCCTACATAGTCCTAACCTGGTCCCAGTAACTACTAACCCTACCTAGTCCTAACCTGGTCCCAGTAACTACTAACCCTACCTAGTCCTAACCTGGTCCCAGTAACTACTAACCCTACATAGTCCTAACCTGGTCCCAGTAACTACTAACCCTACATAGTCCTAACCTGGTCCCAGTAACTATTAACCCTACCTAGTTCTAACCTGGTCCCAGTAACTCCTGACTACTATCCCTACCTAGTCCTAACCTGGTCCCAGTAACTACTAACCCTACCTAGTTCTAAAATGGTCCCAGTAACTACTAACCCTACCTAGTTCTAACCTGGTCCCAGTAACTACTAACCCTACCTAGTCCTAACCTGGTCCCAGTAACTACTAACCCTACCTAGTCCTAACCTGGTCCCAGTAACTACTACACCTACCAAGTCCTAACCTGGTCCCAGTAACTACTGACTACTAACCCTACATAGTCCTAACCTGGTCCCAGTAACTACTAACCCTACCTAGTCCTAACCTGGTCCCAGTAACTACTAACCCTACCTAGTCCTAACCTGGTCCCAGTAACTACTAACCCTACCTAGTCCTAACCTGGTCCCAGTAACTACTGACTACTAACCCTACCTAGTCCTAACCTGGTCCCAATAACTACTAGCTACTAACCCTACCTATTCCCAAAAACTACTAACTACTAAACCTACCTAGTCCCAGTAACTACTAACTATTAACCCTACCTAGTCCTTACCTTGTCCCATTAATTACTAACCTGACCTAGTCCTAACCTGATCCCAGTAACTACTAACCCTACCTAGTCCTAACCTGGTCCCAGTAACTACTAACCCTACCTAGTCCTAACCTGGTCCCAGTAACTATTAACCCTACCTAGTCCTAACCTGGTCCAGTAACTACTACACCTACCAAGTCCTAACCTGGTCCCAGTAACTACTGACTACTATCCCTACCTAGTCCTAACCTGGTCCCAGTAACTACTAACCCTACCTAGTTCTAACCTGGTCCCAGTAACTACTAACCCTACCTAGTTCTAACCTGGTCCCAGTAACTACTAACCCTACCTAGTCCTAACCTGGTCCCAGTAACTACTAACCCTACCTAGTCCTAACCTGGTCCCAGTAACTACTAACCCTACCTAGTCCTAACCTGGTCCCAGTAACTACTACACCTACCAAGTCCTAACCTGGTCCCAGTAACTACTGACTACTAACCCTACATAGTCCTAACCTGGTCCCAGTAACTACTAACCCTACCTCGTCCTAACCTGGTCCCTGTAACGATTAACCCTACCTAGTTCTAACCTGGTCCCAGTAATACCTGACTACTATCCCTACTTAGTCCTAACCTGGTCCCAATAACTACTAACCCTACCTAGTTCTAACCTGGTCCCAGTAACTACTAACCCTACCTAGTCCTAACCTGGTCCAAGTAACTACTAACCCTACCTAGTCCTAACCTGGTCCCAGTAACTACTACACGTACCAAGTCCTAACCTGGTCCAAGAAACTACTAACTACTAACCCTACATAGTCCTAACCTGGTCCCAATAACTACTAACCCTACCTAGTTCTAACCTGGTCCCAGTAACTACTAACCCTACCTAGTCCTAACCTGGTCCAAGTAACTACTAACCCTACCTAGTCCTAACCTGGTCCCAGTAACTACTACACCTACCAAGTCCTAACCTGGTCCCAGAAACTACTAACTACTAACCCTACATAGTCCTAACCTGGTCCCAATAACTACTAACCCTACCTCGTCCTAACCTGGTCCCAGTAACTATTAACCCTACCTAGTTCTAACCTGGTCCCAGTAACTCCTGACTACTATCCCTACCTAGTCCTAACCTGGTCCCAGTAACTACTAACCCTACCTAGTTCTAAAATGGTCCCAGTAACTACTAACCCTACCTAGTTCTAACCTGGTCCCAGTAACTACTAACCCTACCTAGTCCTAACCTGGTCCCAGTAACTACTAACCCTACCTAGTCCTAACCTGGTCCCAGTAACTACTACACCTACCAAGTCCTAACCTGGTCCCAGTAACTACTGACTACTAACCCTACATAGTCCTAACCTGGTCCCAGTAACTACTAACCCTACCTAGTCCTAACCTGGTCCCAGTAACTACTAACCCTACCTAGTCCTAACCTGGTCCCAGTAACTACTAACCCTACCTAGTCCTAACCTGGTCCCAGTAACTACTGACTACTAACCCTACCTAGTCCTAACCTGGTCCCAATAACTACTAGCTACTAACCCTACCTATTCCCAAAAACTACTAACTACTAAACCTACCTAGTCCCAGTAACTACTAACTATTAACCCTACCTAGTCCTTACCTTGTCCCATTAATTACTAACCTGACCTAGTCCTAACCTGATCCCAGTAACTACTAACCCTACCTAGTCCTAACCTGGTCCCAGTAACTACTAACCCTACCTAGTCCTAACCTGGTCCCAGTAACTATTAACCCTACCTAGTCCTAACCTGGTCCAGTAACTACTACACCTACCAAGTCCTAACCTGGTCCCAGTAACTACTGACTACTATCCCTACCTAGTCCTAACCTGGTCCCAGTAACTACTAACCCTACCTAGTTCTAACCTGGTCCCAGTAACTACTAACCCTACCTAGTTCTAACCTGGTCCCAGTAACTACTAACCCTACCTAGTCCTAACCTGGTCCCAGTAACTACTAACCCTACCTAGTCCTAACCTGGTCCCAGTAACTACTACACCTACCAAGTCCTAACCTGGTCCCAGTAACTACTGACTACTAACCCTACATAGTCCTAACCTGGTCCCAGTAACTACTAACCCTACCTAGTTCTAACCTGGTCCCAGTAACTACTGACTTTTAAACCTACCTAGTCCTAACCTGGTCCCAGTAACTACTAACCCTAACTAGTTCTAACCTGGTCCCAGTAACTACTAACCCTACCTAGTCCTAACCTGGTCCCAGTAACTACTAACCCTACCTAGTCCTAACCTGGCCCCAGTAACGACTAACCCTACCTTGTCCTAACCTGGTCCCAGTAACTACTACAACTACCAAGTCCTAACCGGTTCCCAGTAACTGCTGACTACTAACCCTACGTAGTCCTAACCTGGTCCCAGTAACTACTAACCCTACCTAGTCCTAACCTGGTCCCAGTAACTACTAACCCTACCTAGTCCTAACCTGGTCGCAGTAACTACTAACCCTACCAAGTCCTAACCTGGTCCCAGTAACTACTGACTACTAACCCTACCTAGTCCTAACCTGGTCCCAATAACTACTAACTACTAACCCTACCTAGTCCTAACCTGGTCCCAGTAACTACTAACTATTAACAATACCTAGTCCTAACCTGGTCCCATTAACTACTAACCTGACCTAGTCCTAACCTGGTACCAGTAACTACTAACCCTACCTAGTCCTAACCTGGTCACAGTAACTACTAACCCTACCTAGTCCTAACCTGGTCCCAGTAACTACTAACCCTACCTATTCCTAACCTGGTCCCAGTAACTACTAACCCTACCTAGTCCTAACCTGGTCCAAGTAACTACTAACCCTACCAATTCCTAACCTGGTCCCAGTAACTACTGACTACTAACCCTACCTAGTCCTAACCTGGTCCCAGTAACTACTAACCCTACTTAGTCCTAACCTGTTCCCAGTAACTACTAACCCTACCTCGTCCTAACCTGGTCCCTGTAACGATTAACCCTACCTAGTTCTAACCTGGTCCCAGTAATACCTGACTACTAACCCTACATAGTCCTAACCTGGTCCCAGTAACTACTAACCCTACCTAGTCCTAACCTGGTCCCAGTAACTACTAACCCTACCTAGTCCTAACCTGGTCCCAGTAACTACTAACCCTACATAGTCCTAACCTGGTCCCAGTAACTACTAACCCTACATAGTCCTAACCTGGTCCCAGTAACTACTAACCCTACCTAGTCCTAGCCTGGTCCAAGTAACTACTAACCCTACCTAGTCCTAACCTGGTCCCAGTAACTACTACACGTACCAAGTCCTAACCTGGTCCAAGAAACTACTAACTACTAACCCTACATAGTTCTAACCTGGTCCCAGTAACTACTAACCCTACCTAGTCCTAACCTGGTCCAAGTAACTACTAACCCTACCTAGTCCTAACCTGGTCCCAGTAACTACTACACCTACCAAGTCCTAACCTGGTCCCAGAAACGACTAACTACTAACCCTACATAGTCCTAACCTGGTCCCAGTAACTACTAACCCTACATAGTCCTAACCTGGTCCCAGTAACTACTAACCCTACCTAGTCCTAACCTGGTCCCAGTAACTACTACACCTACCAAGTCCTAACCTGGTCCCAGAAACTACTAACTACTAACCCTACATAGTCCTAACCTGGTCCCAATAACTACTAACCCTACCTAGTTCTAACCTGGTCCCAGTAACTACTAACCCTACCTCGTCCTAACCTGGTCCCAGTAACTATTAACCCTACCTAGTTCTAACCTGGTCCCAGTAATACCTGACTACTATCCCTACTTAGTCCTAACCTGGTCCCAATAACTACTAACCCTACCTAGTTCTAACCTGGTCCCAGTAACTACTAACCCTACCTGGTCCTAACCTGGTCCAAGTAACTACTAACCCTACCTAGTCCTAACCTGGTCCCAGTAACTACTACACCTACCAAGTCCTAACCTGGTCCCAGAAACTACTAACTACTAACCCTACATACTCCCAACCTGGTCCCAATAACTACTAACCCTACCTAGTTCTAACCTGGTCCCAGTAACTACTAACCCTACCTAGTCCTAACCTGGTCCAAGTAACTACTAACCCTATCTAGTCCAAGTAACTACTACACCTACCAAGTCCTAACCTGGTCCCAGAAAATACTAACTACTAACACTACATAGTCCTAACCTGGTCCCAGTAACTACTAACAGTACATAGTCCTAACCTGGTCCCAGTAACTACTAACCCTACCTAGTTCTAACCTGGTCCCAGTAACTACTACTAACCCTATCTAGTCCTAACCTGGTCCCAGTAACTACTAACCCTACCTAGTCTTAACCTGGTCCCAGTAACTATTAACCCTACCTAGTCCTAACCTGGTCCCAGTAACTACTAACCCTACCAAGTCCTAACCTGGTCCCAGTAACTACTGACTACTAACCCTACCTAGTCCTAACCTGGTCCCAGTAACTACTAACCCTACCTAGTCCTAACCTGGTCCCAGTAACTACTAACCCTACCTAGTCCTAACCTGGTCCCAGTAACTACTGACTACTATCCCTACCTAGTCCTAACCTGGTCCCAGTAACTACCAACCCTACCTAGTTCTAACCTGGTCCCAGTAACTACTAACCCTACCTAGTTCTAACCTGGTCCCAGTAACTACTAACCCTACCTAGTCCTAACCTGGTCCCAGTAACTACTAACCCTACCTAGTCCTAACCTGGTCCCAGTAACTACTACACCTACCAAGTCCTAACCTGGTCCCAGTAACTACTGACTACTAACCCTACATAGTCCTAACCTGGTCCCAGTAACTACTAACCCTACCTAGTTCTAACCTGGTCCCAGTAACTACTGACTTTTAAACCTACCTAGTCCTAACCTGGTCCCAGTAACTACTAACCGTACCTAGTCCTAACCTGGCCCCAGTAACGACTAACCCTACCTTGTCCTAACCTGGTCCCAGTAACTACTACAACTACCAAGTCCTAACCGGTTCCCAGTAACTGCTGACTACTAACCCTACATAGTCCTAACCTGGTCCCAGTAACTACTAACCCTACCTAGTTCTAACCTGGTCCCAGTAACTACTACTAACCCTATCTAGTCCTAACCTGGTCCCAGTAACTACTAACCCTACCTAGTCTTAACCTGGTCCAGTAACTATTAACCCTACCTAGTCCTAACCTGGTCCCAGTAACTACTAACCCTACCAAGTCCAAACCTGGTCCCAGTAACTACTGACTACTAACCCTACCTAGTCCTAACCTGGTCCCAGTAACTACTAACCCTACCTAGTCCTAACCTGGTCCCAGTAACTACTAACCCTACCTAGTCCTAACCTGGTCCCAGTAACTACTGACTACTATCCCTACCTAGTCCTAACCTGGTCCCAGTAACTACCAACCCTACCTAGTTCTAACCTGGTCCCAGTAACTACTAACCCTACCTAGTTCTAACCTGGTCCCAGTAACTACTAACCCTACCTAGTCCTAACCTGGTCCCAGTAACTACTAACCCTACCTAGTCCTAACCTGGTCCCAGTAACTACTACACCTACCAAGTCCTAACCTGGTCCCAGTAACTACTGACTACTAACCCTACATAGTCCTAACCTGGTCCCAGTAACTACTAACCCTACCTAGTTCTAACCTGGTCCCAGTAACTACTGACTTTTAAACCTACCTAGTCCTAACCTGGTCCCAGTAACTACTAACCGTACCTAGTCCTAACCTGGCCCCAGTAACGACTAACCCTACCTTGTCCTAACCTGGTCCCAGTAACTACTACAACTACCAAGTCCTAACCGGTTCCCAGTAACTGCTGACTACTAACCCTACGTAGTCCTAACCTGGTCCCAGTAACTACTAACCCTACCTAGTCCTAACCTGGTCCCAGTAACTACTAACCCTACCTAGTCCTAACCTGGTCGCAGTAACTACTAACCCTACCAAGTCCTAACCTGGTCCCAGTAACTACTGACTACTAACCCTACCTAGTCCTAACCTGGTCCCAATAACTACTAACTACTAACCCTACCTAGTCCTAACCTGGTCCCAGTAACTACTAACTATTAACAATACCTAGTCCTAACCTGGTCCCAATAACTACTAACTACTAACCCTACCTAGTTCTAACCTGGTCCCAGTAACTACTAACCCTACCTAGTCCTAGCCTGGTCCAAGTAACTACTAACCCTACCTAGTCCTAACCTGGTCCCAGTAACTACTACACGTACCAAGTCCTAACCTGGTCCAAGAAACTACTAACTACTAACCCTACATAGTCCTAACCTGGTCCCAATAACTACTAACCCTACCTAGTTCTAACCTGGTCCCAGTAACTACTAACCCTACCTAGTCCTAACCTGGTCCAAGTAACTACTAACCCTACCTAGTCCTAACCTGGTCCCAGTAACTACTACACCTACCAAGTCCTAACCTGGTCCCAGAAACGACTAACTACTAACCCTACATAGTCCTAACCTGGTCCCAGTAACTACTAACCCTACATAGTCCTAACCTGGTCCCAGTAACTACTAACCCTACCTAGTCCTAACCTGGTCCCAGTAACTACTACACCTACCAAGTCCTAACCTGGTCCCAGAAACTACTAACTACTAACCCTACATAGTCCTAACCTGGTCCCAATAACTACTAACCCTACCTAGTTCTAACCTGGTCCCAGTAACTACTAACCCTACCTCGTCCTAACCTGGTCCCAGTAACTATTAACCCTACCTAGTTCTAACCTGGTCCCAGTAATACCTGACTACTATCCCTACTTAGTCCTAACCTGGTCCCAATAACTACTAACCCTACCTAGTTCTAACCTGGTCCCAGTAACTACTAACCCTACCTGGTCCTAACCTGGTCCAAGTAACTACTAACCCTATCTAGTCCTAACCTGGTCCAAGTAACTACTAACCCTATCTAGTCCTAACCTGGTCCAAGTAACTACTACACCTACCAAGTCCTAACCTGGTCCCAGAAACTACTAACTACTAACCCTACATACTCCCAACCTGGTCCCAATAACTACTAACCCTACCTAGTTCTAACCTGGTCCCAGTAACTACTAACCCTACCTAGTCCTAACCTGGTCCAAGTAACTACTAACCCTATCTAGTCCTAACCTGGTCCAAGTAACTACTACACCTACCAAGTCCTAACCTGGTCCCAGAAAATACTAACTACTAACACTACATAGTCCTAACCTGGTCCCAGTAACTACTAACAGTACATAGTCCTAACCTGGTCCCAGTAACTACTAACCCTACCTAGTTCTAACCTGGTCCCAGTAACTACTACTAACCCTATCTAGTCCTAACCTGGTCCCAGTAACTACTAACCCTACCTAGTCTTAACCTGGTCCCAGTAACTATTAACCCTACCTAGTCCTAACCTGGTCCCAGTAACTACTAACCCTACCAAGTCCTAACCTGGTCCCAGTAACTACTGACTACTAACCCTACCTAGTCCTAACCTGGTCCCAGTAACTACTAACCCTACCTAGTCCTAACCTGGTCCCAGTAACTACTAACCCTACCTAGTCCTAACCTGGTCCCAGTAACTACTAACCCTACCTAGTCCTAACCTGGTCCCAGTAACTACTAACCCTACCTAGTTCTAACCTGGTCCCAGTAACTACTAACCCTACCTAGTTCTAACCTGGTCCCAGTAACTACTAACCCTACCTAGTCCTAACCTGGTCCCAGTAACTACTAACCCTACCTAGTCCTAACCTGGTCCCAGTAACTACTACACCTACCAAGTCCTAACCTGGTCCCAGTAACTACTGACTACTAACCCTACATAGTCCTAACCTGGTCCCAGTAACTACTAACCCTACCTAGTTCTAACCTGGTCCCAGTAACTACTGACTTTTAAACCTACCTAGTCCTAACCTGGTCCCAGTAACTACTAACCGTACCTAGTCCTAACCTGGCCCCAGTAACGACTAACCCTACCTTGTCCTAACCTGGTCCCAGTAACTACTACAACTACCAAGTCCTAACCGGTTCCCAGTAACTGCTGACTACTAACCCTACGTAGTCCTAACCTGGTCCCAGTAACTACTAACCCTACCTAGTCCTAACCTGGTCCCAGTAACTACTAACCCTACCTAGTCCTAACCTGGTCGCAGTAACTACTAACCCTACCAAGTCCTAACCTGGTCCCAGTAACTACTGACTACTAACCCTACCTAGTCCTAACCTGGTCCCAATAACTACTAACTACTAACCCTACCTAGTCCTAACCTGGTCCCAGTAACTACTAACTATTAACAATACCTAGTCCTAACCTGGTCCCATTAACTACTAACCTGACCTAGTCCTAACCTGGTCCCAGTAACTACTAACCCTACCTAGTCCTAACCTGGTCACAGTAACTACTAACCCTACCTAGTCCTAACCTGGTCCCAGTAACTACTAACCCTACCTATTCCTAACCTTGTCCCAGTAACTACTAACCCTACCTAGTCCTAACCTGGTCCAAGTAACTACTAACCCTACCAATTCCTAACCTGGTCCCAGTAACTACTGACTACTAACCCTACCTAGTCCTAACCTGGTCCCAGTAACTACTAACCCTACTTAGTCCTAACCTGTTCCCAGTAACTACTAACCCTACCTCGTCCTAACCTGGTCCCTGTAACGATTAACCCTACCTAGTTCTAACCTGGTCCCAGTAATACCTGACTACTATCCCTACTTAGTCCTAACCTGGTCCCAATAACTACTAACCCTACCTAGTTCTAACCTGGTCCCAGTAACTACTAACCCTACCTAGTCCTAACCTGGTCCAAGTAACTACTAACCCTACCTAGTCCTAACCTGGTCCCAGTAACTACTACACGTACCAAGTCCTAACCTGGTCCAAGAAACTACTAACTACTAACCCTACATAGTCCTAACCTGGTCCCAATAACTACTAACCCTACCTAGTTCTAACCTGGTCCCAGTAACTACTAACCCTACCTAGTCCTAACCTGGTCCAAGTAACTACTAAACCTACCTAGTCCTAACCTGGTCCCAGTAACTACTACACCTACCAAGTCCTAACCTGGTCCCAGAAACTACTAACTACTAACCCTACATAGTCCTAACCTGGTCCCAGTAACTACTAACCCTACATAGTCCTAACCTGGTCCCAGTAACTACTAACCCTACCTAGTCCTAACCTGGTCCCAGTAACTACTACACCTACCAAGTCCTAACCTGGTCCCAGAAACTACTAACTACTAACCCTACATAGTCCTAACCTGGTCCCAATAACTACTAACGCTACCTAGTTCTAACCTGGTCCCAGTAACTACTAACCCTACCTCGTCCTAACCTGGTCCCAGTAACTATTAACCCTACCTAGTTCTAACCTGGTCCAAGTAACTACTAACCCTATCTAGTCCTAACCTGGTCCCAGTAACTACTACACCTACCAAGTCCTAACCTGGTCCCAGAAAATACTAACTACTAACACTACATAGTCCTAACCTGGTCCCAGTAACTACTAACAGTACATAGTCCTAACCTGGTCCCAGTAACTACTAACCCTACCTAGTTCTAACCTGGTCCCAGTAACTACTAACCCTACCTAGTCTTAACCTGGTCCCAGTAACTATTAACCCTACCTAGTCCTAACCTGGTCCCAGTAACTACTAACCCTACCAAGTCCTAACCTGGTCCCAGTAACTACTGACTACTAACCCTACCTAGTCCTAACCTGGTCCCAGTAACTACTAACCCTACCTAGTCCTAACCTGGTCCCAGTAACTACTAACCCTACCTAGTCATAACCTGGTCCCAGTAACTACTAACCCTACCAAGTCCTAACCTGGTCCCAGTAACTACTGACTACTAACCCTACCTAGTCCTAACCTGGTCCCAGTAACTACTAACCCTACCTAGTCCTAACCTGGTCCCAGTAACTACTAACCCTACCTAGTCCTAACCTGGTCCCAGTAACTACTAACCCTACCTAGTCCTAACCTGGTCCCAATAACTACTAGCTACTAACCCTACCTAGTCCCAAAAACTACTAACTACTAAACCAACCTAGTCCCAGTAACTACTAACTATTAACCCTACCTAGTCCTAACCTGGTCCCATTAATTACTAGCTACTAACCCTACCTAGTCCCAAAAACTACTAACTACTAAACCTACCTAGTCCCAGTAACTACTAACTATTAACCCTACCTAGTCCTAACCTGGTACCATTAACTACTAACCTGACCTAGTCCTAACCTGATCCCAGTAACTTCTAACCCTACCTAGTCCTAACCTGGTCCCAGTAACTACTAACCCTACCTAGTCCTAACCTGGTCCCATTAACTATTAACCCTACCTAGTCCTAACCTGGTCCAGTAACTACTACACCTACCAAGTCCTAACCTGGTCCCAGTAACAACTGACTACTAACCCTACGTAGTCCTAACCTGGTCCCAGTAACCATACCTATACCTAACCTGGTACCAGTAACTACTAACCCTACCTAGTCCTAACCTGGTCCCAGTAACTACTAACCCTACATAGTCCTAACCTGGTCCCAATAACTACTAACGCTACCTAGTTCTAACCTGGTCCCAGTAACTACTAACCCTACCTCGTCCTAACCTGGTCCCAGTAACTATTAACCCTACCTAGTTCTAACCTGGTCCCAGTAATACCTGACTACTATCCCTACTTAGTCCTAACCTGGTCCCAATAACTACTAACCCTACATACTCCCAACCTGGTCCCAATAACTACTAACCCTACCTAGTTCTAACCTGGTCCCAGTAACTACTAACCCTACCTAGTCCTAACCTGGTCCAAGTAACTACTAACCCTATCTAGTCCTAACCTGGTCCCAGTAACTCCTACACCTACCAAGTCCTAACCTGGTCCCAGAAAATACTAACTACTAACACTACATAGTCCTAACCTGGTCCCAGTAACTACTAACAGTACATAGTCCTAACCTGGTCCCAGTAACTACTAACCCTACCTAGTTCTAACCTGGTCCCAGTAACTACTAACCCTACCTAGTCTTAACCTGGTCCCAGTAACTATTAACCCTACCTAGTCCTAACCTGGTCCCAGTAACTACTAACCCTACCAAGTCCTAACCTGGTCCCAGTAACTACTGACTACTAACCCTACCTAGTCCTAACCTGGTCCCAGTAACTACTAACCCTACCTAGTCCTAACCTGGTCCCAGTAACTACTAACCCTACCTAGTCCTAACCTGGTCTCAGTAACTACTAACCCTACCTAGTCCTAACCTGGTCCCAATAACTACTAGCTACTAACCCTACCTAGTCCCAAAAACTACTAACTACTAAACCTACCTAGTCCCAGTAACTACTAACTATTAACCCTACCTAGTCCTAACCTGGTCCCATTAATTACTAGCTACTAACCCTACCTAGTCCCAAAAACTACTAACTACTAAACCTACCTAGTCCCAGTAACTACTAACTATTAACCCTACCTAGTCCTAACCTGGTACCATTAACTACTAACCTGACCTAGTCCTAACCTGATCCCAGTAACTTCTAACCCTACCTAGTCCTAACCTGGTCCCAGTAACTACTAACCCTACCTAGTCCTAACCTGGTCCCATTAACTATTAACCCTACCTAGTCCTAACCTGGTCCAGTAACTACTACACCTACCAAGTCCTAACCTGGTCCCAGTAACAACTGACTACTAACCCTACGTAGTCCTAACCTGGTCCCAGTAACCATACCTATACCTAACCTGGTCCCAGTAACTACTAACCCTACCTAGTCCTAACCTGGTCCCAGTAACTACTAACCCTACATAGTCCTAACCTGGTCCCAATAACTACTAACGCTACCTAGTTCTAACCTGGTCCCAGTAACTACTAACCCTACCTCGTCCTAACCTGGTCCCAGTAACTATTAACCCTACCTAGTTCTAACCTGGTCCCAGTAATACCTGACTACTATCCCTACTTAGTCCTAACCTGGTCCCAATAACTACTAACCCTACATACTCCCAACCTGGTCCCAATAACTACTAACCCTACCTAGTTCTAACCTGGTCCCAGTAACTACTAACCCTACCTAGTCCTAACCTGGTCCAAGTAACTACTAACCCTATCTAGTCCTAACCTGGTCCCAGTAACTACTACACCTACCAAGTCCTAACCTGGTCCCAGAAAATACTAACTACTAACACTACATAGTCCTAACCTGGTCCCAGTAACTACTAACAGTACATAGTCCTAACCTGGTCCCAGTAACTACTAACCCTACCTAGTTCTAACCTGGTCCCAGTAACTACTAACCCTACCTAGTCTTAACCTGGTCCCAGTATCTATTAACCCTACCTAGTCCTAACCTGGTCCCAGTAACTACTAACCCTACCAAGTCCTAACCTGGTCCCAGTAACTACTGACTACTAACCCTACCTAGTCCTAACCTGGTCCCAGTAACTACTAACCCTACCTAGTCCTAACCTGGTCCCAGTAACTACTAACCCTACCTAGTCCTAACCTGGTCCCAGTAACTACTAACCCTACCTAGTCCTAACCTGGTCCCAATAACTACTAGCTACTAACCCTACCTAGTCCCAAAAACTACTAACTACTAAACCTACCTAGTCCCAGTAACTACTAACTATTAACCCTACCTAGTCCTAACCTGGTCCCATTAATTACTAGCTACTAACCCTACCTAGTCCCAAAAACTACTAACTACTAAACCTACCTAGTCCCAGTAACTACTAACTATTAACCCTACCTAGTCCTAACCTGGTACCATTAACTACTAACCTGACCTAGTCCTAACCTGATCCCAGTAACTTCTAACCCTACCTAGTCCTAACCTGGTCCCAGTAACTACTAACCCTACCTAGTCCTAACCTGGTCCCATTAACTATTAACCCTACCTAGTCCTAACCTGGTCCAGTAACTACTACACCTACCAAGTCCTAACCTGGTCCCAGTAACAACTGACTACTAACCCTACGTAGTCCTAACCTGGTCCCAGTAACCATACCTATACCTAACCTGGTCCCAGTAACTACTAACCCTACCTAGTCCTAACCTGGTCCCAGAAACTACTAACCCTACCTAGTCCTAACCTGGTCCCAGTAACTACTGACTACTAACCCTACCTAGTCCTAACCTGGTCCCAATAACTACTAGCTACTTACCCTACCTAGTCCCAAAAACTACTAACTACTAAACCTACCTAGTCCCAGTAACTACTAACTATTAACCCTACCTAGTCCTTACCTTGTCCCATTAATTACTAACCTGACCTAGTCCTAACCTGATCCCAGTAACTACTAACCCTACCTAGTCCTAACCTGGTCCCAGTAACTACTAACCCTACCTAGTCCTAACCTGGTCCCAGTAACTATTAACCCTACCTAGTCCTAACCTGGTCCAGTAACTACTACACCTACCAAGTCCTAACCTGGTCCCAGTAACTACTGACTACTAACCCTACGTAGTCCTAACCTGGTCCCAGTAACTACTAACCCTACCTAGTTCTAACCTGGTCACAGTAACTACTAACCCTACCTAGTCATAACCTGGTCCCAGTAACCATACCTATACCTAACCTGGTCCCAGTAACTACTAACCCTACCTAGTCCTGACCTGGTCCCAGTAACTATTAACCCTACCTAGTTCTAACCTGGTCCCAGTAACTACTGAATGCTAACCCTACCTAGTCCTAACCTGGTCCCAGTAACTACTAACCCTACCTAGTCCTAACCTGGTCCCAGTAACTACTAACCCTACCTAGTCCTAACCTGGTAACAGTAACTACTAACCCTACCTAGTCCTAACCTGGTCCCAGTAACTACTAACCCTACCAAGTCCTAACCTGGTCCCAGTAATTACTGACTACTAACCCTACCTAGTCCTAACCTGGTCCCAGTAACTACTAACCCTACCTAGTCCTAACCTGGTCCCAGTAACTACTAACCCTACCTCGTCCTAACCTGGTCCCAGTAACTATTAACCCTACCTAGTTCTAACCTGGTCCCAGTAACTCCTGACTACTATCCCTACCTAGTCCTAACCTGGTCCCAGTAACTACTAACCCTACCTAGTTCTAACCTGGTCCCAGTAACTACTAACCCTACCTAGTTCTAACCTGGTCCCAGTAACTACTAACCCTACCTAGTCCTAACCTGGTCCCTGTAACTACTAACCCTACCTAGTCCTAACCTGGTCCCAGTAACTACTAACCCTACCTAGTTCTAACCTGGTCCCAGTAACTACTGACTTCTAACCCTACCTAGTCCTAACCTGGTCCCAGTAACTACTAACCCTAACTAGTTCTAACCTGGTCCCAGTAACTACTAAACCTACCTAGTTCTAACCTGGTCCCAGTAACTACTAACCCTACCTAGTCCTAACCTGGTCCCAGTAACGACTAACCCTGCCTAGTCCTAACCTGGTCCCAGTAACTACTACACCTACCAAGTCCTAACCTGGTCCCAGTAACTGCTGACTACTAACCCTACGTAGTCCTAACCTGGTCCCAGTAACTACTAACCCAACCTAGTCCTAACCTGGTCCCAGTAACTATTAACCCTACCTAGTCCTAACCTGGTCCAGTAACTACTACACCTACCTAGTCCTAACCTGGTCCCAGTAACTACTGACTACTAACCCTACATAGTCCTAACCTGGTCCCAGTAACTACTAACCCTACCTAGTCCTAACCTGGTCCCAGTAACTACTAACCCTACCTAGTCCTAACCTGGTCCCAGTAACTACTACACCTACCTAGTCCCAGTAACTATTAACCCTAACTAGTCCTATCCTGGTCCCAGTAACTACTAACCCTACCAAGTCCTAACCTGGTCCCAGTAACTATTGACTACTAACCCTACCTAGTCCTAACCTGGTCCCAGTAACTACTAACCCTACCTAGTCCTAACCTGGTCCCAGTAACTACTAACCCTACCTAGTCCTAACCTGGTCCCAGTAACTACTAACCCTACATAGTCTTAACCTGGTCTTTGTAACTACTGACTACTAACCCTACCTAGTCCTAACCAGGTCCCAATAACTACTAGCTACTAACCCTACCTAGTCCCCAAAACTACTAACTACTAAACCTACATAGTCCCAGTAACTACTAACTATTAACCCTACCTAGTCCTAACCTGGTCCCATTAACTACTAACCTGACCTAGTCCTAACCTGATCCCAGTAACTTCTAACCCTACCTAGTCCTAACCTGGTCCCAGTAACTACTAATCCTACCAAGTCCTAACCTGGTCCCAGTAACTACTAACCCTACCTAGTCCTAACCTGGTCCCAGTAACTATTAACGCTACCTAGTCCTAACCTGGTCCAGTAACTACTACACCTACCAATTCCTAACCTGGTCCCAGTAACTACTGACTACTAACCCTACGTAGTCCTAACCTGGTCCCAGTAACTACTAACCCTACCTAGTTCTAACCTGGTCCCAGTAAATACTGACTACTAACCCTATCTAGTCCTAACCTGGTCCCAGTAACTACTAACCCTACCTAGTCTTAACCTGGTCCCAGTAACTACAAACGCTACCTAGTCCTAACCTGGTCCCAGTAACCATACCTATACCTAACCTGGTCCCAGTAACTACTAACCCTACCTAGTCCTGACCTGGTCCCAGTAACTACTAACCCTACCTAGTCCTAACCTGGTCCCAGTAACTATTAACCCTACCTAGTTCTAACCTGGTCCCAGTAACTACTGAATGCTAACCCTACCTAGTCCTAACCTGGTCCCAGTAACTACTAACCCTACCTAGTCCTAACCTGCACCCAGTAACTACTAAACCTACCTAGTCCTAACCTGGTCCCAGTAACTACTAACCCTACCTAGTCCTAACCTGGTCCCAGTAACTACTAACCCTACCAAGTCCTAACCTGGTCCCAGTAATTACTGACTACTAACCCTACCTAGTCCTAACCTGGTCCCAGTAACTACTAACCCTACCTAGTCCTAACCTGGTCCCAGTAACTAATAACCCTACCTCGTCCTAACCTGGTCCCAGTAACTATTAACCCTACCTAGTTCTAACCTGGTCCCAGTAACTCCTGACTACTATCCCTACCTAGTCCTAACCTGGTCCCAGTAACTACTAACCCTACCTAGTTCTAACTTGGTCCCAGTAACTACTAACCCTACCTAGTTCTAACCTGGTCCCAGTAACTACTAACCCTACCTAGTCCTAACCTGGTCCCAGTAACTACTAACCCTACCTAGTCTTAACCTGGTCCCAGTAACTACAAACGCTACCTAGTCCTAACCTGGTCCCAGTAACCATACCTATACCTAACCTGGTCTCAGTAACTACTAACCCTACCTAGTCCTGACCTGGTCCCAGTAACTACTAACCCTACCTAGTCCTAACCTGGTCCCAGTAACTATTAACCCTACCTAGTTCTAACCTGGTCCCAGTAACTACTGAATTCTAACTCTACCTAGTCCTAACCTGGTCCCAGTAACTACTAACCCTACCTAGTCCTAACCTGCACCCAGTAACTACTAAACCTACCTAGTCCTAACCTGGTCCCAGTAACTACTAACCCTACCTAGTCCTAACCTGGTCCCAGTAACTACTAACCCTACCAAGTCCTAACCTGGTCCCAGTAATTACTGACTACTAACCCTACCTAGTCCTAACCTGGTCCCAGTAACTACTAACCCTACCTAGTCCTAACCTGGTCCCAGTAACTACTAACCCTACCTCGTCCTAACCTGGTCCCAGTAACTATTAACCCTACCTAGTTCTAACCTGGTCCCAGTAACTCCTGACTACTATCCCTACCTAGTCCTAACCTGGTTCCAGTAACTACTAACCCTACCTAGTTCTATTTTGGTCCCAGTAACTACTAACCCTACCTAGTTCTAACCTGGTCCCAGTAACTACTAACCCTACCTAGTCCTAACCTGGTCCCAGTAACTACTAACCCAACCTAGTCCTAACCTGGTCCCAGTAACTACTACACCTACCAAGTCCTAACCTGGTCCCAGGAGCTACTGACTACTAACCCTACATAGTCCTAACCTGGTCCCAGTAACTACTAACCCTACCTAGTTCTAACCTGGTCCCAGTAACTACTGACTTCTAACCCTACCTAGTCCTAACCTGGTCCCAGTAACTACTAACCCTAACTAGTTCTAACCTGGTCCCAGTAACTACTAACCCTACCTAGTTCTAACCTTGTCCCAGTAACTACTAACCCTACCTAGTTCTAACCTGGTCCAAGTAACTACTAACCCTACCTAGTCCTAACCTGGTCCCAGTAACTACTACACCTACCAAGTCCTAACCTGGTCCCATTAACTACTAACCTGACCTAGTCCTAACCTGATCCCAGTAACTTCTAACCCTACCTAGTTCTAACCTGGTCCAAGTAACTACTAACCCTACCTAGTTCTAACCTTGTCCCAGTAACTACTAACCCTACATACTCCCAACCTGGTCCCAATAACTACTAACCCTACCTAGTTCTAACCTGGTCCCAGTAACTACTAACCCTACCTAGTCTTAACCTGGTCCCAGTAACTACTAACCCTACCTAGTCCTAACCTGGTCCCAGTAACTATTAACCCTACCTAGTTCTAACCTGGTCCCAGTAACTACTGACTACTAACCCTACCTAGTCGTAACCTGGTCCCAGTAACTACTAACCCTACCTAGTCCTAACCTGGTCCCAGTAACTACTGACTACTAACCCTACCTAGTCCTAACCTGGTCCCAGTAACTACTAACCCTACCAAGTCCTAACCTGGTCCGAGTAACTACTGACTACTAACCCTACCTAATCCTAACCTGGTCCCAGTAACTACTAACCCTTCCTGGTCCTAACCTTGTCCCAGTAACTAATAACCCTACATAGTTCTAACCTGGTCCATGTAACTACTGACTACTAACCCTACCTAGTCCTAACCTGGTCCCAGTAACTACTAACCCTACCTAGTCCTAACCTGGTCCCAGTAACTACTAACCCTACCTCGTCCTAACCTGGTCCCAGTAACTATTAACCCTACCTAGTTCTAACCTGGTCCCAGTAACTCCTGACTACTATCCCTACCTAGTCCTAACCTGGTCCCAGTAACTACTAACCCTACCTAGTTCTAACTTGGTCCCAGTAACTACTAACCCTACCTAGTTCTAACCTGGTCCCAGTAACTACTAACCCTACCTAGTTCTAACCTGGTCCCAGTAATACCTGACTACTATCCCTACTTAGTCCTAACCTGGTCCCAATAACTACTAACCCTACATACTCCCAACCTGGTCCCAATAACTACTAACCCTACCTAGTTCTAACCTGGTCCCAGTAACTACTAACCCTACCTAGTCCTAACCTGGTCCAAGTAACTACTAACCCTATCTAGTCCTAACCTGGTCCCAGTAACTCCTACACCTACCAAGTCCTAACCTGGTCCCAGAAAATACTAACTACTAACACTACATAGTCCTAACCTGGTCCCAGTAACTACTAACAGTACATAGTCCTAACCTGGTCCCAGTAACTACTAACCCTACCTAGTTCTAACCTGGTCCCAGTAACTACTAACCCTACCTAGTCTTAACCTGGTCCCAGTAACTATTAACCCTACCTAGTCCTAACCTGGTCCCAGTAACTACTAACCCTACCAAGTCCTAACCTGGTCCCAGTAACTACTGACTACTAACCCTACCTAGTCCTAACCTGGTCCCAGTAACTACTAACCCTACCTAGTCCTAACCTGGTCCCAGTAACTACTAACCCTACCTAGTCCTAACCTGGTCCCAGTAACTACTAACCCTACCTAGTCCTAACCTGGTCCCAATAACTACTAGCTACTAACCCTACCTAGTCCCAAAAACTACTAACTACTAAACCTACCTAGTCCCAGTAACTACTAACTATTAACCCTACCTAGTCCTAACCTGGTCCCATTAATTACTAGCTACTAACCCTACCTAGTCCCAAAAACTACTAACTACTAAACCTACCTAGTCCCAGTAACTACTAACTATTAACCCTACCTAGTCCTAACCTGGTCCCAGTAACTACTAACCCTACCTAGTCCTAACCTGGTCCCATTAACTATTAACCCTACCTAGTCCTAACCTGGTCCAGTAACTACTACACCTACCAAGTCCTAACCTGGTCCCAGTAACAACTGACTACTAACCCTACGTAGTCCTAACCTGGTCCCAGTAACCATACCTATACCTAACCTGGTCCCAGTAACTACTAACCCTACCTAGTCCTAACCTGGTCCCAGTAACTACTAACCCTACATAGTCCTAACCTGGTCCCAATAACTACTAACGCTACCTAGTTCTAACCTGGTCCCAGTAACTACTAACCCTACCTCGTCCTAACCTGGTCCCAGTAACTATTAACCCTACCTAGTTCTAACCTGGTCCCAGTAATACCTGACTACTATCCCTACTTAGTCCTAACCTGGTCCCAATAACTACTAACCCTACATACTCCCAACCTGGTCCCAATAACTACTAACCCTACCTAGTTCTAACCTGGTCCCAGTAACTACTAACCCTACCTAGTCCTAACCTGGTCCAAGTAACTACTAACCCTATCTAGTCCTAACCTGGTCCCAGTAACTACTACACCTACCAAGTCCTAACCTGGTCCCAGAAAATACTAACTACTAACACTACATAGTCCTAACCTGGTCCCAGTAACTACTAACAGTACATAGTCCTAACCTGGTCCCAGTAACTACTAACCCTACCTAGTTCTAACCTGGTCCCAGTAACTACTAACCCTACCTAGTCTTAACCTGGTCCCAGTAACTATTAACCCTACCTAGTCCTAACCTGGTCCCAGTAACTACTAACCCTACCAAGTCCTAACCTGGTCCCAGTAACTACTGACTACTAACCCTACCTAGTCCTAACCTGGTCCCAGTAACTACTAACCCTACCTAGTCCTAACCTGGTCCCAGTAACTACTAACCCTACCTAGTCCTAACCTGGTCCCAGTAACTACTAACCCTACCTAGTCCTAACCTGGTCCCAATAACTACTAGCTACTAACCCTATCTAGTCCCAAAAACTACTAACTACTAAACCTACCTAGTCCCAGTAACTACTAACTATTAACCCTACCTAGTCCTAACCTGGTCCCATTAATTACTAGCTACTAACCCTACCTAGTCCCAAAAACTACTAACTACTAAACCTACCTAGTCCCAGTAACTACTAACTATTAACCCTACCTAGTCCTAACCTGGTACCATTAACTACTAACCTGACCTAGTCCTAACCTGATCCCAGTAACTTCTAACCCTACCTAGTCCTAACCTGGTCCCAGTAACTACTAACCCTACCTAGTCCTAACCTGGTCCCATTAACTATTAACCCTACCTAGTCCTAACCTGGTCCAGTAACTACTACACCTACCAAGTCCTAACCTGGTCCCAGTAACAACTGACTACTAACCCTACGTAGTCCTAACCTGGTCCCAGTAACCATACCTATACCTAACCTGGTCCCAGTAACTACTAACCCTACCTAGTCCTAACCTGGTCCCAGTAACTACTAACCCTACCTAGTCCTAACCTGGTCCCAGTAACTACTGACTACTAACCCTACCTAGTCCTAAACTGGTCCCAATAACTACTAGCTACTTACCCTACCTAGTCCCAAAAACTACTAACTACTAAACCTACCTAGTCCCAGTAACTACTAACTATTAACCCTACCTAGTCCTTACCTTGTCCCATTAATTACTAACCTGACCTAGTCCTAACCTGATCCCAGTAACTACTAACCCTACCTAGTCCTAACCTGGTCCCAGTAACTACTAACCCTACCTAGTCCTAACCTGGTCCCAGTAACTATTAACCCTACCTAGTCCTAACCTGGTCCAGTAACTACTACACCTACCAAGTCCTAACCTGGTCCCAGTAACTACTGACTACTAACCCTACGTAGTCCTAACCTGGTCCCAGTAACTACTAACCCTACCTAGTTCTAACCTGGTCACAGTAACTACTAACCCTACCTAGTCATAACCTGGTCCCAGTAACCATACCTATACCTAACCTGGTCCCAGTAACTACTAACCCTACCTAGTCCTGACCTGGTCCCAGTAACTATTAACCCTACCTAGTTCTAACCTGGTCCCAGTAACTACTGAATGCTAACCCTACCTAGTCCTAACCTGGTCCCAGTAACTACTAACCCTACCTAGTCCTAACCTGGTCCCAGTAACTACTAACCCTACCTAGTCCTAACCTGGTAACAGTAACTACTAACCCTACCTAGTCCTAACCTGGTCCCAGTAACTACTAACCCTACCAAGTCCTAACCTGGTCCCAGTAATTACTGACTACTAACCCTACCTAGTCCTAACCTGGTCCCAGTAACTACTAACCCTACCTAGTCCTAACCTGGTCCCAGTAACTACTAACCCTACCTCGTCCTAACCTGGTCCCAGTAACTATTAACCCTACCTAGTTCTAACCTGGTCCCAGTAACTCCTGACTACTATCCCTACCTAGTCCTAACCTGGTCCCAGTAACTACTAACCCTACCTAGTTCTAACCTGGTCCCAGTAACTACTAACCCTACCTAGTTCTAACCTGGTCCCAGTAACTACTAACCCTACCTAGTCCTAACCTGGTCCCTGTAACTACTAACCCTACCTAGTCCTAACCTGGTCCCAGTAACTACTAACCCTACCTAGTTCTAACCTGGTCCCAGTAACTACTGACTTCTAACCCTACCTAGTCCTAACCTGGTCCCAGTAACTACTAACCCTAACTAGTTCTAACCTGGTCCCAGTAACTACTAACCCTACCTAGTTCTAACCTGGTCCCAGTAACTACTAACCCTACCTAGTCCTAACCTGGTCCCAGTAACGACTAACCCTGCCTAGTCCTAACCTGGTCCCAGTAACTACTACACCTACCAAGTCCTAACCTGGTCCCAGTAACTGCTGACTACTAACCCTACGTAGTCCTAACCTGGTCCCAGTAACTACTAACCCAACCTAGTCCTAACCTGGTCCCAGTAACTATTAACCCTACCTAGTCCTAACCTGGTCCAGTAACTACTACACCTACCTAGTCCTAACCTGGTCCCAGTAACTACTGACTACTAACCCTACATAGTCCTAACCTGGTCCCAGTAACTACTAACCCTACCTAGTCCTAACCTGGTCCCAGTAACTACTAACCCTACCTAGTCCTAACCTGGTCCCAGTAACTACTACACCTACCTAGTCCCAGTAACTATTAACCCTAACTAGTCCTATCCTGGTCCCAGTAACTACTAACCCTACCAAGTCCTAACCTGGTCCCAGTAACTATTGACTACTAACCCTACCTAGTCCTAACCTGGTCCCAGTAACTACTAACCCTACCTAGTCCTAACCTGGTCCCAGTAACTACTAACCCTACCTAGTCCTAACCTGGTCCCAGTAACTACTAACCCTACATAGTCTTAACCTGGTCTTTGTAACTACTGACTACTAACCCTACCTAGTCCTAACCAGGTCCCAATAACTACTAGCTACTAACCCTACCTAGTCCCCAAAACTACTAACTACTAAACCTACATAGTCCCAGTAACTACTAACTATTAACCCTACCTAGTCCTAACCTGGTCCCATTAACTACTAACCTGACCTAGTCCTAACCTGATCCCAGTAACTTCTAACCCTACCTAGTCCTAACCTGGTCCCAGTAACTACTAATCCTACCAAGTCCTAACCTGGTCCCAGTAACTACTAACCCTACCTAGTCCTAACCTGGTCCCAGTAACTATTAACGCTACCTAGTCCTAACCTGGTCCAGTAACTACTACACCTACCAATTCCTAACCTGGTCCCAGTAACTACTGACTACTAACCCTACGTAGTCCTAACCTGGTCCCAGTAACTACTAACCCTACCTAGTTCTAACCTGGTCCCAGTAAATACTGACTACTAACCCTATCTAGTCCTAACCTGGTCCCAGTAACTACTAACCCTACCTAGTCTTAACCTGGTCCCAGTAACTACAAACGCTACCTAGTCCTAACCTGGTCCCAGTAACCATACCTATACCTAACCTGGTCCCAGTAACTACTAACCCTACCTAGTCCTGACCTGGTCCCAGTAACTACTAACCCTACCTAGTCCTAACCTGGTCCCAGTAACTATTAACCCTACCTAGTTCTAACCTGGTCCCAGTAACTACTGAATGCTAACCCTACCTAGTCCTAACCTGGTCCCAGTAACTACTAACCCTACCTAGTCCTAACCTGCACCCAGTTACTACTAAACCTACCTAGTCCTAACCTGGTCCCAGTAACTACTAACCCTACCTAGTCCTAACCTGGTCCCAGTAACTACTAACCCTACCAAGTCCTAACCTGGTCCCAGTAATTACTGACTACTAACCCTACCTAGTCCTAACCTGGTCCCAGTAACTACTAACCCTACCTAGTCCTAACCTGGTCCCAGTAACTAATAACCCTACCTCGTCCTAACCTGGTCCCAGTAACTATTAACCCTACCTAGTTCTAACCTGGTCCCAGTAACTCCTGACTACTATCCCTACCTAGTCCTAACCTGGTCCCAGTAACTACTAACCCTCCCTAGTTCTAACTTGGTCCCAGTAACTACTAACCCTACCTAGTTCTAACCTGGTCCCAGTAACTACTAACCCTACCTAGTCCTAACCTGGTCCCAGTAACTACTAACCCTACCTAGTCTTAACCTGGTCCCAGTAACTACAAACGCTACCTAGTCCTAACCTGGTCCCAGTAACCATACCTATACCTAACCTGGTCTCAGTAACTACTAACCCTACCTAGTCCTGACCTGGTCCCAGTAACTACTAACCCTACCTAGTCCTAACCTGGTCCCAGTAACTATTAACCCTACCTAGTTCTAACCTGGTCCCAGTAACTACTGAATGCTAACTCTACCTAGTCCTAACCTGGTCCCAGTAACTACTAACCCTACCTAGTCCTAACCTGCACCCAGTAACTACTAAACCTACCTAGTCCTAACCTGGTCCCAGTAACTACTAACCCTACCTAGTCCTAACCTGGTCCCAGTAACTACTAACCCTACCAAGTCCTAACCTGGTCCCAGTAATTACTGACTACTAACCCTACCTAGTCCTAACCTGGTCCCAGTAACTACTAACCCTACCTAGTCCTAACCTGGTCCCAGTAACTACTAACCCTACCTCGTCCTAACCTGGTCCCAGTAACTATTAACCCTACCTAGTTCTAACCTGGTCCCAGTAACTCCTGACTACTATCCCTACCTAGTCCTAACCTGGTTCCAGTAACTACTAACCCTACCTAGTTCTATTTTGGTCCCAGTAACTACTAACCCTACCTAGTTCTAACCTGGTCCCAGTAACTACTAACCCTACCTAGTCCTAACCTGGTCCCAGTAACTACTAACCCAACCTAGTCCTAACCTGGTCCCAGTAACTACTACACCTACCAAGTCCTAACCTGGTCCCAGGAGCTACTGACTACTAACCCTACATAGTCCTAACCTGGTCCCAGTAACTACTAACCCTACCTAGTTCTAACCTGGTCCCAGTAACTACTGACTTCTAACCCTACCTAGTCCTAACCTGGTCCCAGTAACTACTAACCCTAACTAGTTCTAACCTGGTCCCAGTAACTACTAACCCTACCTAGTTCTAACCTTGTCCCAGTAACTACTAACCCTACCTAGTTCTAACCTGGTCCAAGTAACTACTAACCCTACCTAGTCCTAACCTGGTCCCAGTAACTACTACACCTACCAAGTCCTAACCTGGTCCCATTAACTACTAACCTGACCTAGTCCTAACCTGATCCCAGTAACTTCTAACCCTACCTAGTTCTAACCTGGTCCAAGTAACTACTAACCCTACCTAGTTCTAACCTTGTCCCAGTAACTACTAACCCTACATACTCCCAACCTGGTCCCAATAACTACTAACCCTACCTAGTTCTAACCTGGTCCCAGTAACTACTAACCCTACCTAGTCTTAACCTGGTCCCAGTAACTACTAACCCTACCTAGTCCTAACCTGGTCCCAGTAACTATTAACCCTACCTAGTTCTAACCTGGTCCCAGTAACTACTGACTACTAACCCTACCTAGTCGTAACCTGGTCCCAGTAACTACTAACCCTACCTAGTCCTAACCTGGTCCCAGTAACTACTGACTACTAACCCTACCTAGTCCTAACCTGGTCCCAGTAACTACTAACCCTACCAAGTCCTAACCTGGTCCGAGTAACTACTGACTACTAACCCTACCTAATCCTAACCTGGTCCCAGTAACTACTAACCCTTCCTGGTCCTAACCTTGTCCCAGTAACTAATAACCCTACATAGTTCTAACCTGGTCCATGTAACTACTGACTACTAACCCTACCTAGTCCTAACCTGGTCCCAGTAACTACTAACCCTACCTAGTCCTAACCTGGTCCCAGTAACTACTAACCCTACCTCGTCCTAACCTGGTCCCAGTAACTATTAACCCTACCTAGTTCTAACCTGGTCCCAGTAACTCCTGACTACTATCCCTACCTAGTCCTAACCTGGTCCCAGTAACTACTAACCCTACCTAGTTCTAACTTGGTCCCAGTAACTACTAACCCTACCTAGTTCTAACCTGGTCCCAGTAACTACTAACCCTACCTAGTTCTAACCTGGTCCCAGTAACTACTGACTGCTAACCCAACCTAGTCCTAACCTGGTCCCAGTAACTACTACACCTACCAAGTCCTAACCTGGTCCCAGGAGCTACTGACTACTAACCCTACATAGTCCTAACCTGGTCCCAGTAACTACTAACCCTACCTAGTTCTAACCTGGTCCCAGTAACTACTGACTTCTAACCCTACCTAGTCCTAACCTGGTCCCAGTAACTACTAACCCTAACTAGTTCTAACCTGGTCCCAGTAACTACTAACCCTACCTAGTTCTAACCTTGTCCCAGTAACTACTAACCCTACCTAGTTCTAACATGGTCCAAGTAACTACTAACCCTACCTAGTCCTAACCTGGTCCCAGTAACTACTACACCTACCAAGTCCTAACCTGGTCCCATTAACTACTAACCTGACCTAGTCCTAACCTGATCCCAGTAACTTCTAACCCTACCTAGTTCTAACCTGGTCCAAGTAACTACTAACCCTACCTAGTTCTAACCTGGTCCCAGTAACTACTGACTACTAACCCTACATACTCCCAACCTGGTCCCAATAACCACTAACCCTACCTAGTTCTAACCTGGTCCCAGTAACTACTAACCCTACCTAGTCTTAACCTGGTCCCAGTAACTACTAACCCTACCTAGTCCTAACCTGGTCCCAGTAACTATTAACCCTACCTAGTTCTAACCTGGTCCCAGTAACTACTGACTACTAACCCTACCTAGTCGTAACCTGGTCCCAGTAACTACTAACCCTACCTAGTCCTAACCTGGTCCCAGTAACTACTGACTACTAACCCTACCTAGTCCTAACCTGGTCCCAGTAACTACTAACCCTACCAAGTCCTAACCTGGTCCCAGTAACTACTGACTACTAACCCTACCTAATCCTAACCTGGTCCCAGTAACTACTAACCCTTCCTGGTCCTAACCTTGTCCCAGTAACTAATAACCCTACATAGTTCTAACCTGGTCCATGTAACTACTGACTACTAACCCTACCTAGTCCTAACCTGGTCCCAGTAACTACTAACCCTACCTAGTCCTAACCTGGTCCCAGTAACTGCTAACCGTACCTAGTCCTAACCTGGTCCCAGTAACTACTAACCCTACCTAGTCCTAACCTGGTCCCAGTAACTACTAACCCTACCTAGTCCTAACCTGGTCCCAGTAACTGCTAACCGTACCTAGTCCTAACCTGGTCCCAGTAACTACTAACCCTACCTAGTCCTAACCTGGTCCCAGTAACTACTAACCCTACCTAGTCCTAACCTGGTCCCAGTAACTACTAACCCTACCTAGTCCTGACCTGGTCCCAGTAACTATTAACCCTACCTAGTTCTAACCTGGTCCCAGTAACTACTGACTGCTAACCCTACCTAGTCCTAACCTGGTCCCAGTAACTACTAACCCTACCTAGTCCTATCCTGGTCCCAGTTACTACTAACCCTACCTAGTCCTAACCTGGTCCCAGTAACTACTAACCCTACCTAGTCCTAACCTGGTCCCAGTAACTACTAACCCTACCAAGTCCTAACCTGGTCCCAGTAATTACTGACTACTAACCCTACCTAGTCCTAACCTGGTCCCAGTAACTACTAACCCTACCTAGTCCTAACCTGGTCCCAGTAACTACTAACCCTACCTCGTCCTAACCTGGTCCCAGTAACTATTAACCCTACCTAGTTCTAACCTGGTCCCAGTAACTCCTGACTACTATCCCTACCTAGTCCTAACCTGGTCCCAGTAACTACTAACCCTACCTAGTTCTAACCTGGTCCCAGTAACTACTAACCCTACCTAGTTCTAACCTGGTCCCAGTAACTACTAACCCTACCTAGTCCTAACCTGGTCCCAGTAACTTCTAACCCTACCTAGTCCTAACCTGGTCCCAGTAACTACTAAACCTACCTAGTACTAACCTGGTCCCAGTAACTACTGACTACTAACCCTACATAGTCCTAACCTGGTCCCAGTAACTACTAACCCTACCTAGTTCTAACCTGGTCCCAGTAACTACTGACTTTTAACCCTACCTAGTCCTAACCTGGTCCCAGTAACTACTAACCCTAACTAGTTCTAACCTGGTCCCAGTAACTACTACACCTACCTAGTCCTAACCTGGTCCCAGTAACTATTAACCCTAACTAGTCCTAACCTGGTCCCAGTAACTACTAACCCTACCAAGTCCTAACCTGGTCCCAGTAACTACTGACTACTAACCCTACCTAGTCCTAACCTGGTCCCAGTAACTACTAACCCTACCTAGTCCTAACCTGGTCCCAGTAACTACTAACCCTACCTAGTCCTAACCTGGTCCCAGTAACTACTAACCCTACCTAGTCCTAACCTGGTCTTTGTAACTACTGACTACTAACCCTACCTAGTCCTAACCTGGTCCCAATAACTACTAACTACTAACCCTACCTAGTCCTAACCTGGTCCCAGTAACTACTGACTACTAACCCTACCTAGTCCTAACCTGGTCCCAGTAACTACTAACCCTACCTAGTCCTAACCTGGTCCCAGTAACTACTAACCCTACCTAGTCCTAACCTGGTCCCAGTAACTACTAACCCTACCTAGTCCTAACCTGGTCTTTGTAACTACTGACTACTAACCCTACCTAGTCCTAACCTGGTCCCAATAACTACTAACTACTAACCCTACCTAGTCCTAACCTGGTCCCAGTAACTACTAACTATTAACAATACCTAGTCCTAACCTGGTCCCATTAACTACTAACCTGACCTAGTCCTAACCTGGTCCCAGTAACTACTAACCCTACCTAGTCCTAACCTGGTCCCAGTAATTACTGACTACTAACCCTACCTAGTCCTAACCTGGTCCCAGTAACTACTAACCCTACCTAGTCCTAACCTGGTCCCAGTAACTACTAACCCTACCTCGTCCTAACCTGGTCCCAGTAACTATTAACCCTACCTAGTTCTAACCTGGTCCCAGTAACTCCTGACTACTATCCCTACCTAGTCCTAACCTGGTCCCAGTAACTACTAACCCTACCTAGTTCTAACTTGGTCCCAGTAACTACTAACCCTACCTAGTCCTAACCTGGTCCCAGTAACTACTAACCCTACCTAGTTCTAACCTGGTCCCAGTAACTACTGACTTTTAACCCTACCTAGTCCTAACCTGGTCCCAGTAACTACTAACCCTAACTAGTTCTAACCTGGTCCCAGTAACTACTACACCTACCTAGTCCTAACCTGGTCCCAGTAACTATTAACCCTAACTAGTCCTAACCTGGTCCCAGTAACTACTGACTACTAACCCTACCTAGTCGTAACCTGGTCCCAGTAACTACTAACCCTACCTAGTCCTAACCTGGTCCCAGTAACTACTGACTACTAACCCTACCTAGTCCTAACCTGGTCCCAGTAACTACTAACCCTACCAAGTCCTAACCTGGTCCCAGTAACTACTGACTACTAACCCTACCTAATCCTAACCTGGTCCCAGTAACTACTAACCCTTCCTGGTCCTAACCTTGTCCCAGTAACTAATAACCCTACATAGTTCTAACCTGGTCCATGTAACTACTGACTACTAACCCTACCTAGTCCTAACCTGGTCCCAGTAACTACTAACCCTACCTAGTCCTAACCTGGTCCCAGTAACTGCTAACCGTACCTAGTCCTAACCTGGTCCCAGTAACTACTAACCCTACCTAGTCCTAACCTGGTCCCAGTAACTACTAACCCTACCTAGTCCTAACCTGGTCCCAGTAACTGCTAACCGTACCTAGTCCTAACCTGGTCCCAGTAACTACTAACCCTACCTAGTCCTAACCTGGTCCCAGTAACTACTAACCCTACCTAGTCCTAATCTGGTCCCAGTAACTACTAACCCTACCTAGTCCTGACCTGGTCCCAGTAACTATTAACCCTACCTAGTTCTAACCTGGTCCCAGTAACTACTGACTGCTAACCCTACCTAGTCCTAACCTGGTCCCAGTAACTACTAACCCTACCTAGTCCTATCCTGGTCCCAGTTACTACTAACCCTACCTAGTCCTAACCTGGTCCCAGTAACTACTAACCCTACCTAGTCCTAACCTGGTCCCAGTAACTACTAACCCTACCAAGTCCTAACCTGGTCCCAGTAATTACTGACTACTAACCCTACCTAGTCCTAACCTGGTCCCAGTAACTACTAACCCTACCTAGTCCTAACCTGGTCCCAGTAACTACTAACCCTACCTCGTCCTAACCTGGTCCCAGTAACTATTAACCCTACCTAGTTCTAACCTGGTCCCAGTAACTCCTGACTACTATCCCTACCTAGTCCTAACCTGGTCCCAGTAACTACTAACCCTACCTAGTTCTAACCTGGTCCCAGTAACTACTAACCCTACCTAGTCCTAACCTGGTCCCAGTAACTTCTAACCCTACCTAGTCCTAACCTGGTCCCAGTAACTACTAAACCTACCTAGTCCTAACCTGGTCCCAGTAACTACTGACTACTAACCCTACATAGTCCTAACCTGGTCCCAGTAACTACTAACCCTACCTAGTTCTAACCTGGTCCCAGTAACTACTGACTTTTAACCCTACCTAGTCCTAACCTGGTCCCAGTAACTACTAACCCTAACTAGTTCTAACCTGGTCCCAGTAACTTCTACACCTACCTAGTCCTAACCTGGTCCCAGTAACTATTAACCCTAACTAGTCCTAAACTGGTCCCAGTAACTACTAACCCTACCAAGTCCTAACCTGGTCCCAGTAACTACTGACTACTAACCCTACCTAGTCCTAACCTGGTCCCAGTAACTACTAACCCTACCTAGTCCTAACCTGGTCCCAGTAACTACTAACCCTACCTAGTCCTAACCTGGTCCCAGTAACTACTAACCCTACCTAGTCCTAACCTGATCTTTGTAACTACTGACTACTAACCCTACCTAGTCCTAACCTGGTCCCAATAACTACTAACTACTAACCCTACCTAGTCCTAACCTGGTCCCAGTAACTACTGACTACTAACCCTACCTAGTCCTAACCTGGTCCCAGTAACTACTAACCCTACCTAGTCCTAACCTGGTCCCAGTAACTACTAACCCTACCTAGTCCTAACCTGGTCCCAGTAACTACTAACCCTACCTAGTCCTAACCTGGTCTTTGTAACTACTGACTACTAACCCTACCTAGTCCTAACCTGGTCCCAATAACTACTAACTACTAACCCTACCTAGTCCTAACCTGGTCCCAGTAACTACTAACTATTAACAATACCTAGTCCTAACCTGGTCCCATTAACTACTAACCTGACCTAGTCCTAACCTGGTCCCAGTAACTACTAACCCTACCTAGTCCTAACCTGGTCCCAGTAATTACTGACTACTAACCCTACCTAGTCCTAACCTGGTCCCAGTAACTACTAACCCTACCTAGTCCTAACCTGGTCCCAGTAACTACTAACCCTACCTCGTCCTAACCTGGTCCCAGTAACTATTAACCCTACCTAGTTCTAACCTGGTCCCAGTAACTCCTGACTACTATCCCTACCTAGTCCTAACCTGGTCCCAGTAACTACTAACCCTACCTAGTTCTAACCTGGTCCCAGTAACTACTAACCCTACCTAGTTCTAACCTGGTCCCAGTAACTACTAACCCTACCTAGTCCTAACCTGGTCCCAGTAACTACTAACCCTACCTAGTCCTAACCTGGTCCCAGTAACTACTACACCTACCAAGTCCTAACCTGGTCCCAGTAACTACTGACTACTAACCCTACATAGTCCTAACCTGGTCCCAGTAACTACTAACCCTACCTAGTTCTAACCTGGTCCCAGTAACTACTGACTTTTAACCCTACCTAGTCCTAACCTGGTCCCAGTAACTACTAACCCAAACTAGTTCTAACCTGGTCCCAGTAACTACTACACCTACCTAGTCCTAACCTGGTCCCAGTAACTATTAACCCTAACTAGTCCTAACCTGGTCCCAGTAACTACTAACCCTACCAACTCCTAACCTGGTCCCAGTAACTACTGACTACTAACCCTACCTAGTCCTAACCTGGTCCCAGTAACTACTAACCCTACCTAGTCCTAACCTGGTCCCAGTAACTACTAACCCTACCTAGTCCTAACCTGGTCCCAGTAACTACTAACCCTACCTAGTCCTAACCTGGTCTTTGTAACTACTGACTACTAACCCTACCTAGTCCTAACCTGGTCCCAATAACTACTAACTACTAACCCTACCTAGTCCTAACCTGGTCCCAGTAACTACTGACTACTAACCCTACCTAGTCCTAACCTGGTCCCAGTAACTACTAACCCTACCTAGTCCTAACCTGGTCCCAGTAACTACTAACCCTACCTAGTCCTAACCTGGTCCCAGTAACTACTAACCCTACCTAGTCCTAACCTGGTCTTTGTAACTACCAACTACTAACCCTACCTAGTCCTAACCTGGTCCCAATAACTACTAACTACTAACCCTACCTAGTCCTAACCTGGTCCCAGTAACTACTAACTATTAACAATACCTAGTCCTAACCTGGTCCCATTAACTACTAACCTGACCTAGTCCTAACCTGGTCCCAGTAACTACTAACCCTACCTAGTCCTAACCTGGTCCCAGTAACTACTAATCCTACCTAGTCCTAACCTGGTCCCAGTAACTACTAACCCTACCTATTCCTAACCTGGTCCCAGTAACTACTAACCCTACCTAGTCCTAACCTGGTCCAAGTAACTACTAACCCTACCAATTCCTAACCTGGTCCCAGTAACTACTGACTACTAACCCTACCTAGTCCTAACCTGGTCCCAGTAACTACTAACCCTACCTATTCCTAACCTGGTCCCAGTAACTACTAACCCTACTTAGTCCTAACCTGTTCCCAGTAACTACTAACCCTACCTCGTCCTAACCTGGTCCCTGTAACTATTAACCCTACCTAGTTCTAACCTGGTCCCAGTAATACCTGACTACTATCCCTACTTAGTCCTACCCTGGTTCCAATAACTACTAACCCTACCTAGTTCTAACCTGGTCCCAGTAACTACTAACCCTACCTATTCCTAACCTGGTCCCAGTAACTACTAACCCTACCTAGTCCTAACCTGGTCCAAGTAACTACTAACCCTACCAATTCCTAACCTGGTCCCAGTAACTACTGACTACTAACCCTACCTAGTCCTAACCTGGTCCCAGTAACTACTAACCCTACCTATTCCTAACCTGGTCCCAGTAACTACTAACCCTACTTAGTCCTAACCTGTTCCCAGTAACTACTAACCCTACCTCGTCCTAACCTGGTCCCTGTAACTATTAACCCTACCTAGTTCTAACCTGGTCCCAGTAATACCTGACTACTATCCCTACTTAGTCCTACCCTGGTTCCAATAACTACTAACCCTACCTAGTCCTAACCTGGTCCCAGTAACTACTACACGTACCAAGTCCTAACCTGGTCCAAGAAACTACTAACTACTAACCCTACATAGTCCTAACCTGGTCCCAATAACTACTAACCCTACCTAGTTCTAACCTGGTCCCAGTAACTACTAACCCTACCTAGTCCTAACCTGGTCCAAGTAACTACTAAACCTACCTAGTCCTAACCTGGTCCCAGTAACTACTACACCTACCAAGTCCTAACCTGGTCCCAGAAACTACTAACTACTAACCCTACATAGTCCTAACCTGGTCCCAGTAACTACTAACCCTACATAGTCCTAACCTGGTCCCAGTAACTACTAACCCTACCTAGTCCTAACCTGGTCCCAGTAACTACTACACCTACCAAGTCCTAACCTGGTCCCAGAAACTACTAACTACTAACCCTACATAGTCCTAACCTGGTCCCAATAACTACTAACCCTACCTAGTTCTAACCTGGTCCCAGTAACTACTAACCCTACCTCGTCCTAACCTGGTCCCAGTAACTATTAACCCTACCTAGTTCTAACCTGGTCCCAGTAATACCTGACTACTATCCCTACTTAGTCCTAACCTGGTCCCAATAACTACTAACCCTACCTAGTTCTAACCTGGTCCCAGTAACTACTAACCCTACCTAGTCCTAACCTGGTCCAAGTAACTGCTAACCCTACCTAGTCCTAACCTGGTCCCAGTAACTACTACACCTACCAAGTCCTAACCTGGTCCCAGAAACTACTAACTACTAACCCTACATACTCCCAACCTGGTCCCAATAACTACTAACCCTACCTAGTTCTAACCTGGTCCCAGTAACTACTAACCCTACCTAGTCCTAACCTGGTCCAAGTAACTACTAACCCTATCTAGTCCTAACCTGGTCCCAGTAACTACTACACCTACCAAGTCCTAACCTGGTCCCAGAAAATACTAACTACTAACACTACATAGTCCTAACCTGGTCCCAGTAACTAATAACAGTACATAGTCCTAACCTGGTCCCAGTAACTACTAACCCTACCTAGTTCTAACCTGGTCCCAGTAATTACTACTAACCCTATCTAGTCCTAACCTGGTCCCAGTAACTACTAACCCTACCTAGTCTTAACCTGGTCCCAGTAACTATTAACCCTACCTAGTCCTAACCTGGTCCCAGTAACTACTAACCCTACCAAGTCCTAACCTGGTCCCAGTAACTACTGACTACTATCCCTACCTAGTCCTAACCTGGTCCCAGTAACTACTAACCCTACCTAGTCCTAACCTGGTCCCAGTAACTACTAACCCTACCTAGTCCTAACCTGGTCCCAGTAACTACTAACCCTACCTAGTCCTAACCTGGTCCCAATAACTACTAGCTACTAACCCTACCTAGTCCCAAAAACTACTAACTACTAAACCTACCTAGTCCCAGTAACTACTAACTATTAACCCTACCTAGTCCTAACCTGGTCCCATTAATTACTAGCTACTAACCCTACCTAGTCCCAAAAACTACTAACTACTAAACCTACCTAGTCCCAGTAACTACTAACTATTAACCCTACCTAGTCCTAACCTGGTACCATTAACTACTAACCTGACCTAGTCCTAACCTGATCCCAGTAACTTCTAACCCTACCTAGTCCTAACCTGGTCCCAGTAACTACTAACCCTACCTAGTCCTAACCTGGTCCCAGTAACTACTAACCCTACCTAGTCCTAACCTGGTCCCATTAACTATTAACCCTACCTAGTCCTAACCTGGTCCAGTAACTACTACACCTACCAAGTCCTAACCTGTTCCCAGTAACAACTGACTACTAACCCTACGTAGTCCTAACCTGGTCACAATAAATACTGACAACTAACCCTATCTAGTCCTAACCTGGAACCAGTAACTACTAACCCTACCTAGTCTTAACCTGGTCCCAGTAACTACTAACCCTACCTAGTCCTAACCTGGTCCCAGTAACCATACCTATACCTAACCTGGTCCCAGTAACTACTAACCCTACCTAGTCCTAACCTGGCCCCAGTAACTACTAACCCTACCTAGTCCTAACCTGGTCCCAGTAACTACTAACCCTACCTAGTCCTGACCTGGTCCCAGTAACGATTAACCCTACCTAGTTCTAACCTGGTCCCAGTAACTACTAACTGCTAACCCTACCTAGTCCTAACCTGGTCCCAGTAACTACTAACCCTACCTAGTCCTAACCTGGTCCCAGTAACTACTAACCCTACCTAGTCCTAACCTGGTCCCAGTAACTACTAACCCTACCTAGTCCTAACCTGGTGCCAGTAACTACTAACCCTACCTCGTCCTAACCTGGTCCCAGTAACTATTAACCCTACCTAGTTCTAACCTGGTCCCAGTACCTCCTGACTACTATCCCTACCTAGTCCTAACCTGGTCCCAGTAATTACTGACTACTAACCCTACCTAGTCCTAACCTGGTCCCAGTAACTACTAACCCTACCTAGTTCTAAAATGGTCCCAGTAACTACTAACCCTACCTAGTTCTAACCTGGTCCCAGTAACTACTAACCCTACCTAGTCCTAACCTGGTCCCAGTAACTACTAACCCTACCTAGTCCTAACCTGGTCCCAGTAACTACTACACCTACCAAGTCCTAACCTGGTCCCAGTAACTACTGACTACTAACCCTACATAGTCCTAACCTGGTCCCAGTAACTACTAACCCTACCTAGTCCTAACCTGGTCCCAGTAACTACTAACCCTACCTAGTCCTAACCTGGTCCCAGTAACTACTAACCCTACCTAGTCCTAACCTGGTCCCAATAACTACTAGCTACTAACCCTACCTAGTCCCAAAAACTACTAACTACTAAACCTACCTAGTCCCAGTAACTACTAACTATTAACCCTACCTAGTCCTAACCTGGTCCCATTAATTACTAGCTACTAACCCTACCTAGTCCCAAAAACTACTAACTACTAAACCTACCTAGTCCCAGTAACTACTAACTATTAACCCTACCTAGTCCTAACCTGGTCCCATTAATTACTAGCTACTAACCCTACCTAGTCCCAAAAACTACTAACTACTAAACCTACCTAGTCCCAGTAACTACTAACTATTAACCCTACCTAGTCCTAACCTGGTACCATTAACTACTAACCTGACCTAGTCCTAACCTGATCCCAGTAACTTCTAACCCTACCTAGTCCTAACCTGGTCCCAGTAACTACTAACCCTACCTAGTCCTAACCTGGTCCCAGTAACTACTAACCCTACCTAGTCCTAACCTGGTCCCATTAACTATTAACCCTACCTAGTCCTAACCTGGTCCAGTAACTACTACACCTACCAAGTCCTAACCTGTTCCCAGTAACAACTGACTACTAACCCTACGTAGTCCTAACCTGGTCCCAATAAATACTGACAACTAACCCTATCTAGTCCTAACCTGGAACCAGTAACTACTAACCCTACCTAGTCTTAACCTGGTCCCAGTAACTACTAACCCTACCTAGTCCTAACCTGGTCCCAGTAACCATACCTATACCTAACCTGGTCCCAGTAACTACTAACCCTACCTAGTCCTAACCTGGCCCCAGTAACTACTAACCCTACCTAGTCCTAACCTGGTCCCAGTAACTACTAACCCTACCTAGTCCTGACCTGGTCCCAGTAACGATTAACCCTACCTAGTTCTAACCTGGTCCCAGTAACTACTAACTGCTAACCCTACCTAGTCCTAACCTGGTCCCAGTAACTACTAACCCTACCTAGTCCTAACCTGGTCCCAGTAACTACTAACCCTACCTAGTCCTAACCTGGTCCCAGTAACTACTAACCCTACCTAGTCCTAACCTGGTCCCAGTAAATACTAACCCTACCTAGTCCTAACCTGGTGCCAGTAACTACTAACCCTACCTCGTCCTAACCTGGTCCCAGTAACTATTAACCCTACCTAGTTCTAACCTGGTCCCAGTACCTCCTGACTACTATCCCTACCTAGTCCTAACCTGGTCCCAGTAATTACTGACTACTAACCCTACCTAGTCCTAACCTGGTCCCAGTAACTACTAACCCTACCTAGTCCTAACCTGGTCCCAGTAACTACTAACCCTACCTAGTTCTAAAATGGTCCCAGTAACTACTAACCCTACCTAGTTCTAACCTGGTCCCAGTAACTACTAACCCTACCTAGTCCTAACCTGGTCCCAGTAACTACTAACCCTACCTAGTCCTAACCTGGTCCCAGTAACTACTACACCTACCAAGTCCTAACCTGGTCCCAGTAACTACTGACTACTAACCCTACATAGTCCTAACCTGGTCCCAGTAACTACTAACCCTACCTAGTCCTAACCTGGTCCCAGTAACTACTAACCCTACCTAGTCCTAACCTGGTCCCAGTAACTACTAACCCTACCTAGTCCTAACCTGGTCCCAATAACTACTAGCTACTAACCCTACCTAGTCCCAAAAACTACTAACTACTAAACCTACCTAGTCCCAGTAACTACTAACTATTAACCCTACCTAGTCCTAACCTGGTCCCATTAATTACTAGCTACTAACCCTACCTAGTCCCAAAAACTACTAACTACTAAACCTACCTAGTCCCAGTAACTACTAACTATTAACCCTACCTAGTCCTAACCTGGTACCATTAACTACTAACCTGACCTAGTCCTAACCTGATCCCAGTAACTTCTAACCCTACCTAGTCCTAACCTGGTCCCAGTAACTACTACCCCTACCTAGTCCTAACCTGGTCCCAGTAACTACTAACCCTACCTAGTCCTAACCTGGTCCCATTAACTATTAACCCTACCTAGTCCTAACCTGGTCCAGTAACTACTACACCTACCAAGTCCTAACCTGGTCCCAGTAACAACTGACTACTAACCCTACGTAGTCCTAACCTGGTCCCAATAAATACTGACAACTAACCCTATCTAGTCCTAACCTGGAACCAGTAACTACTAACCCTACCTAGTCTTAACCTGGTCCCAGTAACTACTAACCCTACCTAGTCCTAACCTGGTCCCAGTAACCATACCTATACCTAACCTGGTCCCAGTAACTACTAACCCTACCTAGTCCTAACCTGGCCCCAGTAACTACTAACCCTACCTAGTCCTAACCTGGTCCCAGTAACTACTAACCCTACCTAGTCCTGACCTGGTCCCAGTAACGATTAACCCTACCTAGTTCTAACCTGGTCCCAGTAACTACTAACTGCTAACCCTACCTAGTCCTAACCTGGTCCCAGTAACTACTAACCCTACCTAGTCCTAACCTGGTCCCAGTAACTACTAACCCTACCTAGTCCTAACCTGGTCCCAGTAACTACTAACCCTACCTAGTCCTAACCTGGTCCCAGTAACTACTAACCCTACCTCGTCCTAACCTGGTCCCAGTAACTATTAACCCTAACTAGTTCTAACCTGGTCCCAGTACCTCCTGACTACTATCCCTACCTAGTCCTAACCTGGTCCCAGTAATTACTGACTACTAACCCTACCTAGTCCTAACCTGGTCCCAGTAACTACTAACCCTACCTAGTCCTAACCTGGTCCCAGTAACTACTAACCCTACCTAGTTCTAAAATGGTCCCAGTAACTACTAACCCTACCTAGTTCTAACCTGGTCCCAGTAACTACTAACCCTACCTAGTCCTAACCTGGTCCCAGTAACTACTAACCCTACCTAGTCCTAACCTGGTCCCAGTAACTACTACACCTACCAAGTCCTAACCTGGTCCCAGTAACTACTGACTACTAACCCTACATAGTCCTAACCTTGTCCCAGTAACTACTAACCCTACCTAGTCCTAACCTGGTCCCAGTAACTACTAACCCTACCTAGTCCTAACCTGGTCCCAGTAACTACTAACCCTACCTAGTCCTAACCTGGTCCAAGTAACTACTGACTACTAACCCTACCTAGTCCTAACCTGGTCCCAATAACTACTAGCTACTAACCCTACCTAGTCCCAAAAACTACTAACTACTAAACCTACCTAGTCCCAGTAACTACTAACTATTAACCCTACCTAGTCCTTACCTTGTCCCATTAATTACTAACCTGACCTAGTCCTAACCTGATCCCAGTAACTACTAACCCTACCTAGTCCTAACCTGGTCCCAGTAACTACTAACCCTACCTAGTCCTAACCTGGTCCCAGTAACTATTAACCCTACCTAGTCCTAACCTGGTCCAGTAACTACTACACCTACCAAGTCCTATCCTGGTCCCAGTAACTACTGACTACTAACCCTACGTAGTCCTAACCTGGTCCCAGTAACTACTAACCCTACCTAGTTCTAACCTGGTCCCAGTAACTACTAACCCTACCTAGTCCTAACCTGGTCCCAGTAACCATACCTATACCTAACCTGGTCCCAGTAACTACTTACCCTACCTAGTCCTGACCTGGTCCCAGTAACTATTAACCCTACCTAGTTCTAACCTGGTCCCAGTAACTACTGAATGCTAACCCTACCTAGTCCTAACCTGGTCCCAGTAACTACTAACCCTACCTAGTCCTAACCTGGTCCCAGTAACTACTAACCCTACCTAGTCCTAACCTGGTAACAGTAACTACTAACCCTACCTAGTCCTAACCTGGTCCCAGTAACTACTAACCCTACCAAGTCCTAACCTGGTCCCAGTAATTACTGACTACTAACCCTACCTAGTGCTAACCTGGTCCCAGTAACTACTAACGCTACCTAGTCCTAACCTGGTCCCAGTAACTACTAACCCTACCTCGTCCTAACCTGGTCCCAGTAACTATTAACCCTACCTAGTTCTAACCTGGTCCCAGTAACTCCTGACTACTATCCCTACCTAGTCCTAACCTGGTCCCAGTAACTACTAACCCTACCTAGTTCTAACCTGGTCCCAGTAACTACTAACCCTACCTAGTTCTAACCTGGTCCCAGTAACTACTAACCCTACCTAGTTCTAACCTGGTCCCAGTAACTACTAACCCTACCTAGTTCTAACCTGGTCCCAGTAACTACTAACCCTACCTAGTCCTAACCTGGTCCCAGTAACTACTAACCCTACCTAGTCCTAACCTGGTCCCAGTAACTACTACACCTACCAAGTCCTAACCTGGTCCCAGTAACTACTGACTACTAACCCTACATAGTCCTAACCTGGTCCCAGTAACTACTAACCCTACCTAGTTCTAACCTGGTAACAGTAACTACTGACTTCTAACCCTACCTAGTCCTAACCTGGTCCCAGTAACTACTAACCCTAACTAGTTCTAACCTGGTCCCAGTAACTACTAACCCTACCTAGTTCTAACCTGGTCCCAGTAACTACTAACCCTACCTAGTCCTAACCTGGTCCCAGTAACGACTAACCCTACCTAGTCCTAACCTGGTCCCAGTAACTACTACACCCACCAAGTCCTAACCTGGTCCCAGTAACTGCTGACTACTAACCCTACGTAGTCCTAACCTGGTCCCAGTAACTACTAACCCAACCTAGTCCTAACCTGGTCCCAGTAACTATTAACCCTACCTAGTCCTAACCTGGTCCAGTAACTACTACACCTACCAAGTCCTAACCTGGTCCCAGTAACTACTGACTACTAACCCTACATAGTCCTAACCTGGTCCCAGTAACTACTAACCCTACCTAGTCCTAACCTGGTCCCAGTAACTACTAACCCTACCTAGTCCTAACCTGGTCCCAGTAACTACTACACCTACCTAGTCCTAACCTGGTCCCAGTAACTATTAACCCTAACTAGTCCTATCCTGGTCCCAGTAACTACTAACCCTACCAAGTCCTAACCTGGTCCCAGTAACTACTGACTACTAACCCTACCTAGTCCTAACCTGGTCCCAGTAACTACTAACCCTACCTAGTCCTAACCTGGTCCCAGTAACTACTAACCCTACCTAGTCCTAACCTGGTCCCAGTAACTACTAACCCTACATAGTCTTAACCTGGTCTTTGTAACTACTGACTACTAACCCTACCTAGTCCTAACCTGGTCCCAATAACTACTAGCTACTAACCCTACCTAGTCCCCAAAACTACTAACTACTAAACCTACCTAGTCCCAGTAACTACTAACTATTAACCCTACCTAGTCCTAACCTGGTCCCATTAACTACTAACCTGACCTAGTCCTAACCTGATCCCAGTAACTTCTAACCCTACCTAGTCCTAACCTAGTCCCAGTAACTACTAATCCTACCAAGTCCTAACCTGGTCCCAGTAACTACTAACCCTACCTAGTCCTAACCTGGTCCCAGTAACTATTAACGCTACCTAGTCCTAACCTGGTCCAGTAACTACTACACCTACCAATTCCTAACCTGGTCCCAGTAACTACTGACTACTAACCCTACGTAGTCCTAACCTGGTCCCAGTAACTACTAACCCTACCTAGTTCTAACCTGGTCCCAGTAAATACTGACTACTAACCCTATCTAGTCCTAACCTGGTCCCAGTAACTACTAACCCTACCTAGTCTTAACCTGGTCCCAGTAACTACAAACGCTACCTAGTCCTAACCTGGTCCCAGTAACCATACCTATACCTAACCTGGTCCCAGTAACTACTAACCCTACCTAGTCCTAACCTGGTCCCAGTAACTACTAACCCTACCTAGTCCTAACCTGGTCCCAGTAACTACTAACCCTACCTAGTCCTGACCTGGTCCCAGTAACTATTAACCCTACCTAGTTCTAACCTGGTCCCAGTAACTACTGAATGCTAACCCTACCTAGTCCTAACCTGGTCCCAGTAACTACTAACCCTACCTAGTCCTAACCTGCACCCAGTAACTACTAAACCTACCTAGTCCCAACCTGGTCCCAGTAACTACTAACCCTACCTAGTCCTAACCTGGTCCCAGTAACTACTAACCCTACCAAGTCCTAACCTGGTCCCAGTAACTCCTGACTACTATCCCTACCTAGTCCTAACCTGGTCCCAGTAACTACTAACCCTACCTAGTTCTAACCTGGTCCCAGTAACTACTAACCCTACCTAGTCCTAACCTGGTCCCAGTAACTACTAACCCTACCAAGTCCTAACCTGGTACCAGTAACTACTGACTACTAACCCTACCTAATCCTAACCTGGTCCCAGTAACTACTAACCCTTCCTAGTCCTAACCTGGTCCCAGTAACTAATAACCCTACATAGTTCTAAACTGGTCCATGTAACTACTGACTACTAACCCTACCTAGTCCTAACCTGGTCCCAGTAACTACTAACCCTACCTAGTCCTAACCTGGTCCCAGTAACTGCTAACCGTACCTAGTCCTAACCTGGTCCCAGTAACTACTAACCCTACCTAGTCCTAACCTGGTCCCAGTAACTACTAACCCTACCTAGTCCTAACCTGGTCCCAGTAACTGCTAACCGTACCTAGTCCTAACCTGGTCCCAGTAACTACTAACCCTACCTAGTCCTAACCTGGTCCCAGTAACTACTAACCCTACCTAGTCCTAACCTGGTCCCAGTAACTACTAACCCTACCTAGTCCTGACCTGGTCCCAGTAACTATTAACCCTACCTAGTTCTAACCTGGTCCCAGTAACTACTGACTGCTAGCCCTACCTAGTCCTAACCTGGTCCCAGTAACTACTAACCCTACCTAGTCCTATCCTGGTCCCAGTAACTACTAACCCTACCTAGTCCTAACCTGGTCCCAGTAACTACTAACCCTACCTAGTCCTAACCTGGTCCCAGTAACTACTAACCCTACCAAGTCCTAACCTGGTCCCAGTAATTACTGACTACTAACCCTACCTAGTCCTAACCTGGTCCCAGTAACTACTAACCCTACCTAGTCCTAACCTGGTCCCAGTAACTACTAACCCTACCTAGTCCTATCCTGGTCCCAGTAACTACTAACCCTACCTAGTCCTAACCTGGTCCCAGTAACTACTAACCCTACCTAGTCCTAACCTGGTCCCAGTAACTACTAACCCTACCAAGTCCTAACCTGGTCCCAGTAATTACTGACTACTAACCCTACCTAGTCCTAACCTGGTCCCAGTAACTACTAACCCTACCTAGTCCTAACCTGGTCCCAGTAACTACTAACCCTACCTAGTCCTATCCTGGTCCCAGTAACTACTAACCCTACCTAGTCCTAACCTGGTCCCAGTAACTACTAACCCTACCTAGTCCTAACCTGGTCCCAGTAACTACTAACCCTACCAAGTCCTAACCTGGTCCCAGTAATTACTGACTACTAACCCTACCTAGTCCTAACCTGGTCCCAGTAACTACTAACCCTACCTAGTCCTAACCTGGTCCCAGTAACTACTAACCCTACCTCGTCCTAACCTGGTCCCAGTAACTATTAACCCTACCTAGTTCTAACCTGATCCCAGTAACTCCTGACTACTATCCCTACCTAGTCCTAACCTGGTCCCAGTAACTACTAACCCTACCTAGTTCTAACCTGGTCCCAGTAACTACTAACCCTACCTAGTTCTAACCTGGTCCCAGTAACTACTAACCCTACCTAGTCCTAACCTGGTCCCAGTAACTACTAACCCTACCTAGTCCTAACCTGGTCCCAGTAACTACTACACCTACCAAGTCCTAACCTGGTCCCAGTAACTACTGACTACTAACCCTACATAGTCCTAACCTGGTCCCAGTAACTACTAACCCTACCTAGTTCTAACCTGGTCCCAGTAACTACTGACTTTTAACCCTACCTAGTCCTAACCTGGTCCCAGTAACTACTAACCCTAACTAGTTCTAACCTGGTCCCAGTAACTACTACACCTACCTAGTCCTAACCTGGTCCCAGTAACTATTAACCCTAACTAGTCCTAACCTGGTCCCAGTAACTACTAACCCTACCAAGTCCTAACCTGGTCCCAGTAACTACTGACTACTAACCCTACCTAGTCCTAACCTGGTCCCAGTAACTACTAACCCTACCTAGTCCTAACCTGGTCCCAGTAACTACTGACTACTAACCCTACCTAGTCCTAACCTGGTCCCAATAACTACTAACTACTAACCCTACCTAGTCCTAACCTGGTCCCAGTAACTACTAACCCTACCTAGTCCTAACCTGGTCCCAGTAACTACTAACCCTACCTAGTCCTAACCTGGTCCCAGTAACTACTAACCCTACCTAGTCCTAACCTGGTCTTTGTAACTACTGACTACTAACCCTACCTAGTCCTAACCTGGTCCCAATAACTACTAACTACTAACCCTACCTAGTCCTAACCTGGTCTCAGTAACTACTAACTATTAACAATACCTAGTCCTAACCTGGTCCCATTAACTACTAACCTGACCTAGTCCTAACCTGGTCCCAGTAACTACTAACCCTACCTAGTCCTAACCTGGTCCCAGTAACTACTAACCCTACCTAGTCCTAACCTGGTCCCAGTAACTACTAACCCTACCTATTCCTAACCTGGTCCCAGTAACTACTAACCCTACCTAGTCCTAACCTGGTCCAAGTAACTACTAACCCTACCAATTCCTAACCTGGTCCCAGTAACTACTGACTACTAACCCTACCTAGTCCTAACCTGTTCCCAGTAACTACTAACCCTACCTCGTCCTAACCTGGTCCCTGTAACTATTAACCCTACCTAGTTCTAACCTGGTCCCAGTAATACCTGACTACTATCCCTACTTAGTCCTACCCTGGTCCCAATAACTACTAACCCTACCTAGTTCTAACCTGGTCCCAGTAACTACTAACCCTACCTAGTCCTAACTTGGTCCAAGTAACTACTAACCCTACCTAGTCCTAACCTGGTCCCAGTAACTACTACACGTACCAAGTCCTAACCTGGTCCAAGAAACTACTAACTACTAACCCTACATAGTCCTAACCTGGTCCCAATAACTACTCACCCTACCTAGTCCTAACCTGGTCCAAGTAACTAATAACCCTACCTAGTCCTAACCTGGTCCCAGTAACTACTACACCTACCAAGTCCTAACCTGGTCCCAGAAACTACTAACTACTAACCCTACATAGTCCTAACCTGGTCCCAGTAACTACTAACCCTACATAGTCCTAACCTGGTCCCAGTAACTAATAACCCTACCTAGTTCTAACCTGGTCCCAATAACTACTACTAACCCTATCTAGTCCTAACCTGGTCCCAGTAACTACTAACCCTACCTAGTCCTAACCTGGTCCCAGAAACTACTAACTACTAACCCTACCTAGTTCTAACCTGGTCCCAGTAACTACTACTAACCCTATCTAGTCTTAACCTGGTCCCAGTAACTACTAACCCTACCTAGTCCTAACCTGGTCCCAGTAACTATTAACCCTATATAGTTCTAACCTGGTCCCAGAAACTACTGACTACTAACCCTACCTAGTCGTAACCTGGTCCCAGTAACTACTAACCCTACCTAGTCCTAACCTGGTCCCAGTAACTACTGACTACTAACCCTACCTAGTCCTAACCTGGTCCCAGTAACTACTAACCCTACCAAGTCCTAACCTGGTCCCAGTAACTACTAACCATACCTAGTCCTAACCTGGTCCCAGTAACTACTAACCCTACCTATTCCTAACCTGGCCCCAGTAACTACTAAAGCTACCTAGTCCTAACCTGGTCCCAGAAACTACTAACCCTACCAATTCCTAACCTGGTCCCAGTAACTACTGACTACTAACCTGACCTAGTCCTAACCTGGTCCCAGTAACTACTAACTCTACTTAGTCATAACCTGTTCCCAGTAACTACTAACCCTACCTCGTCCTAACCTGGTCCCAGTAACTATTAACCCTACCTAGTTCTAACCTGGTCCCAGTAATACCTGACTACTATCCCTACTTAGTCCTAACCTGGTCCCAATAACTACTAACCCTACCTAGTTCTAACCTGGTCCCAGTAACTACTAACCCTACCTAGTCCTAACCTGGTCCAAGTAACTACTAACCCTACCTAGTCCTAACCTGGTCCCAGTAACTACTACACCTACCAAGTCCTAACCTGGTCCCAGAAACTACTAACTACTAACCCTACATAGTCCTAACCTGGTCCCAATAACTACTAACCCTACCTAGTTCTAACCTGGTCCCAGTAACTACTAACCCTACCTAGTCCTAACCTGGTCCAAGTAACTACTAACCCTACCTAGTCCTAACCTGGTCCCAGTAACTACTACACCTACCAAGTCCTAACCTGGTCCCAGAAACTACTAACTACTAACCCTACATAGTCCTAACCTGGTCCCAGTAACTACTAACCCTACATAGTCCTAACCTGGTCCCAGTAACTAAAGACCCTACCTAGTTCTAACCTGGTCCCAGTAACTACTACTAACCCTATCTAGTCCTAACCTGGTCCCAGTAACTACTAACCCTACCTAGTCCTAACCTGGTCCCAGAAACTACTAACTACTAACCCTACCTAGTTCTAACCTGGTCCCAGTAACTACTACTAACCCTATCTACTCAACCTGGTCCCAGTAACTACTAACCCTACCTAGTCCTAACCTGGTCCCAGTAACTATTAACCCTATCTAGTTCTAACCTGGTCCCAGAAACTACTGACTACTAACCCTACCTAGTCGTAACCTGGTCCCAGTAACTACTAACCCTACCTAGTCCTAACCTGGTCCCAGTAACTACTGACTACTAACCCTACCAAGTCCTAACCTGGTCCCAGTAACTACTAACCCTACCAAGTCCTAACCTGGTCCCAGTAACTACTGACTACTAACCCTACCTAATCCTAACCTGGTCCCAGTAACGACTAACCCTACCTAGTACTAACCTGGTCCCAGTAACTACTAACCCTAACTAGTACTAACCTGGTCCCAGTAACTAATAACCCTACATAGTTCTAACCTGGTCCATGTAACTACTGACTACTAACCCTACCTAGTCCTAACCTGGTCCCAGTAACTACTAACCCTACCTAGTCCTAACCTGGTCCCAGTAACTACTAACCCTACCTAGTCCTAACCTGGTCCCAGTAAATACTAACCCTACCTAGTCCTGACCTGGTCCCAGTAACTATTAACCCTACCTAGTTCTAACCTGGTCCCAGTAACTACTGACCGCTAACCCTACCTAGTCCTAACCTGTTCCCAGTAACTATTAACCCTACCTAGTCCTAACCTGGTCCCAGTAACTACTAACCCTACCTAGTCCTAACCTGGTCCCAGTAACTACTAACCCTACCTAGTCCTAACCTGGTCCCAGTAACTACTAACCCTACCAAGTCCTAACCTGGTCCCAGTAATTACTGACTACTAACCCTACCTAGTCCTAACCTGGTCCCAGTAACTACTAACCCTACCTAGTCCTAACCTGGTCCCAGTAACTACTAACGCTACCTCGTCCTAACCTGGTCCCAGTAACTATTAACCCTACCTAGTTCTAACCTGGTCCCAGTAACTACTAACCCTACCTAGTCCTAACCTGGTCCCAGTAACTACTAACCCTACCTAGTCCTAACCTGGTCCCAGTAACTACTACACCTACCAAGTCCTAACCTGGTCCCAGTAACTACTGACTACTAACCCTACATAGTCCTAACCTGGTCCCAGTAACTACTAACCCTACCTAGTCCTAACCTGGTCCCAGTAACTACTGACTACTAACCCTACCTAATCCTAACCTGGTCCCAGTAACTACTAACCCTACGTAGTCCTAACCTGGTCCCAGTAACTATTAACCCTACCTAGTCCTAACCTGGTCCCATTAACTACTAACCCTACCTAGTCCTAACCTGGTCGCAGTAACTACTAACCCTACCAAGTCCTAACCTGGTCACAGTAACTACTGACTACTAACCCTACCTAGTCCTAACCTGGTCCCAGTAACTACTAACCCTACCTAGTCCTAACCTGGTCCCAGTAACTACTAACCCTACCTAGTCCTAACCTGGTCCCAGTAACTACTAACCCTACCTAGTCCTAACCTGGTCCTTGTAACTACTGACTACTTACCCTACCTAGTCCTAACCTGGTCCCAATAACTAGTAGCTACTAACCCTACATAGTCCTAACCTGGTCCCAATATCTACTAACTACTAACCCTACCTAGTCCTAACCTGGTCCCAGTAACTACAAACTATTAACCCTACCTAGACCTAAACTTGTCCCATTAACTACTAACCCTACTTAGTCCTAACCTGTTCCCAGTAACTACTAACCCTACCTCGTCCTAACCTGGTCCCAGTAACTATTAACCCTACCTAGTTCTAACCTGGTCCCAGTAATACCTGACTACTATCCCTACCTAGTCCTAACCTGGTCCCAATAACTACTAACCCCTACCTAGTCCTAACCTGGTCCAAGTAACTACTAACCCTACCTAGTCCTAACCTGGTCGCAGCAACTACTAACCCTACATAGTCCTAACCTGGTCCAAGTAACTACTAACCCTACCTAGTCCTAACCTGGTCCCAGTAACTACTACACCTAATAAGTCCTAACCTGGTCCCAGACACTACTAACTACTAACCCTACATAGTCCTAACCTGGTCCCAATAACTACTAACCCTACCTAGTTCTAACCTGGTCCCAGTAACTACTAACCCTACCTAGTCCTAACCTGGTCCCAGAAACTACTAATTACTAACTCTACCTAGTCTTAACCTGGTCCCAGTAACTATTAACCCTACCTAGTTTTAACCTGTTCCCAGTAACTACTGACTGCTAACCCTACCTAGTCGTAACCTGGTCCCAGTAACTACTAACCCTACCTAGTCCTAACCTGGTCCCAGTAACTACTGACCCTACCTAGTCCTAACCTGGTCCCAGTAACTACTAACCCTACCTAGTCGTAACCTGGTCCCAGTAACTACTAACCCTACCTAGTCGTAACCTGGTCCCAGTAACTACTAACCCTACCTAGTCCTAACCTGGTCCCAGTAACTACTAACCCTACCTAGTTCTAACCTGGTCCCAGTAACTACTAACCCTACCTAGTCCTAACCTGGTCCCAGAAACTACTAACTACTAACCCTACATAGTCCTAACCTGGTCCCAGTAACCATACCTATACCTAACCTGGTCCCAGTAACTACTAACCATACATAGTCCTAACCTGGTCCCAGTAACTACTAACCCTACCTAGTCCTAACCTGGTCCCAGTAACTACTAACCCTACCTAGTCCTGACCTGGTCCCAGTAACTATTAACCCTACCTAGTTCTAACCTGGTCCCAGTAACTACTGACTGCTAACCCTACCTAGTCCTAACCTGGTCCCAGTAACGACTAACCCTACCTTGTCCTAACCTGGTCCCAATAACTACTAACACTACCTCGTCCTAACCTGGTCCCAGTAACTATTAACCCTACCTAGTTCTAACCTGGTCCCAGTAACTACTAACCCTACCTGTTCCTAACCTGGTCCTTGTAACTACTGACTACTTACCCTACCTAGTCCTAACCTGGTCCCAATAACTAGTAGCTACTAACCCTACCTAGTCCTAACCTGGTCCCAATAACTACTAACTACTAACCCTACCTAGTCCTAACCTGGTCCCAGTAACTTCTGACTATTAACCCTACCTAGTCCTAACCTGGTCCCATTAACTACTAACCTGACCTAGTCCTAACCTGGTCCCAGTAACTACTAACCCTACCTAGTTCTAACATGGTCCCAGTAACTACTGACTTCTAACCCTACCTAGTCCTAACCTGGTCCCAGTAACTACTAACCCTACCTAGTTCTAACCTGGTCCCAGTAACTACTAACCCTACCTAGTCCTAACCTGGTCCCAGTAACTACTACACCTACCAAGTCCTAACCTGGTCCCAGTAACTACTGACTACTAACCCTACATAGTCCTAACCTGGTCCCAGTAACTACTAACCCTACCTAGTTCTAACATGGTCCCAGTAACTACTGACTTCTAACCCTACCTATTCCTAACCTGGTCCCAGTAACTACTAACCCTACCTAGTTCTAACCTGGTCCCAGTAACTACTAACCCTACCTAGTCCTAACCTGGTCCCAGTAACTACTAACCCTACCTAGTTCTAACCTGGTCCCAGTAACTACTAACCCTACCTAGTCCTAACCTGGTCCCAGTAACGACTAACCCTACCTTGTCCTAACCTGGTCCCAGAAAACTACTACACGTACCAAGTCCTAACCGGTTCCCAGTAACTGCTGACTACTAACCCTACGTAGTCCTAACCTGGTCCCAGTAACGACTAACCCTACCTAGTCCTAACCTGGTCCCAGTAACTACTAACCCTACCTAGTCCTAACCTGGTCGCAGTAACTACTAACCCTAACAAGTCCTAACCTGGTCCCAGTAACTACAGACTACTAACCCTACCTAGTCCTAACCTGGTCCCAGTAACTACTAACCCTACCTAGTCCTAACCTGGTCCCAGTAACTACTAACCCTACCTGTTCCTAACCTGGTCCTTGTAACTACTGACCCTACCTAGTCCTAACCTGGTCCCAATAACTAGTAGCTACTAACCCTACCTAGTCCTAACCTGGTCCCAATAACTACTAACTACTAACCCTACCTAGTCCTAACCTGGTCCCAGTAACTTCTAACTATTAACCCTACCTAGTCCTAACCTGGTCCCATTAACTACTAACCTGACCTAGTCCTAACCTGGTCCCAGTAACTACTAACCCTACCTAGTCCTAACCTGGTCCCAGTAACTACTAACCCTACCTAGTCCTAACCTGGTCCCAGTAACTACTAACCCTACTTAGTCCTAACCTGGTCCCAGTAACTACTAACCCTACCTAGTCCTAACCTGGTCCCAGTAACTACTAACCCTACCAAGTCCTAACCTGGTCCCAGTAATTACTGACTACTAACCCTACCTAGTACTAACCTGGTCCCAGTAACTACTAACCCTACCTAGTCCTAACCTGGTCCCAGTAACTATTAACCCTATCTAGTTCTAACCTGGTCCCAGAAACTACTGACTACTAACCCTACCTAGTCGTAACCTGGTCCCAGTAACTACTAACCCTACCTAGTCCTAACCTGGTCCCAGTAACTACTGACTACTAACCCTACCAAGTCCTAACCTGGTCCCAGTAACTACTAACCCTACCAAGTCCTAACCTGGTCCCAGTAACTACTGACTACTAACCCTACCTAATCCTAACCTGGTCCCAGTAACGACTAACCCTACCTAGTACTAACCTGGTCCCAGTAACTACTAACCCTACCTAGTCCTAACCTGGTCCAAGTAACTACTAACCCTACCTAGTCCTAACCTGGTCCCAGTAACTACTACACCTTCCAAGTCCTAACCTGGTCCCAGAAACTACTAACTACTAACCCTACATAGTCCTAACCTGGTCCCAATAACTACTAACCCTACCTAGTTCTAACCTGGTCCCAGTAACTACTAACCCTACCTAGTCCTAACCTGGTCCAAGTAACTACTAACCCTACCTAGTCCTAACCTGGTCCCAGTAACTACTACACCTACCAAGTCCTAACCTGGTCCCAGAAACTACTAACTACTAACCCTACATTGTCCTAACCTGGTCCCAGTAACTACTAACCCTACATAGTCCTAACCTGGTCCCAGTAACTAAAGACCCTACCAAGTCCTAACCTGGTCCCAGTAACTACTGACTACTAACCCTACCTAGTCCTAACCTGGTCCCAGTAACTATTAACCCTACATAGTCCTAACCTGGTCCCAGTAACTACTAACCCTACCAAGTCCTAACCTGGTCCCAGTAACTACTGACTACTAACCCTACCTAGTCCTAACCTGGTCCCAGTAACTACTAACCCTACCTAGTCCTAACCTGGTCCCAGTAACTACTAACCCTACCTAGTCCTAAACTGGTCCCAGGAACTACTAAATCTACCTAGTCCTAACCTGGTCCCAGTAACTACTGACCCTACCTAGTCCTAACCTGGTCCCAGTAACTACTAACCCTACCTAGTCCTAACCTGGTCCCAGTAACTACTAACCGTACCAAGTCCTAACCTGGTCCCAGTAACTACTAACCCTACCAAGTCCTAACCTGGTCCCAGTAACTACTGACTACTAACCCTACCAAGCCTTAACCTGGTCACAGTAACTACTGACTACTAACCCTACCTAGTCCTAACCTGGTCCCAGTAACTACTAACCCTACCTAGTCCTAACCTGGTCCCAGTAACTACTAACCCTACCTAGTCCTAACCTGGTCCCAGTAACTACTAACCCTACCTAGTCCTAACCTGGTCCCAGTAACTACTAACCCTACCTAGTCCTAACCTGGTCCCAGTAACTACTAACCCTACCTAGTCCTAACCTGGTCCCAGTAACTACTAACCCTACCATTTCCTAACCTGGTCCCAGTAACTACTGACTACTAACCCTACCTAGTCCTAACCTGGTCCCAGTAACTACTAACCCTACCTAGTCGTAACCTGGTCCCAGTAACTACTAACCCTACCTAGTCCTAACCTGGTCCAAGTAACTACTAACCCTACCTAGTCCTAACCTGGTCCCAGTAACTACTACACCTACCAAGTCCTAACCTGGTCCCAGAAACTACTACACCTACCAAGTCCTAACCTGGTCCCAGTAACTACTAACCCTACCTAGTCCTAACCTGGTCCTTGTAACTACTGACTACTTACCCTACCTAGTCCTAACCTGGTCCCAATAGCTAGTAGCTACTAACCCTACCTAGTCCTAACCTGGTCCCAGTAACTACTAACTATTAACCCTACCTAGTCCTAACCTGGTCCCATTAACTACTAACCTGACCTAGTCCTAACCTGGTCCCAGTAACTACTAACCCTACCTAGTCCTAACCTGGTCCCAGTAACTACTAACCCTACCTAGTCCTAACCTGGTCCCAGTAACTACTAACCCTACCTAGTCCTAACCTGGTCCCAGTAACTACTAACCCTACCTAGTCCTAACCTGGTCCCAGTAACTACTAACCCTACCTAGTCCTAACCTGGTCCCAGTAACTACTAACCCTACCTAGTCCTAACCTGGTCCCAGTAACTACTAACCCTACCTAGTCCTAACCTGGTCCCAGTAACTACTAACCCTACCATTTCCTAACCTGGTCCCAGTAACTACTGACTACTAACCCTACCTAGTCCTAACCTGGTCCCAGTAACTACTAACCCTACCTAGTCGTAACCTGGTCCCAGTAACTACTAACCCTACCTAGTCCTAACCTGGTCCCAGTAACTATTAACCCTACCTAGTTCTAACCTGGTCCCAGTAACTACTGACTACTAACCCTACCTAGTCCTAACCTGGTCCCAGTAACTACTGACTACTAACCCTACCTAGTCCTAACTTGGTCCCAGTAACTACTAACCCTACCTAGTCCTAACCTGGTCCCAGTAACTACTAACCCTACCTAGTCCTAACCTGTTCCTTGTAACTACTGACTACTTACCCTACCTTGTCCTAACCTGGTCCCAATAACTAGTAGCTACTAACCCTACCTAGTCCTAACCTGGTCCCAGTAACTACTAACTATTAACCCTACCTAGTCCTAACCTGGTCCCATTAACTACTAACCTGACCTAGTCCTAACCTGGTCCCAGTAACTACTAACCCTACCTAGTCCTAACCTGGTCCCAGTAACTACTAACCCTACCTGTTCCTAACCTGGTCCTTGTAACTACTGACCCTACCTAGTCCTAACCTGGTCCCAATAACTAGTAGCTACTAACCCTACCTAGTCCTAACCTGGTCCCAATAACTACTAACTACTAACCCTACCTAGTCCTAACCTGGTCCCAGTAACTTCTAACTATTAACCCTACCTAGTCCTAACCTGGTCCCATTAACTACTAACCTGACCTAGTCCTAACCTGGTCCCAGTAACTACTAACCCTACCTAGTCCTAACCTGGTCCCAGTAACTACTAACCCTACCTAGTCCTAACCTGGTCCCAGTAACTACTAACCCTACTTAGTCCTAACCTGGTCCCAGTAACTACTAACCCTACCTAGTCCTAACCTGGTCCCAGTAACTACTAACCCTACCAAGTCCTAACCTGGTCCCAGTAATTACTGACTACTAACCCTACCTAGTACTAACCTGGTCCCAGTAACTACTAACCCTACCTAGTCCTAACCTGGTCCCAGTAACTATTAACCCTATCTAGTTCTAACCTGGTCCCAGAAACTACTGACTACTAACCCTACCTAGTCGTAACCTGGTCCCAGTAACTACTAACCCTACCTAGTCCTAACCTGGTCCCAGTAACTACTGACTACTAACCCTACCAAGTCCTAACCTGGTCCCAGTAACTACTAACCCTACCAAGTCCTAACCTGGTCCCAGTAACTACTGACTACTAACCCTACCTAATCCTAACCTGGTCCCAGTAACGACTAACCCTACCTAGTACTAACCTGGTCCCAGTAACTACTAACCCTACCTAGTCCTAACCTGGTCCAAGTAACTACTAACCCTACCTAGTCCTAACCTGGTCCCAGTAACTACTACACCTTCCAAGTCCTAACCTGGTCCCAGAAACTACTAACTACTAACCCTACATAGTCCTAACCTGGTCCCAATAACTACTAACCCTACCTAGTTCTAACCTGGTCCCAGTAACTACTAACCCTACCTAGTCCTAACCTGGTCCAAGTAACTACTAACCCTACCTAGTCCTAACCTGGTCCCAGTAACTACTACACCTACCAAGTCCTAACCTGGTCCCAGAAACTACTAACTACTAACCCTACATTGTCCTAACCTGGTCCCAGTAACTACTAACCCTACATAGTCCTAACCTGGTCCCAGTAACTAAAGACCCTACCAAGTCCTAACCTGGTCCCAGTAACTACTGACTACTAACCCTACCTAGTCCTAACCTGGTCCCAGTAACTATTAACCCTACATAGTCCTAACCTGGTCCCAGTAACTACTAACCCTACCAAGTCCTAACCTGGTCCCAGTAACTACTGACTACTAACCCTACCTAGTCCTAACCTGGTCCCAGTAACTACTAACCCTACCTAGTCCTAACCTGGTCCCAGTAACTACTAACCCTACCTAGTCCTAAACTGGTCCCAGGAACTACTAAATCTACCTAGTCCTAACCTGGTCCCAGTAACTACTGACCCTACCTAGTCCTAACCTGGTCCCAGTAACTACTAACCCTACCTAGTCCTAACCTGGTCCCAGTAACTACTAACCGTACCAAGTCCTAACCTGGTCCCAGTAACTACTAACCCTACCAAGTCCTAACCTGGTCCCAGTAACTACTGACTACTAACCCTACCAAGCCTTAACCTGGTCACAGTAACTACTGACTACTAACCCTACCTAGTCCTAACCTGGTCCCAGTAACTACTAACCCTACCTAGTCCTAACCTGGTCCCAGTAACTACTAACCCTACCTAGTCCTAACCTGGTCCCAGTAACTACTAACCCTACCTAGTCCTAACCTGGTCCCAGTAACTACTAACCCTACCTAGTCCTAACCTGGTCCCAGTAACTACTAACCCTACCTAGTCCTAACCTGGTCCCAGTAACTACTAACCCTACCATTTCCTAACCTGGTCCCAGTAACTACTGACTACTAACCCTACCTAGTCCTAACCTGGTCCCAGTAACTACTAACCCTACCTAGTCGTAACCTGGTCCCAGTAACTACTAACCCTACCTAGTCCTAACCTGGTCCAAGTAACTACTAACCCTACCTAGTCCTAACCTGGTCCCAGTAACTACTACACCTACCAAGTCCTAACCTGGTCCCAGAAACTACTACACCTACCAAGTCCTAACCTGGTCCCAGTAACTACTAACCCTACCTAGTCCTAACCTGGTCCTTGTAACTACTGACTACTTACCCTACCTAGTCCTAACCTGGTCCCAATAGCTAGTAGCTACTAACCCTACCTAGTCCTAACCTGGTCCCAGTAACTACTAACTATTAACCCTACCTAGTCCTAACCTGGTCCCATTAACTACTAACCTGACCTAGTCCTAACCTGGTCCCAGTAACTACTAACCCTACCTAGTCCTAACCTGGTCCCAGTAACTACTAACCCTACCTAGTCCTAACCTGGTCCCAGTAACTACTAACCCTACCTAGTCCTAACCTGGTCCCAGTAACTACTAACCCTACCTAGTCCTAACCTGGTCCCAGTAACTACTAACCCTACCTAGTCCTAACCTGGTCCCAGTAACTACTAACCCTACCTAGTCCTAACCTGGTCCCAGTAACTACTAACCCTACCTAGTCCTAACCTGGTCCCAGTAACTACTAACCCTACCATTTCCTAACCTGGTCCCAGTAACTACTGACTACTAACCCTACCTAGTCCTAACCTGGTCCCAGTAACTACTAACCCTACCTAGTCGTAACCTGGTCCCAGTAACTACTAACCCTACCTAGTCCTAACCTGGTCCCAGTAACTATTAACCCTACCTAGTTCTAACCTGGTCCCAGTAACTACTGACTACTAACCCTACCTAGTCCTAACCTGGTCCCAGTAACTACTGACTACTAACCCTACCTAGTCCTAACTTGGTCCCAGTAACTACTAACCCTACCTAGTCCTAACCTGGTCCCAGTAACTACTAACCCTACCTAGTCCTAACCTGTTCCTTGTAACTACTGACTACTTACCCTACCTTGTCCTAACCTGGTCCCAATAACTAGTAGCTACTAACCCTACCTAGTCCTAACCTGGTCCCAGTAACTACTAACTATTAACCCTACCTAGTCCTAACCTGGTCCCATTAACTACTAACCTGACCTAGTCCTAACCTGGTCCCAGTAACTACTAACCCTACCTAGTCCTAACTTGGTCCCAGTAACTACTAACCCTACCTAGTCCTAACCTGGTCCCAGTAACTACTAACCCTACCTAGTCCTAACCTGGTCCCAGTAACTACTAACCCTACCTAGTCCTAAACAGGTCCCAGTAACTACTAACCCTACCAATTCCTAACCTGGTCCCAGTAACTACTGACTACTAACCCTACCTAGTCCTAACCTGGTCCCAGTAACTACTAACCCTACTTAGTCCTAACCTGGTCCCAGGAACTATTAACCCTACATCGTCCTAACCTGGTCCCAGTAACTATTAACCCTACCTATTTCTAACCTGGTCCCAGTAACTACTGACCACTATCCCTACCTAGTCCTAACCTGGTCCCAATAACTACTAACCCTACCTAGTTCTAACCGGTTCCCAGTAACTACTAACCCTACCTAGTCCTAACCTGGTCCAAGTAACTACTAACCCTACCTAGTCCTAACCTGGTCCCAGTAACTACTACACCTACCAAGTCCTAACCTGGTCCCAGAAACTACTACACCTACCAAGTCCTAACCTGGTCCCAGTAACTACTAACCCTACCTAGTCCTAACCTGGTCCCAGTAACTATTAACCCTACCTAGTTCTAACCTGGTCCCAGTAACTACTGACTACTAACCCTACCTAGTCCTAACCTGGTCCCAGTAACTACTGACTACTAACCCTACCTAGTCCTAACCTGGTCCCAGTAACTACTAACCCTACCTAGTCATAACCTGGTCCCAGTAACAACTAACCCTACCTAGTCCTAACCTGGTCCCAGTAACTACTAACCCTACCTAGTCCTAACCTGGTCCTTGTAACTACTGACTACTTACCCTACCTTGTCCTAACCTGGTCCCAATAACTAGTAGCTACTAACCCTACCTAGTCCTAACCTGGTCCCAGTAACTACTAACTATTAACCCTACCTAGTCCTAACCTGGTCCCATTAACTACTAACCTTACCTAGTCCTAACCTGGTCCCAGTAACTACTAACCCTACCTAGTCCTAACCTGGTCCCAGTAACTACTAACCCTACCTAGTCCTAACCTGGTCCCAGTAACTACTAACCCTACCTAGTCCTAACCTGGTCCCAGTAACTACTAACCCTACCTAGTCCTAACCTGGTCCCAGTAACTACTAACCCTACCAATTCCTAACCTGGTCCCAGTAACTACTGACTACTAACCCTACCTAGTCCTAACCTGGTCCCAGTAACTACTAACCCTACTTAGTCCTAACCTGGTCCCAGGAACTATTAACCCTACCTCGTCCTAACCTGGTCCCAGTAACTATTAACCCTACCTAGTCCTAACCTGGTCCCAGTAACTACTGACTACTATCCCTACCTAGTCCTAACCCGGTCCCAATAACTACTAACCCTACCTAGTTCTAACCGGTTCCCAGTAACTACTAACCCTACCTAGTCCTAACCTGGTCCAAGTAACTACTAACCCTACCTAGTCCTAACCTGGTCCCAGTAACTACTACACCTACCAAGTCCTAACCTGGTCCCAGAAACTACTAACCCTACCTAGTCCTAACCTGGTCCTTGTAACTACTGACTACTTACCCTACCTAGTCCTAACCTGGTCCCAATAACTAGTAGCTACTAACCCTACCTAGTCCTAACCTGGTCCCAGTAACTACTAACTATTAACCCTACCTAGTCCTAACCTGGTCCCATTAACTACTAACCTGACCTAGTCCTAACCTGGTCCCAGTAACTACTAACCCTACCTAGTCCTAACCTGGTCCCAGGAACTATTAACCCTACCTCGTCCTAACCTGGTCCCAGTAACTATTAACCCTACCTAGTCCTAACCTGGTCCCAGTAACTACTGACTACTATCCCTACCTAGTCCTAACCCGGTCCCAATAACTACTAACCCTACCTAGTTCTAACCGGTTCCCAGTAACTACTAACCCTACCTAGTCCTAACCTGGTCCAAGTAACTACTAACCCTACCTAGTCCTAACCTGGTCCCAGTAACTACTACACCTACCAAGTCCTAACCTGGTCCCAGAAACTACTAACCCTACCTAGTCCTAACCTGGTCCTTGTAACTACTGACTACTTACCCTACCTAGTCCTAACCTGGTCCCAATAACTAGTAGCTACTAACCCTACCTAGTCCTAACCTGGTCCCAGTAACTACTAACTATTAACCCTACCTAGTCCTAACCTGGTCCCATTAACTACTAACCTGACCTAGTCCTAACCTGGTCCCAGTAACTACTAACCCTACCTAGTCCTAACCTGGTCCCAGTAACTACTAACCCTACCTAGTCCTAACCTGGTCCCAGTAACTACTAACCCTACCTAGTCCTAACCTGGTCCCAGTAACTACTAACCCTACCTAGTCCTAACCTGGTCCCAGTAACTACTAACCCTACCTAGTCCTAACCTGGTCCCAGTAACTACTAACCCTACCTAGTCCTAACCTGGTCCCAGTAACTACTAACCCTACCTAGTCCTAACCTGGTCCCAGTAACTACTAACCCTACCAATTCCTAACCTGGTCCCAGTAACTACTGACTACTAACCCTACCTAGTCCTAACCTGGTCCCAGTAACTACTAACCCTACTTAGTCCTAACCTGGTCCCAGTAACTACTAACCCTACCTCGTCCTAACCTGGTCCCAGTAACTATTAACCCTACCTAGTTCTAACCTGGTCCCAGTAACTACTGACTACTATCCCTACCTAGTCCTAACCTGGTCCCAATAACTACTAACCCTACCTAGTTCTAACCGGTTCCCAGTAACTACTAACCCTACCTAGTCCTAACCTGGTCCAAGTAACTACTAACCCTACCTAGTCCTAACCTGGTCCCAGTAACTACTACACCTACCAAGTCCTAACCTGGTCCCAGAAACTACTAACTAATAACCCTACATAGTCCTAACCTGGTCCCAATAACTACTAACCTTACCTAGTTCTAACCTGGTCCCAGTAACAACTAACCCTACCTAGTCCTAACCTGGTCCAAGTACCTACTAACCCTACCTAGTCCTAACTTGGTCCCAGTAACTACTACACCTTCCAAGTCCTAACCTGGTCCCAGAAACTACTAACTACTAACCCTACATAGTCCTAACCTGGTCCCAGTAACTACTAACCCTACCTAGTTCTAACCTGGTCCCAGTAACTACTACTAACCCTATCTAGTCCTAACCTGGTCCCAGTAACTACTAACCCTACCTAGTCCTAACCTGGTCCCAGTAACTATTAACCCTACCTAGTTCTAACCTGGTCCCAGTAACTACTGACTACTAACCCTACCTAGTCGTAACCTGGTCCCAGTAACTACTAACCCTACCTAGTCCTAACCTGGTCCCAGTAACTACTGACTACTAACCCTACCTAGTCCTAACCTGGTCCCAGTAACTACTGACTACTAACCCTACCTAGTCCTAACCTGGTCCCAGTAACTGCTAACCCTACCAAGTCCTAACCTGGTCCCAGTAACTACTGACTACTAACCCTACCTAATCCTAACCTGGTCCCAGTAACTACTAACCCTACCTAGTCCTAACCTGGTCCCAGTAACTAATAACCCTACATAGTTCTAACCTGGTCCATGTAACTACTGACTACTAACCCTACCTAGTCCTAACCTGGTCCCAGTAACTACTAACCCTACCTAGTCCTAACCTGTTCCCAGTAACTGCTAACCGTACCGAGTCCTAACCTGGTCCCAGTAACTACTAACCCTACCTAGTCCTAACCTGGTCCCAGTAACTACTGACTACTAACCCTACCTAGTCCTAACCTGGTCCCAGTAACTACTAACCCTACCAAGTCCTAACCTGGTCCCAGTAACTACTGACTACTAACCCTACCTAGTCCTAACCTGGTCCCAGTAACTACTAACCCTACTTATTTCTAACCTGGTCCCAGTAACTGCTGACTACTAACTCTATCTAGTCCAAACCTGGTCCCAGTAAACTACTAACCCTACCAAGTCCTAACCTGGTCCCAGTAAACTACTAACCCTACCTCGTCCTAACCTGGCCCCAGTAACTGATGACTGCTAACCCTACCTAGTCCTAACCTGGTCCCAGTAACTACTAACCCTACCTCGTCCTAACCTGGTCCCAGTAACTACTGACTTCTAACCCTACCTAGTCCTAACCTGGTCCCAGTAACTGCTAACCGTACCTAGTCCTAACCTGGTCCCAGTAACTCCTAACCCTACCTAGTCCTAACCTGGTCCCAGTAACTACTGACTACTAACCCTACCTAGTCCTAACCTGGTCCCAGTAACGACTAACCCTACCAAGTCCTAACCTGGTCCCAGTAACTACTGACTACTAACCCTACCTAGTCCTAACCTGGTCCCAGTAACTACTAACCCTACCTAGTCCTAACCTGGTCCCAGTAACTACTAACCCTACCTAGTCCTAACCTGGTCCCAGTAACTACTAACCCTACCTAGTCCTAACCTGGTCCCAGTAACTACTAACCCTACCTAGTCCTAACCTGGTCCCAGTAACTACTAACCCTACCTAGTCCTAACCTGGTCCAAGTAACTACTAACCCTACCTAGTCCTAACCTGGTACCAGTAACTACTACACCTACCAAGTCCTAACCTGGTCCCAGAAACTACTACACCTACCAAGTCCTAACCTGGTCCCAGTAACTACTAACCCTACCTAGTCCTAACCTGGTCCTTGTAACTACTGACTACTTACCCTACCTAGTCCTAACCTGGTCCCAATAACTAGTAGCTACTAACCCTACCTAGTCCTAACCTGGTCCCAGTAACTACTAACTATTAACCCTACCTAGTCCTAACCTGGTCCCATTAACTACTGACCTGACCTAGTCCTAACCTGGTCCCAGTAACTACTAACCCTACCTAGTCCTAACCTGGTCCCAGTAACTACTAACCCTACCTAGTCTTAACCTGGTCCCAGTAACTACTAACCCTACCTAGTCCTAACCTGGTCCCAGTAACTACTAACCCTACCTAGTCCTAACCTGGTCCCAGTAACTACTAACCCTACCTAGTACTAACCTGGTCCCAGTAACTACTAACCCTACCTAGTCCTAACCTGGTCCCAGTAACTACTAACCCTACCTAGTCCTAACCTGGTCCCAGTAACTACTAACCCTACCATTTCCTAACCTGGTCCCAGTAACTACTGACTACTAACCCTACCTAGTCCTAACCTGGTCCCAGTAACTACTAACCCTACCTAGTCGTAACCTGGTCCCAGTAACTACTAACCCTACCTAGTCCTAACCTGGTCCCAGTAACTATTAACCCTACCTAGTTCTAACCTGGTGTCAGTAACTACTGACTACTAACCCTACCTAGTCCTAACCTGGTCCCAGTAACTACTGACTACTAACCCTACCTAGTTCTAACCGGTTCCCAGTAACTACTAACCCTACCTAGTCCTAACCTGGTCCAAGTAACTACTAACCCTACCTAGTCCTAACCTGGTCCCAGTAACTACTAACCCTACCAAGTCCTAACCTGGTCCCAGTAATTACTGACTACTAACCCTACCTAGTCCTAACCTGGTCCCAGTAACTACTAACCCTACCTAGTCCTAACCTGGTCCCAGTAACTACTAACACTACCTCGTCCAAACCTGGTCCCAGTAACTATTAACCCTACCTAGTTCTAACCTGGTCCCAGTATCTCCTGACTACTATCCCTACCTAGTCCTAACCTGGTCCCAGTAACTACTAAACCTACCTAGTTCTAACCTGGTCCCAGTAACTACTAACCCTACCTAGTTCTAACCTAGTCCTAGTAACTACTAACCCTACCTAGTCCTAACCTGGTCCCAGTAACTACTAACCCTACCTAGTCCTAACCTGGTCCCAGTAACTACTACACCTACCAAGTCCTAACCTGGTCCCAGTAACTACTGACTACTAACCCTACATAGTCCTAACCTGGTCCCAGTAACTACTAACCCTACCTAGTTCTAACCTGGTCCCAGTAACTACTGACTTCTAACCCTACCTAGTCCTAACCTGGTCCCAGTAACTACTAACCCTAACTAGTTCTAACCTGGTCCCAGTAACTACTAACCCTACCTAGTTCTAACCTGGTCCCAGTAACTACTAACCCTACCTAGTCCTAACCTGGTCCCAGTAACGACTAACCCTACCTAGTCCTAACCTGGTCCCAGTAGCTACTAACCCTACCTAGTCCTAACCTGGTCCCAATAACTACTAGCTACTTACCCTACCTAGTCCTAACCTGGTCCCAGTAACTACTGACTACTTACCCTACCTAGTCCTAACCTGGTCCCAATAACTAGTAACTACTAACCCTACCAAGTCCTAACCTGGTCCCAGTAACTACTGACTACTTACCCTACCTAGTCCTAACCTGGTCCCAATAACTACTAGCTACTTACCCTACCTAGTCCTAACCTGGTCCCAGTAACTACTAACTATTAACCCTAACTAGTCCTAACCTGGTCCCATTAACTACTAACCTGACCTAGTCCTAACCTGGTCCCAGTAACTACTAACCATACCTAGTCCTAACCTGGTCCCAGTAACTACTAACCCTACCTAGTCCTAACCTGGTCCCAGTAACAACTAGCCCTACCTAGTCCTAACCTGGTCCCAGTAACTACTAACCCTAACTAGTCCTAACCTGGTCCCAGTAACTACTAACCCTACCAATTCCGAACCTGGTCCCAGTAACTACTGACTACTAACACTACCTAGTCCTAACCTGGTCCCAGTAACTACTAACCCTGCTTAGTCCTAACCTGGTCCCAGTAACTACTAACCCTACCTCGTCCAAACCTGGTCCCAGTAACTATTAACCCTACCTAGTTCTAACCTGGTCACAGTAACTACTGACTACTATCCCTACCTAGTCCTAACCTGGTCCCAATAACTACTAAACCTACCTAGTTCTAACCTGGTCCCAGTAACTACTAACCCTACCTAGTTCTAACCTGGTCCAAGTAACTACTACACCTACCAAGTCCTAACCTTGTCCCAGAAACTAATAACTACTAACCCTACATAGTCCTAACCTGGTCCAAATAACTACTAACCCTACCTAGTTCTAACCTGGTCCCAGTAACTACTAACCCTACCTAGTCCTAACCTGGTCCAAGTAACTACTAACCCTACCTAGTCCTAACCTGGTCCCAGTAACTACTACACCTACCAAGTCCTAACCTGGTCCCAGAAACTACTAACTACTAACCCTACATAGTCCTAACCTGGTCCCAGTAACTATTAACCCTACCTAGTCCTAACCTGGTCCCAGTAACTACTAACCCTACTTAGTTCTAACCTGGTCCAAGTAACTACTAACCCTACCTAGTTCTAACCTGGTCCCAGTAACTACTAACCCTACCTAGTCCTAACCTGGTTCCAGGAACGACTAACCCTACCTAGTCCTAACCTGGTCCCAGTAACAACTACACCTACCAAGTCCTAACCTGGTCCCAGTAACTGCTGACTACTAATCCTACGTAGTCCTAACCTGGTCCCAGTAACGACTAACCCTACCTAGTCCTAACCTGGTCCCAGTAACTACTAACCCTACCTAGTCCTAACCTGGTAGCAGTAACTACTAACCCTACCAAGTCCTAACCTGGTCCCAGTAACTACTGACTACTAACCCTACCTAGTCCTAACCTGGTCCCAGTAACTACTAACCCTACCTAGTCCTAACCTGGTCCCAGTAACTACTAACCCTACCTAGTCCTAACCTGGTCCCAGTAACTACTAACCCTACCTAGTCCTAACCTGGTCCTTGTAACTACTGACTGCTTACCCTACCTAGTCCTAACCTGGTCCCAATAACTACTAGCTACTAACCCTACCTAGTCCTAACCTGGTCCCAGTAACTACTAACTATTAACCCTACCTAGTCCTAACCTGGTCCCATTAACTACTAACCCTACCTAGTCCTAACCTGGTCCCAGTAACTACTAACCCTACCTAGTCCTAACCTGGTCCCAGTAACTACTAACCTTACCTAGTCCTAACCTGGTCCCAGTAACTACTAACCCTACCTAGTACTAACCTGGTCCCAGTAACTACTAACCCTACCTAGTCCTAACCTGGTCCCAGTAACTACTAACCCTACCTAGTCCTAACCTGGTCCCAGTAACTACTAACCCTACCTAGTCCTAACCTGGTCCCAGTAACTACTAACCCTACCAATTCCTAACCTGGTCCCAGTAACTACTGACTACTAACCCTACCTAGTCCTAACCTGGTCCCAGTAACTACTAACCCTACCTCGTCCTAACCTGGTCCCAGTAACTATTAACCCTACCTAGTTCTAACCTGGTCCCAGTAACTACTGAATACTATCCCTACCTAGTCCTAACCTGGTCCCAATAACTACTAACCCTACCTAGTTCTAACCTGGTCCCAGTAACTACTAACCCTACCTAGTCCTAACAAGGTCCAAGTAACTACTAACCCTACCTAGTCCTAACCTGGTCCCAGTAACTACTACACCTACCAAGTCCTAACCTGGTCCCAGAAACTACTAACTACTAACCCTACATAGTCCTAACCTGGTCCCAGTAACTACTGACTACTAACCCTACCTAGTCCTAACTTGGTCCCAGTAACTAATAACCCTACCTAGTCCTAACCTGGTCCCAGTAACTACTAGCCCTACCTAGTCCTAACCTGGTCCCAGTAACTACTAACCCTACCTAGTCCTAACCTGTTCCTTGTAACTACTGACTACTTACCCTACCTTGTCCTAACCTGGTCCCAATAACTAGTAGCTACTAACCCTACCTAGTCCTAACCTGGTCCCAGTAACTACTAACTATTAACCCTACCTAGTCCTAACCTGGTCCCATTAACTACTAACCTGACCTAGTCCTAACCTGGTCCCAGTAACTACTAACCCTACCTAGTCCTAACCTGGTCCCAGTAACTACTAACCCTACCTAGTCCTAACCTGGTCAAAGTAACTACTAACCCTACCTAGTCTTAACCTGGTCCCAGTAAATAGTAACCCTACCTAGTCCTAACCTGGTCCCAGTAACCATACTTATACCTAACCTGGTCCCAGTAACTACTAACCCTACCTAGTCCTAACCTGGTCCCAGTAACTACTAACCCTACCTAGTCCTAACCTGGTCCCAGTAACTACTAACCCTACCTAGTCCTGACCTGGTCCCAGTAACTATTAACCCTACCTAGTTCTAACCAGGTCCCAGTAACTACTGACTGCTAACCCTACCTAGTCCTAACCTGGTCCCAGTAACTACTAACCCTACCTAGTCCTAACCTGGTCCCAGTAACTACTAACCCTACCTAGTCCTAACCTGGTCCCAGTAACTACTAACCCTACCTAGTCCTAACCTGGTCCCAGTAACTACTAACCCTACCAAGTCCTAACCTGGTCCCAGTAATTACTGACTACTAACCCTACCTAGTCCTAACCTGGTCCCAGTAACTACTAACCCTACCTAGTCCTAACCTGGTCCCAGTAACTACTAACACTACCTCGTCCAAACCTGGTCCCAGTAACTATTAACCCTACCTAGTCCTAACCTGGTCCCAGAAACTACTAACTACTAACCCTACATAGTCCTAACCTGGTCCCAGTAACTACTGACTACTAACCCTACCTAGTCCTAACTTGGTCCCAGTAACTAATAACCCTACCTAGTCCTAACCTGGTCCCAGTAACTACTAACCCTACCTAGTCCTAACCTGGTCCCAGTAACTACTAACCCTACCTAGTCCTAACCTGTTCCTTGTAACTACTGACTACTTACCCTACCTTGTCCTAACCTGGTCCCAATAACTAGTAGCTACTAACCCTACCTAGTCCTAACCTGGTCCCAGTAACTACTAACTATTAACCCTACCTAGTCCTAACCTGGTCCCATTAACTACTAACCTGACCTAGTCCTAACCTGGTCCCAGTAACTACTAACCCTACCTAGTCCTAACCTGGTCCCAGTAACTACTAACCCTACCTAGTCCTAACCTGGTCAAAGTAACTACTAACCCTACCTAGTCTTAACCTGGTCCCAGTAAATAGTAACCCTACCTAGTCCTAACCTGGTCCCAGTAACCATACTTATACCTAACCTGGTCCCAGTAACTACTAACCCTACCTAGTCCTAACCTGGTCCCAGTAACTACTAACCCTACCTAGTCCTAACCTGGTCCCAGTAACTACTAACCCTACCTAGTCCTAACCTGGTCCCAGTAACTACTAACCCTACCAAGTCCTAACCTGGTCCCAGTAATTACTGACTACTAACCCTACCTAGTCCTAACCTGGTCCCAGTAACTACTAACCCTACCTAGTCCTAACCTGGTCCCAGTAACTACTAACACTACCTCGTCCAAACCTGGTCCCAGTAACTATTAACCCTACCTAGTTCTAACCTGGTCCCAGTATCTCCTGACTACTATCCCTACCTAGTCCTAACCTGGTCCCAGTAACTACTAAACCTACCTAGTTCTAACCTGGTCCCAGTAACTACTAACCCTACCTAGTTCTAACCTAGTCCCAGTAACTACTAACCCTACCTAGTCCTAACCTGGTCCCAGTAACTACTAACCCTACCTAGTCCTAACCTGGTCCCAGTAACTACTACACCTACCAATTCCGAACCTGGTCCCAGTAACTACTGACTACTAACACTACCTAGTCCTAACCTGGTCCCAGTAACTACTAACCCTGCTTAGTCCTAACCTGGTCCCAGTAACTACTAACCCTACCTCGTCCAAACCTGGTCCCAGTAACTATTAACCCTACCTAGTTCTAACCTGGTCACAGTAACTACTGACTACTATCCCTACCTAGTCCTAACCTGGTCCCAATAACTACTAAACCTACCTAGTTCTAACCTGGTCCCAGTAACTACTAACCCTACCTAGTTCTAACCTGGTCCAAGTAACTACTACACCTACCAAGTCCTAACCTTGTCCCAGAAACTAATAACTACTAACCCTACATAGTCCTAACCTGGTCCAAATAACTACTAACCCTACCTAGTTCTAACCTGGTCCCAGTAACTACTAACCCTACCTAGTCCTAACCTGGTCCAAGTAACTACTAACCCTACCTAGTCCTAACCTGGTCCCAGTAACTACTACACCTACCAAGTCCTAACCTGGTCCCAGAAACTACTAACTACTAACCCTACATAGTCCTAACCTGGTCCCAGTAACTATTAACCCTACCTAGTCCTAACCTGGTCCCAGTAACTACTAACCCTACTTAGTTCTAACCTGGTCCAAGTAACTACTAACCCTACCTAGTTCTAACCTGGTCCCAGTAACTACTAACCCTACCTAGTCCTAACCTGGTTCCAGGAACGACTAACCCTACCTAGTCCTAACCTGGTCCCAGTAACAACTACACCTACCAAGTCCTAACCTGGTCCCAGTAACTGCTGACTACTAATCCTACGTAGTCCTAACCTGGTCCCAGTAACGACTAACCCTACCTAGTCCTAACCTGGTCCCAGTAACTACTAACCCTACCTAGTCCTAACCTGGTAGCAGTAACTACTAACCCTACCAAGTCCTAACCTGGTCCCAGTAACTACTGACTACTAACCCTACCTAGTCCTAACCTGGTCCCAGTAACTACTAACCCTACCTAGTCCTAACCTGGTCCCAGTAACTACTAACCCTACCTAGTCCTAACCTGGTCCCAGTAACTACTAACCCTACCTAGTCCTAACCTGGTCCTTGTAACTACTGACTGCTTACCCTACCTAGTCCTAACCTGGTCCCAATAACTACTAGCTACTAACCCTACCTAGTCCTAACCTGGTCCCAGTAACTACTAACTATTAACCCTACCTAGTCCTAACCTGCTCCCATTAACTACTAACCCTACCTAGTCCTAACCTGGTCCCAGTAACTACTAACCCTACCTAGTCCTAACCTGGTCCCAGTAACTACTAACCTTACCTAGTCCTAACCTGGTCCCAGTAACTACTAACCCTACCTAGTACTAACCTGGTCCCAGTAACTACTAACCCTACCTAGTCCTAACCTGGTCCCAGTAACTACTAACCCTACCTAGTCCTAACCTGGTCCCAGTAACTACTAACCCTACCTAGTCCTAACCTGGTCCCAGTAACTACTAACCCTACCAATTCCTAACCTGGTCCCAGTAACTACTGACTACTAACCCTACCTAGTCCTAACCTGGTCCCAGTAACTACTAACCCTACTTAGTCCTAACCTGGTCCCAGTAACTACTAACCCTACCTCGTCCTAACCTGGTCCCAGTAACTATTAACCCTACCTAGTTCTAACCTGGTCCCAGTAACTACTGAATACTATCCCTACCTAGTCCTAACCTGGTCCCAATAACTACTAACCCTACCTAGTTCTAACCTGGTCCCAGTAACTACTAACCCTACCTAGTTCTAACCTGGTCCAAGTAACTACTACACCTACCAAGTCCTAACCTTGTCCCAGAAACTAATAACTACTAACCCTACATAGTCCTAACCTGGTCCAAATAACTACTAACCCTACCTAGTTCTAACCTGGTCCCAGTAACTACTAACCCTACCTAGTCCTAACCTGGTCCAAGTAACTACTAACCCTACCTAGTCCTAACCTGGTCCCAGTAACTACTACACCTACCAAGTCCTAACCTGGTCCCAGAAACTACTAACTACTAACCCTACATAGTCCTAACCTGGTCCCAGTAACTATTAACCCTACCTAGTCCTAACCTGGTCCCAGTAACTACTAACCCTACTTAGTTCTAACCTGGTCCAAGTAACTACTAACCCTACCTAGTTCTAACCTGGTCCCAGTAACTACTAACCCTACCTAGTCCTAACCTGGTTCCAGGAACGACTAACCCTACCTAGTCCTAACCTGGTCCCAGTAACAACTACACCTACCAAGTCCTAACCTGGTCCCAGTAACTGCTGACTACTAATCCTACGTAGTCCTAACCTGGTCCCAGTAACGACTAACCCTACCTAGTCCTAACCTGGTCCCAGTAACTACTAACCCTACCTAGTCCTAACCTGGTAGCAGTAACTACTAACCCTACCAAGTCCTAACCTGGTCCCAGTAACTACTGACTACTAACCCTACCTAGTCCTAACCTGGTCCCAGTAACTACTAACCCTACCTAGTCCTAACCTGGTCCCAGTAACTACTAACCCTACCTAGTCCTAACCTGGTCCCAGTAACTACTAACCCTACCTAGTCCTAACCTGGTCCTTGTAACTACTGACTGCTTACCCTACCTAGTCCTAACCTGGTCCCAATAACTACTAGCTACTAACCCTACCTAGTCCTAACCTGGTCCCAGTAACTACTAACTATTAACCCTACCTAGTCCTAACCTGCTCCCATTAACTACTAACCCTACCTAGTCCTAACCTGGTCCCAGTAACTACTAACCCTACCTAGTCCTAACCTGGTCCCAGTAACTACTAACCTTACCTAGTCCTAACCTGGTCCCAGTAACTACTAACCCTACCTAGTACTAACCTGGTCCCAGTAACTACTAACCCTACCTAGTCCTAACCTGGTCCCAGTAACTACTAACCCTACCTAGTCCTAACCTGGTCCCAGTAACTACTAACCCTACCTAGTCCTAACCTGGTCCCAGTAACTACTAACCCTACCAATTCCTAACCTGGTCCCAGTAACTACTGACTACTAACCCTACCTAGTCCTAACCTGGTCCCAGTAACTACTAACCCTACTTAGTCCTAACCTGGTCCCAGTAACTACTAACCCTACCTCGTCCTAACCTGGTCCCAGTAACTATTAACCCTACCTAGTTCTAACCTGGTCCCAGTAACTACTGAATACTATCCCTACCTAGTCCTAACCTGGTCCCAATAACTACTAACCCTACCTAGTTCTAACCTGGTCCCAGTAACTACTAACCCTACCTAGTCCTAACAAGGTCCAAGTAACTACTAACCCTACCTAGTCCTAACCTGGTCCCAGTAACTACTACACCTACCAAGTCCTAACCTGGTCCCAGAAACTACTAACTACTAACCCTACATAGTCCTAACCTGGTCCCAGTAACTACTGACTACTAACCCTACCTAGTCCTAACTTGGTCCCAGTAACTAATAACCCTACCTAGTCCTAACCTGGTCCCAGTAACTACTAACCCTACCTAGTCCTAACCTGGTCCCAGTAACTACTAACCCTACCTAGTCCTAACCTGTTCCTTGTAACTACTGACTGACTACTTACCCTACCTTGTCCTAACCTGGTCCCAATAACTAGTAGCTACTAACCCTACCTAGTCCTAACCTGGTCCCAGTAACTACTAACTATTAACCCTACCTAGTCCTAACCTGGTCCCATTAACTACTAACCTGACCTAGTCCTAACCTGGTCCCAGTAACTACTAACCCTACCTAGTCCTAACCTGGTCCCAGTAACTACTAACCCTACCTAGTCCTAACCTGGTCAAAGTAACTACTAACCCTACCTAGTCTTAACCTGGTCCCAGTAAATAGTAACCCTACCTAGTCCTAACCTGGTCCCAGTAACCATACTTATACCTAACCTGGTCCCAGTAACTACTAACCCTACCTAGTCCTAACCTGGTCCCAGTAACTACTAACCCTACCTAGTCCTAACCTGGTCCCAGTAACTACTAACCCTACCTAGTCCTGACCTGGTCCCAGTAACTATTAACCCTACCTAGTTCTAACCAGGTCCCAGTAACTACTGACTGCTAACCCTACCTAGTCCTAACCTGGTCCCAGTAACTACTAACCCTACCTAGTCCTAACCTGGTCCCAGTAACTACTAACCCTACCTAGTCCTAACCTGGTCCCAGTAACTACTAACCCTACCTAGTCCTAACCTGGTCCCAGTAACTACTAACCCTACCAAGTCCTAACCTGGTCCCAGTAAAACTGACTACTAACCCTACCTAGTCCTAACCTGGTCCCAGTAACTACTAACCCTACCTAGTCCTAACCTGGTCCCAGTAACTACTAACCCTACCTAGTTCTAACCTGGTCCCAGTAACTACTGACTTCTAACCCTACCTAGTCCTAACCTGGTCCCAGTAACTACTAACCCTAACTAGTTCTAACCTGGTCCCAGTAACTACTAACCCTACCTAGTTCTAACCTGGTCCCAGTAACTACTAACCCTACCTAGTCCTAACCTGGTCCCAGTAACGACTAACCCTACCTAGTCCTAACCTGGTCCCAGTAGCTACTAACCCTACCTAGTCCTAACCTGGTCCCAATAACTACTAGCTACTTACCCTACCTAGTCCTAACCTGGTCCCAGTAACTACTGACTACTTACCCTACCTAGTCCTAACCTGGTCCCAATAACTAGTAACTACTAACCCTACCAAGTCCTAACCTGGTCCCAGTAACTACTGACTACTTACCCTACCTAGTCCTAACCTGGTCCCAATAACTACTAGCTACTTACCCTACCTAGTCCTAACCTGGTCCCAGTAACTACTAACTATTAACCCTAACTAGTCCTAACCTGGTCCCATTAACTACTAACCTGACCTAGTCCTAACCTGGTCCCAGTAACTACTAACCATACCTAGTCCTAACCTGGTCCCAGTAACTACTAACCCTACCTAGTCCTAACCTGGTCCCAGTAACAACTAGCCCTACCTAGTCCTAACCTGGTCCCAGTAACTACTAACCCTAACTAGTCCTAACCTGGTCCCAGTAACTACTAACCCTACCAATTCCGAACCTGGTCCCAGTAACTACTGACTACTAACACTACCTAGTCCTAACCTGGTCCCAGTAACTACTAACCCTGCTTAGTCCTAACCTGGTCCCAGTAACTACTAACCCTACCTCGTCCAAACCTGGTCCCAGTAACTATTAACCCTACCTAGTTCTAACCTGGTCACAGTAACTACTGACTACTATCCCTACCTAGTCCTAACCTGGTCCCAATAACTACTAAACCTACCTAGTTCTAACCTGGTCCCAGTAACTACTAACCCTACCTAGTTCTAACCTGGTCCAAGTAACTACTACACCTACCAAGTCCTAACCTTGTCCCAGAAACTAATAACTACTAACCCTACATAGTCCTAACCTGGTCCAAATAACTACTAACCCTACCTAGTTCTAACCTGGTCCCAGTAACTACTAACCCTACCTAGTCCTAACCTGGTCCAAGTAACTACTAACCCTACCTAGTCCTAACCTGGTCCCAGTAACTACTACACCTACCAAGTCCTAACCTGGTCCCAGAAACTACTAACTACTAACCCTACATAGTCCTAACCTGGTCCCAGTAACTATTAACCCTACCTAGTCCTAACCTGGTCCCAGTAACTACTAACCCTACTTAGTTCTAACCTGGTCCAAGTAACTACTAACCCTACCTAGTTCTAACCTGGTCCCAGTAACTACTAACCCTACCTAGTCCTAACCTGGTTCCAGGAACGACTAACCCTACCTAGTCCTAACCTGGTCCCAGTAACAACTACACCTACCAAGTCCTAACCTGGTCCCAGTAACTGCTGACTACTAATCCTACGTAGTCCTAACCTGGTCCCAGTAACGACTAACCCTACCTAGTCCTAACCTGGTCCCAGTAACTACTAACCCTACCTAGTCCTAACCTGGTAGCAGTAACTACTAACCCTACCAAGTCCTAACCTGGTCCCAGTAACTACTGACTACTAACCCTACCTAGTCCTAACCTGGTCCCAGTAACTACTAACCCTACCTAGTCCTAACCTGGTCCCAGTAACTACTAACCCTACCTAGTCCTAACCTGGTCCCAGTAACTACTAACCCTACCTAGTCCTAACCTGGTCCTTGTAACTACTGACTGCTTACCCTACCTAGTCCTAACCTGGTCCCAATAACTACTAGCTACTAACCCTACCTAGTCCTAACCTGGTCCCAGTAACTACTAACTATTAACCCTACCTAGTCCTAACCTGGTCCCATTAACTACTAACCCTACCTAGTCCTAACCTGGTCCCAGTAACTACTAACCCTACCTAGTCCTAACCTGGTCCCAGTAACTACTAACCTTACCTAGTCCTAACCTGGTCCCAGTAACTACTAACCCTACCTAGTACTAACCTGGTCCCAGTAACTACTAACCCTACCTAGTCCTAACCTGGTCCCAGTAACTACTAACCCTACCTAGTCCTAACCTGGTCCCAGTAACTACTAACCCTACCTAGTCCTAACCTGGTCCCAGTAACTACTAACCCTACCAATTCCTAACCTGGTCCCAGTAACTACTGACTACTAACCCTACCTAGTCCTAACCTGGTCCCAGTAACTACTAACCCTACTTAGTCCTAACTTGGTCCCAGTAACTACTAACCCTACCTCGTCCTAACCTGGTCCCAGTAACTATTAACCCTACCTAGTTCTAACCTGGTCCCAGTAACTACTGAATACTATCCCTACCTAGTCCTAACCTGGTCCCAATAACTACTAACCCTACCTAGTTCTAACCTGGTCCCAGTAACTACTAACCCTACCTAGTCCTAACAAGGTCCAAGTAACTACTAACCCTACCTAGTCCTAACCTGGTCCCAGTAACTACTACACCTACCAAGTCCTAACCTGGTCCCAGAAACTACTAACTACTAACCCTACATAGTCCTAACCTGGTCCCAGTAACTACTGACTACTAACCCTACCTAGTCCTAACTTGGTCCCAGTAACTAATAACCCTACCTAGTCCTAACCTGGTCCCAGTAACTACTAGCCCTACCTAGTCCTAACCTGGTCCCAGTAACTACTAACCCTACCTAGTCCTAACCTGTTCCTTGTAACTACTGACTACTTACCCTACCTTGTCCTAACCTGGTCCCAATAACTAGTAGCTACTAACCCTACCTAGTCCTAACCTGGTCCCAGTAACTACTAACTATTAACCCTACCTAGTCCTAACCTGGTCCCATTAACTACTAACCTGACCTAGTCCTAACCTGGTCCCAGTAACTACTAACCCTACCTAGTCCTAACCTGGTCCCAGTAACTACTAACCCTACCTAGTCCTAACCTGGTCAAAGTAACTACTAACCCTACCTAGTCTTAACCTGGTCCCAGTAAATAGTAACCCTACCTAGTCCTAACCTGGTCCCAGTAACCATACTTATACCTAACCTGGTCCCAGTAACTACTAACCCTACCTAGTCCTAACCTGGTCCCAGTAACTACTAACCCTACCTAGTCCTAACCTGGTCCCAGTAACTACTAACCCTACCTAGTCCTGACCTGGTCCCAGTAACTATTAACCCTACCTAGTTCTAACCAGGTCCCAGTAACTACTGACTGCTAACCCTACCTAGTCCTAACCTGGTCCCAGTAACTACTAACCCTACCTAGTCCTAACCTGGTCCCAGTAACTACTAACCCTACCTAGTCCTAACCTGGTCCCAGTAACTACTAACCCTACCTAGTCCTAACCTGGTCCCAGTAACTACTAACCCTACCAAGTCCTAACCTGGTCCCAGTAATTACTGACTACTAACCCTACCTAGTCCTAACCTGGTCCCAGTAACTACTAACCCTACCTAGTCCTAACCTGGTCCCAGTAACTACTAACCCTACCTAGTTCTAACCTGGTCCCAGTAACTACTGACTTCTAACCCTACCTAGTCCTAACCTGGTCCCAGTAACTACTAACCCTAACTAGTTCTAACCTGGTCCCAGTAACTACTAACCCTACCTAGTTCTAACCTGGTCCCAGTAACTACTAACCCTACCTAGTCCTAACCTGGTCCCAGTAACGACTAACCCTACCTAGTCCTAACCTGGTCCCAGTAGCTACTAACCCTACCTAGTCCTAACCTGGTCCCAATAACTACTAGCTACTTACCCTACCTAGTCCTAACCTGGTCCCAGTAACTACTGACTACTTACCCTACCTAGTCCTAACCTGGTCCCAATAACTAGTAACTACTAACCCTACCAAGTCCTAACCTGGTCCCAGTAACTACTGACTACTTACCCTACCTAGTCCTAACCTGGTCCCAATAACTACTAGCTACTTACCCTACCTAGTCCTAACCTGGTCCCAGTAACTACTAACTATTAACCCTAACTAGTCCTAACCTGGTCCCATTAACTACTAACCTGACCTAGTCCTAACCTGGTCCCAGTAACTACTAACCATACCTAGTCCTAACCTGGTCCCAGTAACTACTAACCCTACCTAGTCCTAACCTGGTCCCAGTAACAACTAGCCCTACCTAGTCCTAACCTGGTCCCAGTAACTACTAACCCTAACTAGTCCTAACCTGGTCCCAGTAACTACTAACCCTACCAATTCCGAACCTGGTCCCAGTAACTACTGACTACTAACACTACCTAGTCCTAACCTGGTCCCAGTAACTACTAACCCTGCTTAGTCCTAACCTGGTCCCAGTAACTACTAACCCTACCTCGTCCAAACCTGGTCCCAGTAACTATTAACCCTACCTAGTTCTAACCTGGTCACAGTAACTACTGACTACTATCCCTACCTAGTCCTAACCTGGTCCCAATAACTACTAAACCTACCTAGTTCTAACCTGGTCCCAGTAACTACTAACCCTACCTAGTTCTAACCTGGTCCAAGTAACTACTACACCTACCAAGTCCTAACCTTGTCCCAGAAACTAATAACTACTAACCCTACATAGTCCTAACCTGGTCCAAATAACTACTAACCCTACCTAGTTCTAACCTGGTCCCAGTAACTACTAACCCTACCTAGTCCTAACCTGGTCCAAGTAACTACTAACCCTACCTAGTCCTAACCTGGTCCCAGTAACTACTACACCTACCAAGTCCTAACCTGGTCCCAGAAACTACTAACTACTAACCCTACATAGTCCTAACCTGGTCCCAGTAACTATTAACCCTACCTAGTCCTAACCTGGTCCCAGTAACTACTAACCCTACTTAGTTCTAACCTGGTCCAAGTAACTACTAACCCTACCTAGTTCTAACCTGGTCCCAGTAACTACTAACCCTACCTAGTCCTAACCTGGTTCCAGGAACGACTAACCCTACCTAGTCCTAACCTGGTCCCAGTAACAACTACACCTACCAAGTCCTAACCTGGTCCCAGTAACTGCTGACTACTAATCCTACGTAGTCCTAACCTGGTCCCAGTAACGACTAACCCTACCTAGTCCTAACCTGGTCCCAGTAACTACTAACCCTACCTAGTCCTAACCTGGTAGCAGTAACTACTAACCCTACCAAGTCCTAACCTGGTCCCAGTAACTACTGACTACTAACCCTACCTAGTCCTAACCTGGTCCCAGTAACTACTAACCCTACCTAGTCCTAACCTGGTCCCAGTAACTACTAACCCTACCTAGTCCTAACCTGGTCCCAGTAACTACTAACCCTACCTAGTCCTAACCTGGTCCTTGTAACTACTGACTGCTTACCCTACCTAGTCCTAACCTGGTCCCAATAACTACTAGCTACTAACCCTACCTAGTCCTAACCTGGTCCCAGTAACTACTAACTATTAACCCTACCTAGTCCTAACCTGGTCCCATTAACTACTAACCCTACCTAGTCCTAACCTGGTCCCAGTAACTACTAACCCTACCTAGTCCTAACCTGGTCCCAGTAACTACTAACCTTACCTAGTCCTAACCTGGTCCCAGTAACTACTAACCCTACCTAGTACTAACCTGGTCCCAGTAACTACTAACCCTACCTAGTCCTAACCTGGTCCCAGTAACTACTAACCCTACCTAGTCCTAACCTGGTCCCAGTAACTACTAACCCTACCTAGTCCTAACCTGGTCCCAGTAACTACTAACCCTACCAATTCCTAACCTGGTCCCAGTAACTACTGACTACTAACCCTACCTAGTCCTAACCTGGTCCCAGTAACTACTAACCCTACTTAGTCCTAACTTGGTCCCAGTAACTACTAACCCTACCTCGTCCTAACCTGGTTCCAGTAACTATTAACCCTACCTAGTTCTAACCTGGTCCCAGTAACTACTGAATACTATCCCTACCTAGTCCTAACCTGGTCCCAATAACTACTAACCCTACCTAGTTCTAACCTGGTCCCAGTAACTACTAACCCTACCTAGTCCTAACAAGGTCCAAGTAACTACTAACCCTACCTAGTCCTAACCTGGTCCCAGTAACTACTACACCTACCAAGTCCTAACCTGGTCCCAGAAACTACTAACTACTAACCCTACATAGTCCTAACCTGGTCCCAGTAACTACTGACTACTAACCCTACCTAGTCCTAACTTGGTCCCAGTAACTAATAACCCTACCTAGTCCTAACCTGGTCCCAGTAACTACTAGCCCTACCTAGTCCTAACCTGGTCCCAGTAACTACTAACCCTACCTAGTCCTAACCTGTTCCTTGTAACTACTGACTACTTACCCTACCTTGTCCTAACCTGGTCCCAATAACTAGTAGCTACTAACCCTACCTAGTCCTAACCTGGTCCCAGTAACTACTAACTATTAACCCTACCTAGTCCTAACCTGGTCCCATTAACTACTAACCTGACCTAGTCCTAACCTGGTCCCAGTAACTACTAACCCTACCTAGTCCTAACCTGGTCCCAGTAACTACTAACCCTACCTAGTCCTAACCTGGTCAAAGTAACTACTAACCCTACCTAGTCTTAACCTGGTCCCAGTAAATAGTAACCCTACCTAGTCCTAACCTGGTCCCAGTAACCATACTTATACCTAACCTGGTCCCAGTAACTACTAACCCTACCTAGTCCTAACCTGGTCCCAGTAACTACTAACCCTACCTAGTCCTAACCTGGTCCCAGTAACTACTAACCCTACCTAGTCCTGACCTGGTCCCAGTAACTATTAACCCTACCTAGTTCTAACCAGGTCCCAGTAACTACTGACTGCTAACCCTACCTAGTCCTAACCTGGTCCCAGTAACTACTAACCCTACCTAGTCCTAACCTGGTCCCAGTAACTACTAACCCTACCTAGTCCTAACCTGGTCCCAGTAACTACTAACCCTACCTAGTCCTAACCTGGTCCCAGTAACTACTAACCCTACCAAGTCCTAACCTGGTCCCAGTAATTACTGACTACTAACCCTACCTAGTCCTAACCTGGTCCCAGTAACTACTAACCCTACCTAGTCCTAACCTGGTCCCAGTAACTACTAACACTACCTCGTCCAAACCTGGTCCCAGTAACTATTAACCCTACCTAGTCCTAACCTGGTCCCAGAAACTACTAACTACTAACCCTACATAGTCCTAACCTGGTCCCAGTAACTACTGACTACTAACCCTACCTAGTCCTAACTTGGTCCCAGTAACTAATAACCCTACCTAGTCCTAACCTGGTCCCAGTAACTACTAACCCTACCTAGTCCTAACCTGGTCCCAGTAACTACTAACCCTACCTAGTCCTAACCTGTTCCTTGTAACTACTGACTACTTACCCTACCTTGTCCTAACCTGGTCCCAATAACTAGTAGCTACTAACCCTACCTAGTCCTAACCTGGTCCCAGTAACTACTAACTATTAACCCTACCTAGTCCTAACCTGGTCCCATTAACTACTAACCTGACCTAGTCCTAACCTGGTCCCAGTAACTACTAACCCTACCTAGTCCTAACCTGGTCCCAGTAACTACTAACCCTACCTAGTCCTAACCTGGTCAAAGTAACTACTAACCCTACCTAGTCTTAACCTGGTCCCAGTAAATAGTAACCCTACCTAGTCCTAACCTGGTCCCAGTAACCATACTTATACCTAACCTGGTCCCAGTAACTACTAACCCTACCTAGTCCTAACCTGGTCCCAGTAACTACTAACCCTACCTAGTCCTAACCTGGTCCCAGTAACTACTAACCCTACCTAGTCCTAACCTGGTCCCAGTAACTACTAACCCTACCAAGTCCTAACCTGGTCCCAGTAATTACTGACTACTAACCCTACCTAGTCCTAACCTGGTCCCAGTAACTACTAACCCTACCTAGTCCTAACCTGGTCCCAGTAACTACTAACACTACCTCGTCCAAACCTGGTCCCAGTAACTATTAACCCTACCTAGTTCTAACCTGGTCCCAGTATCTCCTGACTACTATCCCTACCTAGTCCTAACCTGGTCCCAGTAACTACTAAACCTACCTAGTTCTAACCTGGTCCCAGTAACTACTAACCCTACCTAGTTCTAACCTAGTCCCAGTAACTACTAACCCTACCTAGTCCTAACCTGGTCCCAGTAACTACTAACCCTACCTAGTCCTAACCTGGTCCCAGTAACTACTACACCTACCAATTCCGAACCTGGTCCCAGTAACTACTGACTACTAACACTACCTAGTCCTAACCTGGTCCCAGTAACTACTAACCCTGCTTAGTCCTAACCTGGTCCCAGTAACTACTAACCCTACCTCGTCCAAACCTGGTCCCAGTAACTATTAACCCTACCTAGTTCTAACCTGGTCACAGTAACTACTGACTACTATCCCTACCTAGTCCTAACCTGGTCCCAATAACTACTAAACCTACCTAGTTCTAACCTGGTCCCAGTAACTACTAACCCTACCTAGTTCTAACCTGGTCCAAGTAACTACTACACCTACCAAGTCCTAACCTTGTCCCAGAAACTAATAACTACTAACCCTACATAGTCCTAACCTGGTCCAAATAACTACTAACCCTACCTAGTTCTAACCTGGTCCCAGTAACTACTAACCCTACCTAGTCCTAACCTGGTCCAAGTAACTACTAACCCTACCTAGTCCTAACCTGGTCCCAGTAACTACTACACCTACCAAGTCCTAACCTGGTCCCAGAAACTACTAACTACTAACCCTACATAGTCCTAACCTGGTCCCAGTAACTATTAACCCTACCTAGTCCTAACCTGGTCCCAGTAACTACTAACCCTACTTAGTTCTAACCTGGTCCAAGTAACTACTAACCCTACCTAGTTCTAACCTGGTCCCAGTAACTACTAACCCTACCTAGTCCTAACCTGGTTCCAGGAACGACTAACCCTACCTAGTCCTAACCTGGTCCCAGTAACAACTACACCTACCAAGTCCTAACCTGGTCCCAGTAACTGCTGACTACTAATCCTACGTAGTCCTAACCTGGTCCCAGTAACGACTAACCCTACCTAGTCCTAACCTGGTCCCAGTAACTACTAACCCTACCTAGTCCTAACCTGGTAGCAGTAACTACTAACCCTACCAAGTCCTAACCTGGTCCCAGTAACTACTGACTACTAACCCTACCTAGTCCTAACCTGGTCCCAGTAACTACTAACCCTACCTAGTCCTAACCTGGTCCCAGTAACTACTAACCCTACCTAGTCCTAACCTGGTCCCAGTAACTACTAACCCTACCTAGTCCTAACCTGGTCCTTGTAACTACTGACTGCTTACCCTACCTAGTCCTAACCTGGTCCCAATAACTACTAGCTACTAACCCTACCTAGTCCTAACCTGGTCCCAGTAACTACTAACTATTAACCCTACCTAGTCCTAACCTGGTCCCATTAACTACTAACCCTACCTAGTCCTAACCTGGTCCCAGTAACTACTAACCCTACCTAGTCCTAACCTGGTCCCAGTAACTACTAACCTTACCTAGTCCTAACCTGGTCCCAGTAACTACTAACCCTACCTAGTACTAACCTGGTCCCAGTAACTACTAACCCTACCTAGTCCTAACCTGGTCCCAGTAACTACTAACCCTACCTAGTCCTAACCTGGTCCCAGTAACTACTAACCCTACCTAGTCCTAACCTGGTCCCAGTAACTACTAACCCTACCAATTCCTAACCTGGTCCCAGTAACTACTGACTACTAACCCTACCTAGTCCTAACCTGGTCCCAGTAACTACTAACCCTACTTAGTCCTAACTTGGTCCCAGTAACTACTAACCCTACCTCGTCCTAACCTGGTCCCAGTAACTATTAACCCTACCTAGTTCTAACCTGGTCCCAGTAACTACTGAATACTATCCCTACCTAGTCCTAACCTGGTCCCAATAACTACTAACCCTACCTAGTTCTAACCTGGTCCCAGTAACTACTAACCCTACCTAGTCCTAACAAGGTCCAAGTAACTACTAACCCTACCTAGTCCTAACCTGGTCCCAGTAACTACTACACCTACCAAGTCCTAACCTGGTCCCAGAAACTACTAACTACTAACCCTACATAGTCCTAACCTGGTCCCAGTAACTACTGACTACTAACCCTACCTAGTCCTAACTTGGTCCCAGTAACTAATAACCCTACCTAGTCCTAACCTGGTCCCAGTAACTACTAGCCCTACCTAGTCCTAACCTGGTCCCAGTAACTACTAACCCTACCTAGTCCTAACCTGTTCCTTGTAACTACTGACTACTTACCCTACCTTGTCCTAACCTGGTCCCAATAACTAGTAGCTACTAACCCTACCTAGTCCTAACCTGGTCCCAGTAACTACTAACTATTAACCCTACCTAGTCCTAACCTGGTCCCATTAACTACTAACCTGACCTAGTCCTAACCTGGTCCCAGTAACTACTAACCCTACCTAGTCCTAACCTGGTCCCAGTAACTACTAACCCTACCTAGTCCTAACCTGGTCAAAGTAACTACTAACCCTACCTAGTCTTAACCTGGTCCCAGTAAATAGTAACCCTACCTAGTCCTAACCTGGTCCCAGTAACCATACTTATACCTAACCTGGTCCCAGTAACTACTAACCCTACCTAGTCCTAACCTGGTCCCAGTAACTACTAACCCTACCTAGTCCTAACCTGGTCCCAGTAACTACTAACCCTACCTAGTCCTGACCTGGTCCCAGTAACTATTAACCCTACCTAGTTCTAACCAGGTCCCAGTAACTACTGACTGCTAACCCTACCTAGTCCTAACCTGGTCCCAGTAACTACTAACCCTACCTAGTCCTAACCTGGTCCCAGTAACTACTAACCCTACCTAGTCCTAACCTGGTCCCAGTAACTACTAACCCTACCTAGTCCTAACCTGGTCCCAGTAACTACTAACCCTACCAAGTCCTAACCTGGTCCCAGTAATTACTGACTACTAACCCTACCTAGTCCTAACCTGGTCCCAGTAACTACTAACCCTACCTAGTCCTAACCTGGTCCCAGTAACTACTAACACTACCTCGTCCAAACCTGGTCCCAGTAACTATTAACCCTACCTAGTCCTAACCTGGTCCCAGAAACTACTAACTACTAACCCTACATAGTCCTAACCTGGTCCCAGTAACTACTGACTACTAACCCTACCTAGTCCTAACTTGGTCCCAGTAACTAATAACCCTACCTAGTCCTAACCTGGTCCCAGTAACTACTAACCCTACCTAGTCCTAACCTGGTCCCAGTAACTACTAACCCTACCTAGTCCTAACCTGTTCCTTGTAACTACTGACTACTTACCCTACCTTGTCCTAACCTGGTCCCAATAACTAGTAGCTACTAACCCTACCTAGTCCTAACCTGGTCCCAGTAACTACTAACTATTAACCCTACCTAGTCCTAACCTGGTCCCATTAACTACTAACCTGACCTAGTCCTAACCTGGTCCCAGTAACTACTAACCCTACCTAGTCCTAACCTGGTCCCAGTAACTACTAACCCTACCTAGTCCTAACCTGGTCAAAGTAACTACTAACCCTACCTAGTCTTAACCTGGTCCCAGTAAATAGTAACCCTACCTAGTCCTAACCTGGTCCCAGTAACCATACTTATACCTAACCTGGTCCCAGTAACTACTAACCCTACCTAGTCCTAACCTGGTCCCAGTAACTACTAACCCTACCTAGTCCTAACCTGGTCCCAGTAACTACTAACCCTACCTAGTCCTAACCTGGTCCCAGTAACTACTAACCCTACCAAGTCCTAACCTGGTCCCAGTAATTACTGACTACTAACCCTACCTAGTCCTAACCTGGTCCCAGTAACTACTAACCCTACCTAGTCCTAACCTGGTCCCAGTAACTACTAACACTACCTCGTCCAAACCTGGTCCCAGTAACTATTAACCCTACCTAGTTCTAACCTGGTCCCAGTATCTCCTGACTACTATCCCTACCTAGTCCTAACCTGGTCCCAGTAACTACTAAACCTACCTAGTTCTAACCTGGTCCCAGTAACTACTAACCCTACCTAGTTCTAACCTAGTCCCAGTAACTACTAACCCTACCTAGTCCTAACCTGGTCCCAGTAACTACTAACCCTACCTAGTCCTAACCTGGTCCCAGTAACTACTACACCTACCAATTCCGAACCTGGTCCCAGTAACTACTGACTACTAACACTACCTAGTCCTAACCTGGTCCCAGTAACTACTAACCCTGCTTAGTCCTAACCTGGTCCCAGTAACTACTAACCCTACCTCGTCCAAACCTGGTCCCAGTAACTATTAACCCTACCTAGTTCTAACCTGGTCACAGTAACTACTGACTACTATCCCTACCTAGTCCTAACCTGGTCCCAATAACTACTAAACCTACCTAGTTCTAACCTGGTCCCAGTAACTACTAACCCTACCTAGTTCTAACCTGGTCCAAGTAACTACTACACCTACCAAGTCCTAACCTTGTCCCAGAAACTAATAACTACTAACCCTACATAGTCCTAACCTGGTCCAAATAACTACTAACCCTACCTAGTTCTAACCTGGTCCCAGTAACTACTAACCCTACCTAGTCCTAACCTGGTCCAAGTAACTACTAACCCTACCTAGTCCTAACCTGGTCCCAGTAACTACTACACCTACCAAGTCCTAACCTGGTCCCAGAAACTACTAACTACTAACCCTACATAGTCCTAACCTGGTCCCAGTAACTATTAACCCTACCTAGTCCTAACCTGGTCCCAGTAACTACTAACCCTACTTAGTTCTAACCTGGTCCAAGTAACTACTAACCCTACCTAGTTCTAACCTGGTCCCAGTAACTACTAACCCTACCTAGTCCTAACCTGGTTCCAGGAACGACTAACCCTACCTAGTCCTAACCTGGTCCCAGTAACAACTACACCTACCAAGTCCTAACCTGGTCCCAGTAACTGCTGACTACTAATCCTACGTAGTCCTAACCTGGTCCCAGTAACGACTAACCCTACCTAGTCCTAACCTGGTCCCAGTAACTACTAACCCTACCTAGTCCTAACCTGGTAGCAGTAACTACTAACCCTACCAAGTCCTAACCTGGTCCCAGTAACTACTGACTACTAACCCTACCTAGTCCTAACCTGGTCCCAGTAACTACTAACCCTACCTAGTCCTAACCTGGTCCCAGTAACTACTAACCCTACCTAGTCCTAACCTGGTCCCAGTAACTACTAACCCTACCTAGTCCTAACCTGGTCCCAGTAACTACTAACCCTACCTAGTCCTGACCTGGTCCCAGTAACTATTAACCCTACCTAGTTCTAACCAGGTCCCAGTAACTACTGACTGCTAACCCTACCTAGTCCTAACCTGGTCCCAGTAACTACTAACCCTACCTAGTCCTAACCTGGTCCCAGTAACTACTAACCCTACCTAGTCCTAACCTGGTCCCAGTAACTACTAACCCTACCTAGTCCTAACCTGGTCCCAGTAACTACTAACCCTACCAAGTCCTAACCTGGTCCCAGTAATTACTGACTACTAACCCTACCTAGTCCTAACCTGGTCCCAGTAACTACTAACCCTACCTAGTCCTAACCTGGTCCCAGTAACTACTAACACTACCTCGTCCAAACCTGGTCCCAGTAACTATTAACCCTACCTAGTCCTAACCTGGTCCCAGAAACTACTAACTACTAACCCTACATAGTCCTAACCTGGTCCCAGTAACTACTGACTACTAACCCTACCTAGTCCTAACTTGGTCCCAGTAACTAATAACCCTACCTAGTCCTAACCTGGTCCCAGTAACTACTAACCCTACCTAGTCCTAACCTGGTCCCAGTAACTACTAACCCTACCTAGTCCTAACCTGTTCCTTGTAACTACTGACTACTTACCCTACCTTGTCCTAACCTGGTCCCAATAACTAGTAGCTACTAACCCTACCTAGTCCTAACCTGGTCCCAGTAACTACTAACTATTAACCCTACCTAGTCCTAACCTGGTCCCATTAACTACTAACCTGACCTAGTCCTAACCTGGTCCCAGTAACTACTAACCCTACCTAGTCCTAACCTGGTCCCAGTAACTACTAACCCTACCTAGTCCTAACCTGGTCAAAGTAACTACTAACCCTACCTAGTCTTAACCTGGTCCCAGTAAATAGTAACCCTACCTAGTCCTAACCTGGTCCCAGTAACCATACTTATACCTAACCTGGTCCCAGTAACTACTAACCCTACCTAGTCCTAACCTGGTCCCAGTAACTACTAACCCTACCTAGTCCTAACCTGGTCCCAGTAACTACTAACCCTACCTAGTCCTAACCTGGTCCCAGTAACTACTAACCCTACCAAGTCCTAACCTGGTCCCAGTAATTACTGACTACTAACCCTACCTAGTCCTAACCTGGTCCCAGTAACTACTAACCCTACCTAGTCCTAACCTGGTCCCAGTAACTACTAACACTACCTCGTCCAAACCTGGTCCCAGTAACTATTAACCCTACCTAGTTCTAACCTGGTCCCAGTATCTCCTGACTACTATCCCTACCTAGTCCTAACCTGGTCCCAGTAACTACTAAACCTACCTAGTTCTAACCTGGTCCCAGTAACTACTAACCCTACCTAGTTCTAACCTAGTCCCAGTAACTACTAACCCTACCTAGTCCTAACCTGGTCCCAGTAACTACTAACCCTACCTAGTCCTAACCTGGTCCCAGTAACTACTACACCTACCAATTCCGAACCTGGTCCCAGTAACTACTGACTACTAACACTACCTAGTCCTAACCTGGTCCCAGTAACTACTAACCCTGCTTAGTCCTAACCTGGTCCCAGTAACTACTAACCCTACCTCGTCCAAACCTGGTCCCAGTAACTATTAACCCTACCTAGTTCTAACCTGGTCACAGTAACTACTGACTACTATCCCTACCTAGTCCTAACCTGGTCCCAATAACTACTAAACCTACCTAGTTCTAACCTGGTCCCAGTAACTACTAACCCTACCTAGTTCTAACCTGGTCCAAGTAACTACTACACCTACCAAGTCCTAACCTTGTCCCAGAAACTAATAACTACTAACCCTACATAGTCCTAACCTGGTCCAAATAACTACTAACCCTACCTAGTTCTAACCTGGTCCCAGTAACTACTAACCCTACCTAGTCCTAACCTGGTCCAAGTAACTACTAACCCTACCTAGTCCTAACCTGGTCCCAGTAACTACTACACCTACCAAGTCCTAACCTGGTCCCAGAAACTACTAACTACTAACCCTACATAGTCCTAACCTGGTCCCAGTAACTATTAACCCTACCTAGTCCTAACCTGGTCCCAGTAACTACTAACCCTACTTAGTTCTAACCTGGTCCAAGTAACTACTAACCCTACCTAGTTCTAACCTGGTCCCAGTAACTACTAACCCTACCTAGTCCTAACCTGGTTCCAGGAACGACTAACCCTACCTAGTCCTAACCTGGTCCCAGTAACAACTACACCTACCAAGTCCTAACCTGGTCCCAGTAACTGCTGACTACTAATCCTACGTAGTCCTAACCTGGTCCCAGTAACGACTAACCCTACCTAGTCCTAACCTGGTCCCAGTAACTACTAACCCTACCTAGTCCTAACCTGGTAGCAGTAACTACTAACCCTACCAAGTCCTAACCTGGTCCCAGTAACTACTGACTACTAACCCTACCTAGTCCTAACCTGGTCCCAGTAACTACTAACCCTACCTAGTCCTAACCTGGTCCCAGTAACTACTAACCCTACCTAGTCCTAACCTGGTCCCAGTAACTACTAACCCTACCTAGTCCTAACCTGGTCCTTGTAACTACTGACTGCTTACCCTACCTAGTCCTAACCTGGTCCCAATAACTACTAGCTACTAACCCTACCTAGTCCTAACCTGGTCCCAGTAACTACTAACTATTAACCCTACCTAGTCCTAACCTGGTCCCATTAACTACTAACCCTACCTAGTCCTAACCTGGTCCCAGTAACTACTAACCCTACCTAGTCCTAACCTGGTCCCAGTAACTACTAACCTTACCTAGTCCTAACCTGGTCCCAGTAACTACTAACCCTACCTAGTACTAACCTGGTCCCAGTAACTACTAACCCTACCTAGTCCTAACCTGGTCCCAGTAACTACTAACCCTACCTAGTCCTAACCTGGTCCCAGTAACTACTAACCCTACCTAGTCCTAACCTGGTCCCAGTAACTACTAACCCTACCAATTCCTAACCTGGTCCCAGTAACTACTGACTACTAACCCTACCTAGTCCTAACCTGGTCCCAGTAACTACTAACCCTACCTCGTCCTAACCTGGTCCCAGTAACTATTAACCCTACCTAGTTCTAACCTGGTCCCAGTAACTACTGAATACTATCCCTACCTAGTCCTAACCTGGTCCCAATAACTACTAACCCTACCTAGTTCTAACCTGGTCCCAGTAACTACTAACCCTACCTAGTCCTAACAAGGTCCAAGTAACTACTAACCCTACCTAGTCCTAACCTGGTCCCAGTAACTACTACACCTACCAAGTCCTAACCTGGTCCCAGAAACTACTAACTACTAACCCTACATAGTCCTAACCTGGTCCCAGTAACTACTGACTACTAACCCTACCTAGTCCTAACTTGGTCCCAGTAACTAATAACCCTACCTAGTCCTAACCTGGTCCCAGTAACTATTAACCCTACCTAGTCCTAACCTGGTCCCAGTAACTACTAACCCTACCTAGTCCTAACCTGTTCCTTGTAACTACTGACTGACTACTTACCCTACCTTGTCCTAACCTGGTCCCAATAACTAGTAGCTACTAACCCTACCTAGTCCTAACCTGGTCCCAGTAACTACTAACTATTAACCCTACCTAGTCCTAACCTGGTCCCATTAACTACTAACCTGACCTAGTCCTAACCTGGTCCCAGTAACTACTAACCCTACCTAGTCCTAACCTGGTCCCAGTAACTACTAACCCTACCTAGTCCTAACCTGGTCAAAGTAACTACTAACCCTACCTAGTCTTAACCTGGTCCCAGTAAATAGTAACCCTACCTAGTCCTAACCTGGTCCCAGTAACCATACTTATACCTAACCTGGTCCCAGTAACTACTAACCCTACCTAGTCCTAACCTGGTCCCAGTAACTACTAACCCTACCTAGTCCTAACCTGGTCCCAGTAACTACTAACCCTACCTAGTCCTGACCTGGTCCCAGTAACTATTAACCCTACCTAGTTCTAACCAGGTCCCAGTAACTACTGACTGCTAACCCTACCTAGTCCTAACCTGGTCCCAGTAACTACTAACCCTACCTAGTCCTAACCTGGTCCCAGTAACTACTAACCCTACCTAGTCCTAACCTGGTCCCAGTAACTACTAACCCTACCTAGTCCTAACCTGGTCCCAGTAACTACTAACCCTACCAAGTCCTAACCTGGTCCCAGTAATTACTGACTACTAACCCTACCTAGTCCTAACCTGGTCCCAGTAACTACTAACCCTACCTAGTCCTAACCTGGTCCCAGTAACTACTAACACTACCTCGTCCAAACCTGGTCCCAGTAACTATTAACCCTACCTAGTCCTAACCTGGTCCCAGAAACTACTAACTACTAACCCTACATAGTCCTAACCTGGTCCCAGTAACTACTGACTACTAACCCTACCTAGTCCTAACTTGGTCCCAGTAACTAATAACCCTACCTAGTCCTAACCTGGTCCCAGTAACTACTAACCCTACCTAGTCCTAACCTGGTCCCAGTAACTACTAACCCTACCTAGTCCTAACCTGTTCCTTGTAACTACTGACTACTTACCCTACCTTGTCCTAACCTGGTCCCAATAACTAGTAGCTACTAACCCTACCTAGTCCTAACCTGGTCCCAGTAACTACTAACTATTAACCCTACCTAGTCCTAACCTGGTCCCATTAACTACTAACCTGACCTAGTCCTAACCTGGTCCCAGTAACTACTAACCCTACCTAGTCCTAACCTGGTCCCAGTAACTACTAACCCTACCTAGTCCTAACCTGGTCAAAGTAACTACTAACCCTACCTAGTCTTAACCTGGTCCCAGTAAATAGTAACCCTACCTAGTCCTAACCTGGTCCCAGTAACCATACTTATACCTAACCTGGTCCCAGTAACTACTAACCCTACCTAGTCCTAACCTGGTCCCAGTAACTACTAACCCTACCTAGTCCTAACCTGGTCCCAGTAACTACTAACCCTACCTAGTCCTAACCTGGTCCCAGTAACTACTAACCCTACCAAGTCCTAACCTGGTCCCAGTAATTACTGACTACTAACCCTACCTAGTCCTAACCTGGTCCCAGTAACTACTAACCCTACCTAGTCCTAACCTGGTCCCAGTAACTACTAACACTACCTCGTCCAAACCTGGTCCCAGTAACTATTAACCCTACCTAGTTCTAACCTGGTCCCAGTATCTCCTGACTACTATCCCTACCTAGTCCTAACCTGGTCCCAGTAACTACTAAACCTACCTAGTTCTAACCTGGTCCCAGTAACTACTAACCCTACCTAGTTCTAACCTAGTCCCAGTAACTACTAACCCTACCTAGTCCTAACCTGGTCCCAGTAACTACTAACCCTACCTAGTCCTAACCTGGTCCCAGTAACTACTACACCTACCAAGTCCTAACCTGGTCCCAGTAACTACTGACTACTAACCCTACATAGTCCTAACCTGGTCCCAGTAACTACTAACCCTACCTAGTTCTAACCTGGTCCCAGTAACTACTGACTTCTAACCCTACCTAGTCCTAACCTGGTCCCAGTAACTACTAACCCTAACTAGTTCTAACCTGGTCCCAGTAACAACTAACCCTACCTAGTTCTAACCTGGTCCCAGTAACTACTAACCCTACCTAGTCCTAACCTGGTCCCAGTAACGACTAACCCTACCTAGTCCTAACCTGGTCCTTGTAACTACTGACTACTTACCCTACCTAGTCCTAACCTGGTCCCAATAACTAGTAGCTACTAACCCTACCTAGTCCTAACCTGGTCCCAATAACTACTAGCTACTTACCCTACCTAGTCCTAACCTGGTCCCAGTAACTACTAACTATTAACCCTAACTAGTCCTAACCTGGTCCCATTAACTACTAACCTGACCTAGTCCTAACCTGGTCCCAGTAACTACTAACCCTACCTAGTCCTAACCTGGTCCCAGTAACAACTAACCCTACCTAGTCCTAACCTGGTCCCAGTAACTACTAACCCTAACTAGTCCTAACCTGGTCCCAGTAACTACTAACCCTACCAATTCCGAACCTGGTCCCAGTAACTACTGACTACTAACACTACCTAGTCCTAACCTGGTCCCAGTAACTACTAACCCTGCTTAGTCCTAACCTGGTCCCAGTAACTACTAACCCTACCTCGTCCAAACCTGGTCCCAGTAACTATTAACCCTACCTAGTTCTAACCTGGTCACAGTAACTACTGACTACTATCCCTACCTAGTCCTAACCTGGTCCCAATAACTACTAAACCTACCTAGTTCTAACCTGGTCCCAGTAACTACTAACCCTACCTAGTTCTAACCTGGTCCAAGTAACTACTAACCCTACCTAGTCCTAACCTGGTCCCAGTAACTACTACACCTACCAAGTCCTAACCTTGTCCCAGAAACTACTAACTACTAACCCTACATAGTCCTAACCTGGTCCAAATAACTACTAACCCTACCTAGTTCTAACCTGGTCCCAGTAACTACTAACCCTACCTAGTCCTAACCTGGTCCAAGTAACTACTAACCCTACCTAGTCCTAACCTGGTCCCAGTAACTACTACACCTACCAAGTCCTAACCTGGTCCCAGAAACTACTAACTACTAACCCTACATAGTCCTAACCTGGTCCCAGTAACTATTAACCCTACCTAGTCCTAACCTGGTCCCAGTAACTACTAACCCTACTTAGTTCTAACCTGGTCCAAGTAACTACTAACCCTACCTAGTTCTAACCTGGTCCCAGTAACTACTAACCCTACCTAGTCCTAACCTGGTTCCAGGAACGACTAACCCTACCTAGTCCTAACCTGGTCCCAGTAACTACTACACCTACCAAGTCCTAACCTGGTCCCAGTAACTGCTGACTACTAATCCTACGTAGTCCTAACCTGGTCCCAGTAACGACTAACCCTACCTAGTCCTAACCTGGTCCCAGTAACTACTAACCCTACCTAGTCCTAACCTGGTAGCAGTAACTACTAACCCTACCAAGTCCTAACCTGGTCCCAGTAACTACTGACTACTAACCCTACCTAGTCCTAACCTGGTCCCAGTAACTACTAACCCTACCTAGTCCTAACCTGGTCCCAGTAACTACTAACCCTACCTAGTCCTAACCTGGTCCCAGTAACTACTAACCCTACCTAGTCCTAACCTGGTCCCAGTAACTACTAACCCTACCTAGTCCTAACCTGGTAGCAGTAACTACTAACCCTACCAAGTCCTAACCTGGTCCCAGTAACTACTGACTACTAACCCTACCTAGTCCTAACCTGGTCCCAGTAACTACTAACCCTACCTAGTCCTAACCTGGTCCCAGTAACTACTAACCCTACCTAGTCCTAACCTGGTCCCAGTAACTACTAACCCTACCTAGTCCTAACCTGGTCCTTGTAACTACTGACTACTTACCCTACCTAGTCCTAACCTGGTCCCAATAACTACTAGCTACTAACCCTACCTAGTCCTAACCTGGTCCCAGTAACTACTAACTATTAACCCTACCTAGTCCTAACCTGGTCCCAGTAACTACTAACCCTACCTAGTCCTAACCTGGTCCCAGTAACTACTAACCCTACCTAGTCCTAACCTGGTCCCAGTAACTACTAACCCTACCAATTCCTAACCTGGTCCCAGTAACTACTGACTACTAACCCTACCTAGTCCTAACCTGGTCCCAGTAACTACTAACCCTACTTAGTCCTAACCTGGTCCCAGTAACTACTAACCCTACCTCGTCCTAACCTGGTCCTAGTAACTATTAACCCTACCTAGTTCTAACCTGGTCCCAGTAACTACTGACTTCTATCCCTACCAAGTCCTAACCTGGTCCCAATAACTACTAACCCTACCTAGTTCTAACCTGGTCCCAGTAACTACTAACCCTACCTAGTCCTAACAAGGTCCAAGTAACTACTAACCCTACCTAGTCCTAACCTGGTCCCAGTAACTACTAACTATTAACCCTACCTAGTCCTAACCTGGTCCCATTAACTACTAACCTGACCTAGTCCTAACCTGGTCCCAGTAACTACTAACCCTACCTAGTCCTAACCTGGTCCCAGTAACTACTAACCCTACCTAGTCCTAACCTGGTCCAAGAAACTACTAACCCTACCTAGTCCTAACCTGGTCCCAGTAACTACTACACCTACCAAGTCCTAACCTGGTCCCAGAAACTACTACACCTACCAAGTCCTAACCTGGTCCCAGTAACTACTAACCCTACCTAGTCCTAACCTGGTCCCAGTAACTATTAACCCTACCTAGTTCTAACCTGGTCCCAGTAACTACTGACTACTAACCCTACCTAGTCCTAACCTGGTCTCAGTAACTACTGACTACTAACCCTACCTAGTCCTAACTTGGTCCCAGTAACTACTAACCCTACCTAGTCCTAACCTGGTCCCAGTAACTACTAACCCTACCTAGTCCTAACCTGGTCCCAGTAACTACTAACCCTACCTAGTCCTAACCTGGTCCTTGTAACTACTGACTACTTACCCTACCTTGTCCTAACCTGGTCCCAATAACTAGTAGCTACTAACCCTACCTAGTCCTAACCTGGTCCCATTAACTACTAACCTGACCTAGTCCTAACCTGGTCCCAGTAACTACTAACCCTACCTAGTCCTAACCTGGTCCCAGTAACTACTAACCCTACCTAGTCCTAACCTGGTCAAAGTAACTACTAACCCTACCTAGTCCTAACCTGGTCCCAGTAACTACTAACCCTACCTAGTCCTAACCTGGTCCCAGTAACTACTAACCCTACCAATTCCTAACCTGGTCCCAGTAACTACTGACTACTAACCCTACCTAGTCCTAACCTAGTCCCAGTAACTACTAACCCTACTTAGTCCTAACCTGGTCCCAGGAACTATTAACCCTACCTCGTCCTAACCTGGTCCCAGTAACTATTAACCCTACCTAGTCCTAACCTGGTCCCAGTAACTACTGACTACTATCCCTACCTAGTCCTAACCTGGTCCCAATCACTACTAACCCTACCTAGTTCTAACCGGTTCCCAGTAACTACTAACCCTACCTAGTCCTAACCTGGTCCAAGTAACTACTAACCCTACCTAGTCCTAACCTGGTCCCAGTAACTACTACACCTACCAAGTCCTAACCTGGTCCCAGAAACTACTACACCTACCAAGTCCTAACCTGGTCCCAGTAACTACTAACCCTACCTAGTCCTAACCTGGTCCTTGTAACTACTGACTACTTACCCTACCTAGTCCTAACCTGGTCCCAATAACTAGTAGCTACTAACCCTACCTAGTCCTAACCTGGTCCCAGTAACTACTAACTATTAACCCTACCTAGTCCTAACCTGGTCCAATTAACTACTAACCTGACCTAGTCCTACACCTGGTCCCAGTAACTACTAACCCTACCTAGTCCTAACCTGGTCCCAGTAACTACTAACCCTACCTAGTCCTAACCTGGTCCCAGTAACTACTAACCCTACCTAGTCCTAACCTGGTCCCAGTAACTACTAACCCTACCTAGTCCTAACCTGGTCCCAGTAACTACTAACCCTACCTAGTCCTAACCTGGTCCCAGTAACTACTAACCCTACCTAGTCCTAACCTGGTCCCAGTAACTACTAACCCTACCATTTCCTAACCTGGTCCCAGTAACTACTGACTACTAACCCTACCTAGTCCTAACCTGGTCCAAGTAACTACTAACCCTACCTAGTCGTAACCTGGTCCCAGTAACTACTAACCCTACCTAGTCCTAACCTGGTCCCAGTAACTATTAACCCTACCTAGTTCTAACCTGGTCCCAGTAACTACTGACTACTAACCCTACCTAGTCCTAACCTGGTCCCAGTAACTACTGACTACTAACCCTACCTAGTCCTAACTTGGTCCCAGTAACTACTAACCCTACCTAGTCCTAACCTGGTCCCAGTAACTACTAACCCTACCTAGTCCTAACCTGGTCCCAGTAACTACTAACCCTACCTAGTCCTAACCTGTTCCTTGTAACTACTGACTACTTACCCTACCTTGTCCTAACCTGGTCCCAATAACTAGTAGCTACTAACCCTACCTAGTCCTAACCTGGTCCCAGTAACTACTAACTATTAACCCTACCTAGTCCTAACCTGGTCCCATTAACTACTAACCTGACCTAGTCCTAACCTGGTCCCAGTAACTACTAACCCTACCTAGTCCTAACCTGGTCTCAGTAACTACTAACCCTACCTAGTCCTAACCTGGTCCCAGTAACTACTAACCCTACCTAGTCCTAACCTGGTCCCAGTAACTACTAACCCTACCTAGTCCTAACCTGGTCCCAGTAACTACTAACCCTACCAATTCCTAACCTGGTCCCAGTAACTACTGACTACTAACCCTACCTAGTCCTAACCTGGTCCCAGTAACTACTAACCCTACTTAGTCCTAACCTGGTCCCAGGAACTATTAACCCTACCTCGTCCTAACCTGGTCCCAGTAACTATTAACCCTACCTAGTTCTAACCTGGTCCCAGTAACTACTGACCACTATCCCTACCTAGTCCTAACCTGGTCCCAATAACTACTAACCCTACCTAGTTCTAACCGGTTCCCAGTAACTACTAACCCTACCTAGTCCTAACCTGGTCCAAGTAACTACTAACCCTACCTAGTCCTAACCTGGTCCCAGTAACTACTATACCTACCAAGTCCTAACCTGGTCCCAGAAACTACTACACCTACCAAGTCCTAACCTGGTCCCAGTAACTACTAACCCTACCTAGTCCTAACCTGGTCCCAGTAACTATTAACCCTACCTAGTTCTAACCTGGTCCCAGTAACTACTGACTACTAACCCTACCTAGTCCTAACCTGGTCCCAGTAACTACTGACTACTAACCCTACCTAGTCCTAACTTGGTCCCAGTAACTACTAACCCTACCTAGTCCTAACCTGGTCCCAGTAACAACTAACCCTACCTAGTCCTAACCTGGTCCCAGTAACTACTAACCCTACCTAGTCCTAACCTGGTCCAAGTAACTACTAACCCTACCAATTCCTAACCTGGTCCCAGTAACTACTGACTACTAACCCTACCTAGTCCTAACCTGGTCCCAGTAACTACTAACCCTACTTAGTCCTAACCTGGTCCCAGGAACTATTAACCCTACCTCGTCCTAACCTGGTCCCAGTAACTATTAACCCTACCTAGTCCTAACCTGGTCCCAGTAACTACTGACTACTATCCCTACCTAGTCCTAACCCGGTCCCAATAACTACTAACCCTACCTAGTTCTAACCGGTTCCCAGTAACTACTAACCCTACCTAGTCCTAACCTGGTCCAAGTAACTACTAACCCTACCTAGTCCTAACCTGGTCCCAGTAACTACTACACCTACCAAGTCCTAACCTGGTCCCAGAAACTACTATACCTACCAAGTCCTAACCTGGTCCCAGTAACTACTAACCCTACCTAGTCCTAACCTGGTCCTTGTAACTACTGACTACTTACCCTACCTAGTCCTAACCTGGTCCCAATAACTAGTAGCTACTAACCCTACCTAGTCCTAACCTGGTCCCAGTAACTACTAACTATTAACCCTACCTAGTCCTAACCTGGTCCCATTAACTACTAACCTGACCTAGTCCTAACCTGGTCCCAGTAACTACTAACCCTACCTAGTCCTAACCTGGTCCCAGTAACTACTAACCCTACCTAGTCCTAACCTGGTCCCAGTAACTACTAACCCTACCTAGTCCTAACCTGGTCCCAGTAACTACTAACCCTACCTAGTCCTAACCTGGTCCCAGTAACTACTAACCCTACCTAGTCCTAACCTGGTCCCAGTAACTACTAACCCTACCTAGTCCTAACCTGGTCCCAGTAACTACTAACCCTACCTAGTCCTAACCTGGTCCCAGTAACTACTAACCCTACCTAGTCCTAACCTGGTCCCAGTAACTACTAACCCTACCAATTCCTAACCTGGTCCCAGTAACTACTGACTACTAACCCTACCTAGTCCTAACCTGGTCCCAGTAACTACTAACCCTACTTAGTCCTAACCTGGTCCCAGTAACTACTAACCCTACCTCGTCCTAACCTGGTCCTAGTAACTATTAACCCTACCTAGTTCTAACCTGGTCCCAGTAACTACTGACTTCTATCCCTACCAAGTCCTAACCTGGTCCCAATAACTACTAACCCTACCTAGTTCTAACCTGGTCCCAGTAACTACTAACCCTACCTAGTCCTAACAAGGTCCAAGTAACTACTAACCCTACCTAGTCCTAACCTGGTCCCAGTAACTACTAACTATTAACCCTACCTAGTCCTAACCTGGTCCCATTAACTACTAACCTGACCTAGTCCTAACCTGGTCCCAGTAACTACTAACCCTACCTAGTCCTAACCTGGTCCCAGTAACTACTAACCCTACCTAGTCCTAACCTGGTCCAAGAAACTACTAACCCTACCTAGTCCTAACCTGGTCCCAGTAACTACTACACCTACCAAGTCCTAACCTGGTCCCAGAAACTACTACACCTACCAAGTCCTAACCTGGTCCCAGTAACTACTAACCCTACCTAGTCCTAACCTGGTCCCAGTAACTATTAACCCTACCTAGTTCTAACCTGGTCCCAGTAACTACTGACTACTAACCCTACCTAGTCCTAACCTGGTCCCAGTAACTACTGACTACTAACCCTACCTAGTCCTAACTTGGTCCCAGTAACTACTAACCCTACCTAGTCCTAACCTGGTCCCAGTAACTACTAACCCTACCTAGTCCTAACCTGGTCCCAGTAACTACTAACCCTACCTAGTCCTAACCTGGTCCCAATAACTAGTAGCTACTAACCCTACCTAGTCCTAACCTGGTCCCATTAACTACTAACCTGACCTAGTCCTAACCTGGTCCCAGTAACTACTAACCCTACCTAGTCCTAACCTGGTCCCAGTAACTACTAACCCTACCTAGTCCTAACCTGGTCAAAGTAACTACTAACCCTACCTAGTCCTAACCTGGTCCCAGTAACTACTAACCCTACCTAGTCCTAACCTGGTCCCAGTAACTACTAACCCTACCAATTCCTAACCTGGTCCCAGTAACTACTGACTACTAACCCTACCTAGTCCTAACCTAGTCCCAGTAACTACTAACCCTACTTAGTCCTAACCTGGTCCCAGGAACTATTAACCCTACCTCGTCCTAACCTGGTCCCAGTAACTATTAACCCTACCTAGTCCTAACCTGGTCCCAGTAACTACTGACTACTATCCCTACCTAGTCCTAACCTGGTCCCAATCACTACTAACCCTACCTAGTTCTAACCGGTTCCCAGTAACTACTAACCCTACCTAGTCCTAACCTGGTCCAAGTAACTACTAACCCTACCTAGTCCTAACCTGGTCCCAGTAACTACTACACCTACCAAGTCCTAACCTGGTCCCAGAAACTACTACACCTACCAAGTCCTAACCTGGTCCCAGTAACTACTAACCCTACCTAGTCCTAACCTGGTCCTTGTAACTACCTACTACTTACCCTACCTAGTCCTAACCTGGTCCCAATAACTAGTAGCTACTAACCCTACCTAGTCCTAACCTGGTCCCAGTAACTACTAACTATTAACCCTACCTAGTCCTAACCTGGTCCAATTAACTACTAACCTGACCTAGTCCTACACCTGGTCCCAGTAACTACTAACCCTACCTAGTCCTAACCTGGTCCCAGTAACTACTAACCCTACCTAGTCCTAACCTGGTCCCAGTAACTACTAACCCTACCTAGTCCTAACCTGGTCCCAGTAACTACTAACCCTACCTAGTCCTAACCTGGTCCCAGTAACTACTAACCCTACCTAGTCCTAACCTGGTCCCAGTAACTACTAACCCTACCTAGTCCTAACCTGGTCCCAGTAACTACTAACCCTACCTAGTCCTAACCTGGTCCCAGTAACTACTAACCCTACCATTTCCTAACCTGGTCCCAGTAACTACTGACTACTAACCCTACCTAGTCCTAACCTGGTCCAAGTAACTACTAACCCTACCTAGTCGTAACCTGGTCCCAGTAACTACTAACCCTACCTAGTCCTAACCTGGTCCCAGTAACTATTAACCCTACCTAGTTCTAACCTGGTCCCAGTAACTACTGACTACTAACCCTACCTAGTCCTAACCTGGTCCCAGTAACTACTGACTACTAACCCTACCTAGTCCTAACTTGGTCCCAGTAACTACTAACCCTACCTAGTCCTAACCTGGTCCCAGTAACTACTAACCCTACCTAGTCCTAACCTGGTCCCAGTAACTACTAACCCTACCTAGTCCTAACCTGTTCCTTGTAACTACTGACTACTTACCCTACCTTGTCCTAACCTGGTCCCAATAACTAGTAGCTACTAACCCTACCTAGTCCTAACCTGGTCCCAGTAACTACTAACTATTAACCCTACCTAGTCCTAACCTGGTCCCATTAACTACTAACCTGACCTAGTCCTAACCTGGTCCCAGTAACTACTAACCCTACCTAGTCCTAACCTGGTGCCAGTAACTACTAACCCTACCTAGTCCTAACCTGGTCCCAGTAACTACTAACCCTACCTAGTCCTAACCTGGTCCCAGTAACTACTAACCCTACCTAGTCCTAACCTGGTCCCAGTAACTACTAACCCTACCAATTCCTAACCTGGTCCCAGTAACTACTGACTACTAACCCTACCTAGTCCTAACCTGGTCCCAGTAACTACTAACCCTACTTAGTCCTAACCTGGTCCCAGGAACAATTAACCCTACCTCGTCCTAACCTGGTCCCAGTAACTATTAACCCTACCTAGTTCTAACCTGGTCCCAGTAACTACTGACCACTATCCCTACCTAGTCCTAACCTGGTCCCAATAACTACTAACCCTACCTAGTTCTAACCGGTTCCCAGTAACTACTAACCCTACCTAGTCCTAACCTGGTCCAAGTAACTACTAACCCTACCTAGTCCTAACCTGGTCCCAGTAACTACTATACCTACCAAGTCCTAACCTGGTCCCAGAAACTACTACACCTACCAAGTCCTAACCTGGTCCCAGTAACTACTAACCCTACCTAGTCCTAACCTGGTCCCAGTAACTATTAACCCTACCTAGTTCTAACCTGGTCCCAGTAACTACTGACTACTAACCCTACCTAGTCCTAACCTGGTCCCAGTAACTACTGACTACTAACCCTACCTAGTCCTAACTTGGTCCCAGTAACTACTAACCCTACCTAGTCCTAACCTGGTCCCAGTAACAACTAACCCTACCTAGTCCTAACCTGGTCCCAGTAACTACTAACCCTACCTAGTCCTAACCTGGTCCTTGTAACTACTGACTACTTACCCTACCTTGTCCTAACCTGGTCCCAATAACTAGTAGCTACTAACCCTACCTAGTCCTAACCTGGTCCCAGTAACTACTAACTATTAACCCTACCTAGTCCTAACCTGGTCCCATTAACTACTAACCTGACCTAGTCCTAACCTGGTCCCAGTAACTACTAACCCTACCTAGTCCTAACTTGGTCCCAGTAACTACTAACCCTACCTAGTCCTAACCTGGTCCCAGTAACTACTAACCCTACCTAGTCCTAACCTGGTCCCAGTAACTACTAACCCTACCTAGTCCTAACCTGGTCCCAGTAACTACTAACCCTACCTAGTCCTAACCTGGTCCAAGTAACTACTAACCCTACCAATTCCTAACCTGGTCCCAGTAACTACTGACTACTAACCCTACCTAGTCCTAACCTGGTCCCAGTAACTACTAACCCTACTTAGTCCTAACCTGGTCCCAGGAACTATTAACCCTACCTCGTCCTAACCTGGTCCCAGTAACTATTAACCCTACCTAGTCCTAACCTGGTCCCAGTAACTACTGACTACTATCCCTACCTAGTCCTAACCCGGTCCCAATAACTACTAACCCTACCTAGTTCTAACCGGTTCCCAGTAACTACTAACCCTACCTAGTCCTAACCTGGTCCAAGTAACTACTAACCCTACCTAGTCCTAACCTGGTCCCAGTAACTACTACACCTACCAAGTCCTAACCTGGTCCCAGAAACTACTATGCCTACCAAGTCCTAACCTGGTCCCAGTAACTACTAACCCTACCTAGTCCTAACCTGGTCCTTGTAACTACTGACTACTTACCCTACCTAGTCCTAACCTGGTCCCAATAACTAGTAGCTACTAACCCTACCTAGTCCTAACCTGGTCCCAGTAACTACTAACCCTACCTAGTCCTAACCTGGTCCCAGTAACTACTAACCCTACCTAGTCCTAACCTGGTCCCAGTAACTACTAACCCTACCTAGTCCTAACCTGGTCCCAGTAACTACTAACCCTACCTAGTCCTAACCTGGTCCCAGTAACTACTAACCCTACCTAGTCCTAACCTGGTCCCAGTAACTACTAACCCTACCTAGTCCTAACCTGGTCCCAGTAACTACTAACCCTACCAATTCCTAAACTGGTCCCAGTAACTACTGACTACTAACCCTACCTAGTCCTAACCTGGTCCCAGTAACTACTAACCCTACTTAGTCCTAACCTGGTCCCAGTAACTACTAACCCTACCTCGTCCTAACCTGGTCCCAGTAACTATTAACCCTACCTAGTTCTAACCTGGTCCCAGTAACTACTGACTACTATCCCTACCTAGTCCTAACCTGGTCCCAATAACTACTAACCCTACCTAGTTCTAACCTGGTCCCAGTAACAACTAACCCTACCTAGTCCTAACCTGGTCCAAGTACCTACTAACCCTACCTAGTCCTAACTTGGTCCCAGTAACTACTACACCTTCCAAGTCCTAACCTGGTCCCAGAAACTACTAACTACTAACCCTACATAGTCCTAACCTGGTCCCAGTAACTACTAACCCTACCTAGTTCTAACCTGGTCACAGTAACTACTACTAACCCTATCTAGTCCAAACCTGGTCCCAGTAACTACTAACCCTACCTAGTCCTAACCTGGTCCCAGTAACTATTAACCCTACCTAGTTCTAACCTGGTCCCAGTAACTACTGACTACTAACCCTACCTAGTCGTAACCTGGTCCCAGTAACTACTAACCCTACCTAGTCCTAACCTGGTCCCAGTAACTACTGACTACTAACCCTACCTAGTCCTAACCTGGTCCCAGTAACTACTAACCCTACCTAGTCCTAACCTGGTCCCAGTAACTAATAACCCTACATAGTTCTAACCTGGTCCATGTAACTACTGACTACTAACCCTACCTAGTCCTAACCTGGTCCCAGTAACTACTAACCCTACCTAGTCCTAACCTGTTCCCAGTAACTGCTAACCGTACCTAGTCCTAACCTGGTCCCAGTAACTACTAACCCTACCTAGTCCTAACCTGGTCCCAGTAACTACTGACTACTAACCCTACCTAGTCCTAACCTGGTCCCAGTAACTACTAACCCTACCAAGTCCTAACCTGGTCCGAGTAACTACTGACTACTAACCCTACCTAGTCCTAACCTGGTCCCAGTAACTACTAACCCTACCTATTTCTAACCTGGTCCCAGTAACTGCTGACTACTAACCCTATCTAGTCCAAACCTGGTCCCAGTAAACTATTAACCCTACCAAGTCCTAACCTGGTCCCAGTAAACTACTAACCCTACCTAGTCCTAACCTGGCCCCAGTAACTGATGACTGCTAACCCTACCTAGTCCTAACCTGGTCCCAGTAACTACTAACCCTACCTCGTCCTAACCTGGTCCCAGTAACTCCTAACCCTACCTAGTCCTAACCTGGTCCCAGTAACTACTGACTACTAACCCTACCTAGTCCTAACCTGGTCCCAGTAACGACTAACCCTACCAAGTCCTAACCTGGTCCCAGTAACTACTGACTACTAACCCTACCTAGTCCTAACCTGGTCCCAGTAACTACTAACCCTACCTAGTCCTAACCTGGTCCCAGTAACTACTAACCCTACCTAGTCCTAACCTGGTCCCAGTAACTACTAACCCTACCTAGTCCTAACCTGGTCCCAGTAACTACTAACCCTACCTAGTCCTAACCTGGTCCAAGTAACTACTAACCCTACGTAGTCCTAACCTGGTCCCAGTAACTACTACACCTACCAAGTCCTAACCTGGTCCCAGAAACTACTACACCTACCAAGTCCTAACCTGGTCCCAGTAACTACTAACCCTACCTAGTCCTAACCTGGTCCTTGTAACTACTGACTACTTACCCTACCAAGTCCTAACCTGGTCCCAATAACTAGTGCTACTAACCCTACCTAGTCCTAACCTGGTCCCAGTAACTACTAACTATTAACCCTACCTAGTCCTAACCTGGTCCCATTAACTACTAACCTGACCTAGTCCTAACCTGGTCCCAGTAACTACTAACCCTACCTAGTCCTAACCTGGTCCCAGTAACTACTAACCCTACCTAGTCCTAACCTGGTCCCAGTAACTACTAACCCTACCTAGTCCTAACCTGGTCCCAGTAACTACTAACCCTACCTAGTCCTAACCTGGTCCCAGTAACTACTAACCCTACCTAGTACTAACCTGGTCCCAGTAACTACTAACCCTACCTAGTCCTAACCTGGTCCCAGTAACTACTAACCCTACCTAGTCCTAACCTGGTCCCAGTAACTACTAACCCTACCATTTCCTAACCTGGTCCCAGTAACTACTGACTACTAACCCTACCTAGTCCTAACCTGGTCCCAGTAACTACTAACCCTACCTAGTCGTAACCTGGTCCCAGTAACTACTAACCCTACCTAGTCCTAACCTGGTCCCAGTAACTATTAACCCTACCTAGTTCTAACCTGGTCCCAGTAACTACTGACTACTAACCCTACCTAGTCCTAACCTGGTCCCAGTAACTACTGACTACTAACCCTACCTAGTCCTAACTTGGTCCCAGTAACTACTAACCCTACCTAGTCCTAACCTGGTCCCAGTAACTACTAACCCTACCTAGTCCTAACCTGGTCCCAGTAACTACTAACCCTACCTAGTCCTAACCTGTTCCTTGTAACTACTGACTACTTACCCTACCTTGTCCTAACCTGGTCCCAATAACTAGTAGCTACTAACCCTACCTAGTCCTAACCTGGTCCCAGTAACTACTAACTATTAACCCTACCTAGTCCTAACCTGGTCCCATTAACTACTAACCCGACCTAGTCCTAACCTGGTCCCAGTAACTACTAACCCTACCTAGTCCTAACCTGGTCCCAGTAACTACTAACCCTACCTAGTCCTAACCTGGTCCCAGTAACTACTAACCCTACCTAGTCGTAACCTGGTCCCAGTAACTACTAACCCTACCTAGTCCTAACCTGGTCCCAGTAACTACTAACCCTACCAATTCCTAACCTGGTCCCAGTAACTACTGACTACTAACCCTACCTAGTCCTAACCTGGTCCCAGTAACTACTAACCCTACTTAGTCCTAACCTGGTCCCAGGAACTATTAACCCTACCTCGTCCTAACCTGGTCCCAGTAACTATTAACCCTACCTAGTTCTAACCTGGTCCCAGTAACTACTGACTACTATCCCTACCTAGTCCTAACCTGGTCCCAATAACTACTAACCCTACCTAGTTCTAACCGGTTCCCAGTAACTACTAACCCTACCTAGTCCTAACCTGGTCCAAGTAACTACTAACCCTACCTAGTCCTAACCTGGTCCCAGTAACTACTACACCTACCAAGTCCTAACCTGGTCCCAGAAACTACTACACCTACCAAGTCCTAACCTGGTCCCAGTAACTACTAACCCTACCTAGTCCTGACCTGGTCCCAGTAACTATTAACCCTACCTAGTTCTAACCTGGTGTCAGTAACTACTGACTACTAACCCTACCTAGTCCTAACCTGGTCCCAGTAACTACTGACTACTAACCCTACCTAGTTCTAACCGGTTCCCAGTAACTACTAACCCTACCTAGTCCTAACCTGGTCCAAGTAACTACTAACCCTACCTAGTCCTAACCTGGTCCCAGTAACTACTAACCCTACCTAGTCCTAACCTGGTCCAAGTAACTACTAACCCTACCTAGTCCTAACCTGGTCCCAGTAACTACTACACCTACCAAGTCCTAACCTGGTCCCAGAAACTACTACACCTACCAAGTCCTAACCTGGTCCCAGTAACTACTAACCCTACCTAGTCCTAACCTGGTCCTTGTAACTACTGACTACTTACCCTACCTAGTCCTAACCTGGTCCCAATAACTAGTAGCTACTAACCCTACCTAGTCCTAACCTGGTCCCAATAACTACTAGCTACTTACCCTACCTAGTCCTAACCTGGTCCCAGTAACTACTAACTATTAACCCTAACTAGTCCTAACCTGGTCCCATTAACTACTAACCTGACCTAGTCCTAACCTGGTCCCAGTAACTACTAACCCTACCTAGTCCTAACCTGGTCCCAGTAACTACTAACCCTACCTAGTCCTAACCTGGTCCCAGTAACAACTAACCCTACCTAGTCCTAACCTGGTCCCAGTAACTACTAACCCTAACTAGTCCTAACCTGGTCCCAGTAACTACTAACCCTACCAATTCCGAACCTGGTCCCAGTAACTACTGACTACTAACACTACCTAGTCCTAACCTGGTCCCAGTAACTTCTAACCCTGCTTAGTCCTAACCTGGTCCCAGTAACTACTAACCCTACCTCGTCCAAACCTGGTCCCAGTAACTATTAACCCTACCTAGTTCTAACCTGGTCACAGTAACTACTGACTACTATCCCTACCTAGTCCTAACCTGGTCCCAATAACTACTAAACCTACCTAGTTCTAACCTGGTCCCAGTAACTACTAACCCTACCTAGTCCTAACCTGGTCCAAGTAACTACTAACCCTACCTAGTCCTAACCTGGTCCCAGTAACTACTACACCTACCAAGTCCTAACCTGGTCCCAGAAACTACTAACTACTAACCCTACATAGTCCTAACCTGGTCCCAGTAACTATTAACCCTACCTAGTCCTAACCTGGTCCCAGTAACTACTAACCCTACTTAGTTCTAACCTGGTCCAAGTAACTACTAACCCTACCTAGTTCTAACCTGGTCCCAGTAACTACTAACCCTACCTAGTCCTAACCTGGTTCCAGGAACGACTAACCCTACCTAGTCCTAACCTGGTCCCAGTAACTACTACACCTACCAAGTCCTAACCTGGTCCCAGTAACTGCTGACTACTAATCCTACGTAGTCCTAACCTGGTCCCAGTAACGACTAACCCTACCTAGTCCTAACCTGGTCCCAGTAACTACTAACCCTACCTAGTCCTAACCTGGTAGCAGTAACTACTAACCCTACCAAGTCCTAACCTGGTCCCAGTAACTACTGACTACTAACCCTACCTAGTCCTAACCTGGTCCCAGTAACTACTAACCCTACCTAGTCCTAACCTGGTCCCAGTAACTACTAACCCTACCTAGTCCTAACCTGGTCCCAATAACTACTAGCTACTAACCCTACCTAGTCCTAACCTGGTCCCAGTAACTACTAACTATTAACCCTACCTAGTCCTAACCTGGTCCCATTAACTACTAACCCGACCTAGTCCTAACCTGGTCCCAGTAACTACTAACCCTAACTAGTCCTAACCTGGTCCCAGTAACTACTAACCCTACCTAGTCCTAACCTGGTCCCAGTAACTACTATCCCTACCTAGTCCTAACCTGGTCCCAGTAACTACTAACCCTACCTAGTCCTAACCTGGTCCCAGTAACTACTAACCCTACCAATTCCTAACCTGGTCCCAGTAACTACTGACTACTAACCCTACCTAGTCCTAACCTGGTCCCAGTAACTACTAACCCTACTTAGTCCTAACCTGGTCCCAGTAACTACTAACCCTACCTCGTCCTAACCTGGTCCCAGTAACTATTAACCCTACCTAGTTCTAACCTGGTCCCAGTAACTACTGACTACTAACCCTACCTAGTCCTAACATGGTCCCAGTAACTACTAACCCTACTTAGTCCTAACCTGGTCCCAGTAACTACTAACCCTACCTCGTCCTAACCTGGTCCCAGTAACTATTAACCCTACCTAGTTCTAACCTGGTCCCAGTAACTACTGACTACTATCCCTACCTAGTCCTAACCTGGTCCCAATAACTACTAACCCTACCTAGTTCTAACCTGGTCCCAGTAACTACTAACCCTACCTAGTCCTAACAAGGTCCAAGTAACTACTAACCCTACCTAGTCCTAACCTGGTCCCAGTAACTACTACACCTACCAAGTCCTAACCTGGTCCCAGAAACTACTAACTACTAACCCTACATAGTCCTAACCTGGTCCCAGTAACTACTGACTACTAACCCTACCTAGTCCTAACTTGGTCCCAGTAACTACTAACCCTACCTAGTCCTAACCTGGTCCCAGTAACTACTAACCCTACCTAGTCCTAACCTGGTCCCAGTAACTACTAACCCTACCTAGTCCTAACCTGTTCCTTGTAACTACTGACTACTTACCCTACCTTGTCCTAACCTGGTCCCAATAACTAGTAGCTACTAACCCTACCTAGTCCTAACCTGGTCCCAGTAACTACTAACTATTAACCCTACCTAGTCCTAACCTGGTCCCATTAACTACTAACCTGACCTAGTCCTAACCTGGTCCCAGTAACTACTAACCCTACCCAGTCCTAACCTGGTCCCAGTGACTACTAACCCTACCTAGTCCTAACCTGGTCCAAGAAACTACTAACACTACCTAGTCCTAACCTGGTCCCAGTAACTACTACACCTACCAAGTCCTAACCTGGTCCCAGAAACTACTACACCTACCAAGTCCTAACCTGGTCCCAGTAACTACTAACCCTACCTAGTCCTAACCTGGTCCCAGTAACTATTAACCCTACCTAGTTCTAACCTGGTCCCAGTAACTACTAACCCTACCTAGTCCTAACAAGGTCCAAGTAACTACTAACCCTACCTAGTCCTAACCTGGTCCCAGTAACTACTACACCTACCAAGTCCTAACCTGGTCCCAGAAACTACTAACTACTAACCCTACATAGTCCTAACCTGGTCCCAGTAACTACTGACTACTAACCCTACCTAGTCCTAACTTGGTCCCAGTAACTACTAACCCTACCTAGTCCTAACCTGGTCCCAGTAACTACTAACCCTACCTAGTCCTAACCTGGTCCCAGTAACTACTAACCCTACCTAGTCCTAACCTGTTCCTTGTAACTACTGACTATTTACCCTACCTTGTCCTAACCTGGTCCCAATAACTAGTAGCTACTAACCCTACCTAGTCCTAACCTGGTCCCAGTAACTACTAACTATTAACCCTACCTAGTCCTAACCTGGTCCCATTAACTACTAACCTGACCTAGTCCTAACCTGGTCCCAGTAACTACTAACCCTACCTAGTCCTAACCTGGTCCCAGTAACTACTAACCCTACCTAGTCCTAACCTGGTCCAAGAAACTACTAACCCTACCTAGTCCTAACCTGGTCCCAGTAACTACTACACCTACCAAGTCCTAACCTGGTCCCAGAAACTACTACACCTACCAAGTCCTAACCTGGTCCCAGTAACTACTAACCCTACCTAGTCCTAACCTGGTCCCAGTAACTATTAACCCTACCTAGTTCTAACCTGGTCCCAGTAACTACTGACTACTAACCCTACCTAGTCCTAACCTGGTCCTAGTAACTACTGACTACTAACCCTACCTAGTCCTAACTTGGTCCCAGTAACTACTAACCCTACCTAGTCCTAACCTGGTCCCAGTAACTACTAACCCTACCTAGTCCTAACCTGGTCCCAGTAACTACTAACCCTACCTAGTCCTAACCTGGTCCTTGTAACTACTGACTACTTACCCTACCTTGTCCTAACCTGGTCCCAATAACTAGTAGCTACTAACCCTACCTAGTCCTAACCTGGTCCCAGTAACTACTAACTATTAACCCTACCTAGTCCTAACCTGGTCCCATTAACTACTAACCTGAACTAGTCCTAACCTGGTCCCAGTAACTACTAACCCTACCTAGTCCTAACCTGGTCCCAGTAACTACTAACCCTACCTAGTCCTAACCTGGTCAAAGTTACTACTAACCCTACCTAGTCCTAACCTGGTCCCAGTAACTACTAACCCTACCTAGTCCTAACCTGGTCCCAGTAACTACTAACCCTACCAATTCCTAACCTGGTCCCAGTAACTACTGACTACTAACCCTACCTAGTCCTAACCTAGTCCCAGTAACTACTAACCCTACTTAGTCCTAACCTGGTCCCAGGAACTATTAACCCTACCTCGTCCTAACCTGGTCCCAGTAACTATTAACCCTACCTAGTCCTAACCTGGTCCCAGTAACTACTGACTACTATCCCTACCTAGTCCTAACCTGGTCCCAATCACTACTAACCCTACCTAGTTCTAACCGGTTCCCAGTAACTACTAACCCTACCTAGTCCTAACCTGGTCCAAGTAACTACTAACCCTACCTAGTCCTAACCTGGTCCAAGTAACTACTACACCTACCAAGTCCTAACCTGGTCCCAGAAACTACTACACCTACCAAGTCCTAACCTGGTCCCAGTAACTACTAACCCTACCTAGTCCTAACCTGGTCCTTGTAACTACTGACTACTTACCCTACCTAGTCCTAACCTGGTCCCAATAACTAGTAGCTACTAACCCTACCTAGTCCTAACCTGGTCCCAGTAACTACTAACTATTAACCCTACCTAGTCCTAACCTGGTCCCATTAACTACTAACCTGACCTAGTCCTAACCTGGTCCCAGTAACTACTAACCCTACCTAGTCCTAACCTGGTCCCAGTAACTACTAACCCTACCTAGTCCTAACCTGGTCCCAGTAACTACTAACCCTACCTAGTCCTAACCTGGTCCCAGTAACTACTAACCCTACCTAGTCCTAACCTGGTCCCAGTAACTACTAACCCTACCTAGTCCTAACCTGGTCCCAGTAACTACTAACCCTACCTAGTCCTAACCTGGTCCCAGTAACTACTAACCCTACCTAGTCCTAACCTGGTCCCAGTAACTACTAACCCTACCATTTCCTAACCTGGTCCCAGTAACTACTGACTACTAACCCTACCTAGTCCTAACCTGGTCCCAGTAACTACTAACCCTACCTAGTCGTAACCTGGTCCCAGTAACTACTAACCCTACCTAGTCCCAGTAACTATTAACCCTACCTAGTTCTAACCTGGTCCCAGTAACTACTGACTACTAACCCTACCTAGTCCTAACCTGGTCCAATTAACTACTGACTACTAACCCTACCTAGTCCTAACTTGGTCCCAGTAACTACTAACCCTACCTAGTCCTAACCTGGTCCCAGTAACTACTAACCCTACCTAGTCCTAACCTGGTCCCAGTAACTACTAACCCTACCTATTCCTAACCTGTTCCTTGTAACTACTGACTACTTACCCTACCTAGTCCTAACCTGGTCCCAATAACTAGTAGCTACTAACCCTACCTAGTCCTAACCTGGTCCCAGTAACTACTAACTATTAACCCTACCTAGTCCTAACCTGGTCCCATTAACTACTAACCTGACCTAGTCCTAACCTGGTCCCAGTAACTACTAACCCTACCTAGTCCTAACCTGGTCCCAGTAACTACTAACCCTACCTAGTCCTAACCTGGTCCCAGTAACTACTAACCCTACCTAGTCCTAACCTGGTCCCAGTAACTACTAACCCTACCTAGTCCTAACCTGGTCCCAGTAACTACTAACCCTACCAATTCCTAACCTGGTCCCAGTAACTACTGACTACTAACCCTACCTAGTCCTAACCTGGTCCCAGTAACTACTAACCCTACTTAGTCCTAACCTGGTCCCAGGAACTATTAACCCTACCTCGTCCTAACCTGGTCCCAGTAACTATTAACCCTACCTAGTTCTAACCTGGTCCCAGTAACTACTGACCACTATCCCTACCTAGTCCTAACCTGGTCCCAATAACTACTAACCCTACCTAGTTCTAACCGGTTCCCAGTAACTACTAACCCTACCTAGTCCTAACCTGGTCCAAGTAACTACTGACTACTAACCCTACCTAGTCCTAACCTGGTCCCAGTAACTACTACACCTACCAAGTCCTAACCTGGTCCCAGAAACTACTACACCTACCAAGTCCTAACCTGGTCCCAGTAACTACTAACCCTACCTAGTCCTAACCTGGTCCCAGTAACTATTAACCCTACCTAGTTCTAACCTGGTCCCAGGAACTACTGACTACTAACCCTACCTAGTCCTAACCTGGTCCCAGTAATTACTGACTACTAACCCTACCTAGTCCTAACTTGGTCCCAGTAACTACTAACCCTACCTAGTCCTAACCTGGTCCCAGTAACAACTAACCCTACCTAGTCCTAACCTGGTCCCAGTAACTACTAACCCTACCTAGTCCTAACCTGGTCCCAGTAACTACTAACTCTACCTAGTCCTAACCTGGTCCCAGTAACTACTAACCCTACCTGGTCCCAGTAACTACTAACCCTACCTAGTCCTAACCTGGTCCCAGTAACTACTAACCCTACCAATTCCTAACCTGGTCCCAGTAACTACTAACCCTACCAATTCCTAACCTGGTCCCAGTAACTACTGACTACTAACCCTACCTAGTCCTAACCTGGTCCCAGTAACTACTAACCCTACTTAGTCCTAACCTGGTCCCAGGAACTATTAACCCTACCTCGTCCTAACCTGGTCCCAGTAACTATTAACCCTACCTAGTCCTAACCTGGTCCCAGTAACTACTGACTACTATCCCTACCTAGTCCTAACCCGGTCCCAATAACTACTAACCCTACCTAGTTCTAACCGGTTCCCAGTAACTACTAACCCTACCTAGTCCTAACCTGGTCCAAGTACCTACTAACCCTACCTAGTCCTAACCTGGTCCCAGTAACTACTACACCTACCAAGTCCTAACCTGGTCCCAGAAACTACTATACCTACCAAGTCCTAACCTGGTCCCAGTAACTACTAACCCTACCTAGTCCTAACCTGGTCCTTGTAACTACTGACTACTTACCCTACCTAGTCCTAACCTGGTCCCAATAACTAGTAGCTACTAACCCTACCTAGTCCTAACCTGGTCCCAGTAACTACTAACTATTAACCCTACCTAGTCCTAACCTGGTCCCATTAACTACTAACCTGACCTAGTCCTAACCTGGTCCCAGTAACTACTAACCCTACCTAGTCCTAACCTGGTCCCAGTAACTACTAACCCTACCTAGTCCTAACCTGGTCCCAGTAACTACTAACCCTACCTAGTCCTAACCTGGTCCCAGTAACTACTAACCCTACCATTTCCTAACCTGGTCCCAGTAACTACTGACTACTAACCCTACCTAGTCCTAACCTGGTCCCAGTAACTACTAACCCTACCTAGTCGTAACCTGGTCCCAGTAACTACTAACCCTACCTAGTCCCAGTAACTATTAACCCTACCTAGTTCTAACCTGGTCCCAGTAACTACTGACTACTAACCCTACCTAGTCCTAACCTGGTCCAATTAACTACTGACTACTAACCCTACCTAGTCCTAACTTGGTCCCAGTAACTACTAACCCTACCTAGTCCTAACCTGGTCCCAGTAACTACTAACCCTACCTAGTCCTAACCTGGTCCCAGTAACTACTAACCCTACCTAGTCCTAACCTGTTCCTTGTAACTACTGACTACTTACCCTACCTAGTCCTAACCTGGTCCCAATAACTAGTAGCTACTAACCCTACCTAGTCCTAACCTGGTCCCAGTAACTACTAACTATTAACCCTACCTAGTCCTAACCTGGTCCCATTAACTACTAACCTGACCTAGTCCTAACCTGGTCCCAGTAACTACTAACCCTACCTAGTCCTAACCTGGTCCCAGTAACTACTAACCCTACCTAGTCCTAACCTGGTCCCAGTAACTACTAACCCTACCTAGTCCTAACCTGGTCCCAGTAACTACTAACCCTACCTAGTCCTAACCTGGTCCCAGTAACTACTAACCCTACCAATTCCTAACCTGGTCCCAGTAACTACTGACTACTAACCCTACCTAGTCCTAACCTGGTCCCAGTAACTACTAACCCTACTTAGTCCTAACCTGGTCCCAGGAACTATTAACCCTACCTCGTCCTAACCTGGTCCCAGTAACTATTAACCCTACCTAGTTCTAACCTGGTCCCAGTAACTACTGACCACTATCCCTACCTAGTCCTAACCTGGTCCCAATAACTACTAACCCTACCTAGTTCTAACCGGTTCCCAGTAACTACTAACCCTACCTAGTCCTAACCTGGTCCAAGTAACTACTGACTACTAACCCTACCTAGTCCTAACCTGGTCCCAGTAACTACTACACCTACCAAGTCCTAACCTGGTCCCAGAAACTACTACACCTACCAAGTCCTAACCTGGTCCTAGTAACTACTAACCCTACCTAGTCCTAACCTGGTCCCAGTAACTATTAACCCTACCTAGTTCTAACCTGGTCCCAGGAACTACTGACTACTAACCCTACCTAGTCCTAACCTGGTCCCAGTAACTACTGACTACTAACCCTACCTAGTCCTAACTTGGTCCCAGTAACTACTAACCCTACCTAGTCCTAACCTGGTCCCAGTAACAACTAACCCTACCTAGTCCTAACCTGGTCCCAGTAACTACTAACCCTACCTAGTCCTAACCTGGTCCCAGTAACTACTAACTCTACCTAGTCCTAACCTGGTCCCAGTAACTACTAACCCTACCTAGTCCTAACCTGGTCCCAGTAACTACTAACCCTACCTAGTCCTAACCTGGTCCCAGTAACTACTAACCCTACCAATTCCTAACCTGGTCCCAGTAACTACTAACCCTACCAATTCCTAACCTGGTCCCAGTAACTACTGACTACTAACCCTACCTAGTCCTAACCTGGTCCCAGTAACTACTAACCCTACTTAGTCCTAACCTGGTCCCAGGAACTATTAACCCTACCTCGTCCTAACCTGGTCCCAGTAACTATTAACCCTACCTAGTCCTAACCTGGTCCCAGTAACTACTGACTACTATCCCTACCTAGTCCTAACCCGGTCCCAATAACTACTAACCCTACCTAGTTCTAACCGGTTCCCAGTAACTACTAACCCTACCTAGTCCTAACCTGGTCCAAGTACCTACTAACCCTACCTAGTCCTAACCTGGTCCCAGTAACTACTACACCTACCAAGTCCTAACCTGGTCCCAGAAACTACTATACCTACCAAGTCCTAACCTGGTCCCAGTAACTACTAACCCTACCTAGTCCTAACCTGGTCCTTGTAACTACTGACTACTTACCCTACCTAGTCCTAACCTGGTCCCAATAACTAGTAGCTACTAACCCTACCTAGTCCTAACCTGGTCCCAGTAACTACTAACTATTAACCCTACCTAGTCCTAACCTGGTCCCATTAACTACTAACCTGACCTAGTCCTAACCTGGTCCCAGTAACTACTAACCCTACCTAGTCCTAACCTGGTCCCAGTAACTACTAACCCTACCTAGTCCTAACCTGGTCCCAGTAACTACTAACCCTACCTAGTCCTAACCTGGTCCCAGTAACTACTAACCCTACCTAGTCCTAACCTGGTCCCAGTAACTACTAACCCTACCTAGTCCTAACCTGGTCCCAGTAACTACTAACCCTACCTAGTCCTAACCTGGTCCCAGTAACTACTAACCCTACCTAGTCCTAACCTGGTCCCAGTAACTACTAACCCTACCTAGTCCTAACCTGGTCCCAGTAACTACTAACCCTACCAATTCCTAACCTGGTCCCAGTAACTACTGACTACTAACCCTACCTAGTCCTAACCTGGTCCCAGTAACTACTAACCCTACTTAGTCCTAACCTGGTCCCAGTAACTACTAACCCTACCTCGTCCTAACCTGGTCCCAGTAACTATTAACCCTACCTAGTTCTAACCTGGTCCCAGTAACTACTGACTACTATCCCTACCTAGTCCTAACCTGGTCCCAATAACTACTAACCCTACCTAGTTCTAACCGGTTCCCAGTAACTACTAACCCTACCTAGTCCTAACCTGGTCCAAGTAACTACTAACCCTACCTAGTCCTAACCTGGTCCCAGTAACTACTACACCTACCAAGTCCTAACCTGGTCCCAGAAACTACTAACTAATAACCCTACATAGTCCTAACCTGGTCCCAATAACTACTAACCCTACCTAGTTCTAACCTGGTCCCAGTAACAACTAACCCTACCTAGTCCTAACCTGGTCCAAGTACCTGCTAACCCTACCTAGTCCTAACTTGGTCCCAGTAACTACTACACCTTCCAAGTCATAACCTGGTCCCAGAAACTACTAACTACTAACCCTACATAGTCCTAACCTGGTCCCAGTAACTACTAACCCTACCTAGTTCTAACCTGGTCCCAGTAACTACTACTAACCCTATCTAGTCCTAACCTGGTCCCAGTAACTACTAACCCTACCTAGTCCTAACCTGGTCCCAGTAACTATTAACCCTACCTAGTTCTAACCTGGTTCCAGTAACTACTGACTACTAACCCTACCTAGTCGTAACCTGGTCCCAGTAACTACTAACCCTACCTAGTCCTAACCTGGTCCCAGTAACTACTGACTACTAACCCTACCTAGTCCTAACCTGGTCCCAGTAACTGCTAACCCTACCAAGTCCTAACCTGGTCCCAGTAACTACTAACTATTAACCCTACCTAGTCCTAACCTGGTCCCATTAACTACTAACCTGACCTAGTCCTAACCTGGTCCCAGTAACTACTAACCCTACCTAGTCCTAACCTGGTCCCAGTAACTACTAACCCTACCTAGTCCTAACCTGGTCCCAGTAACTACTAACCCTACCTAGTCCTAACCTGGTCCCAGTAACTACTAACCCTACCTAGTCCTAACCTGGTCCCAGTAACTACTAACCCTACCAATTCCTAACCTGGTCCCAGTAACTACTGACTACTAACCCTACCTAGTCCTAACCTGGTCCCAGTAACTACTAACCCTACTTAGTCCTAACCTGGTCCCAGGAACTATTAACCCTACCTCGTCCTAACCTGGTCCCAGTAACTATTAACCCTACCTAGTTCTAACCTGGTCCCAGTAACTACTGACCACTATCCCTACCTAGTCCTAACCTGGTCCCAATAACTACTAACCCTACCTAGTTCTAACCGGTTCCCAGTAACTACTAACCCTACCTAGTCCTAACCTGGTCCAAGTAACTACTGACTACTAACCCTACCTAGTCCTAACCTGGTCCCAGTAACTACTACACCTACCAAGTCCTAACCTGGTCCCAGAAACTACTACACCTACCAAGTCCTAACCTGGTCCCAGTAACTACTAACCCTACCTAGTCCTAACCTGGTCCCAGTAACTATTAACCCTACCTAGTTCTAACCTGGCCCCAGGAACTACTGACTACTAACCCTACCTAGTCCTAACCTGGTCCCAGTAATTACTGACTACTAACCCTACCTAGTCCTAACTTGGTCCCAGTAACTACTAACCCTACCTAGTCCTAACCTGGTCCCAGTAACAACTAACCCTACCTAGTCCTAACCTGGTCCCAGTAACTACTAACCCTACCTAGTCCTAACCTGGTCCCAGTAACTACTAACTCTACCTAGTCCTAACCTGGTCCCAGTAACTACTAACCCTACCTAGTCCTAACCTGGTCCCAGTAACTACTAACCCTACCTAGTCCTAACCTGGTCCCAGTAACTACTAACCCTACCAATTCCTAACCTGGTCCCAGTAACTACTAACCCTACCAATTCCTAACCTGGTCCCAGTAACTACTGACTACTAACCCTACCTAGTCCTAACCTGGTCCCAGTAACTACTAACCCTACTTAGTCCTAACCTGGTCCCAGGAACTATTAACCCTACCTCGTCCTAACCTGGTCCCAGTAACTATTAACCCTACCTAGTCCTAACCTGGTCCCAGTAACTACTGACTACTATCCCTACCTAGTCCTAACCCGGTCCCAATAACTACTAACCCTACCTAGTTCTAACCGGTTCCCAGTAACTACTAACCCTACCTAGTCCTAACCTGGTCCAAGTACCTACTAACCCTACCTAGTCCTAACCTGGTCCCAGTAACTACTACACCTACCAAGTCCTAACCTGGTCCCAGAAACTACTATACCTACCAAGTCCTAACCTGGTCCCAGTAACTACTAACCCTACCTAGTCCTAACCTGGTCCTTGTAACTACTGACTACTTACCCTACCTAGTCCTAACCTGGTCCCAATAACTAGTAGCTACTAACCCTACCTAGTCCTAACCTGGTCCCAGTAACTACTAACTATTAACCCTACCTAGTCCTAACCTGGTCCCATTAACTACTAACCTGACCTAGTCCTAACCTGGTCCCAGTAACTACTAACCCTACCTAGTCCTAACCTGGTCCCAGTAACTACTAACCCTACCTAGTCCTAACCTGGTCCCAGTAACTACTAACCCTACCTAGTCCTAACCTGGTCCCAGTAACTACTAACCCTACCATTTCCTAACCTGGTCCCAGTAACTACTGACTACTAACCCTACCTAGTCCTAACCTGGTCCCAGTAACTACTAACCCTACCTAGTCGTAACCTGGTCCCAGTAACTACTAACCCTACCTAGTCCCAGTAACTATTAACACTACCTAGTTCTAACCTGGTCCCAGTAACTACTGACTACTAACCCTACCTAGTCCTAACCTGGTCCAATTAACTACTGACTACTAACCCTACCTAGTCCTAACTTGGTCCCAGTAACTACTAACCCTACCTAGTCCTAACCTGGTCCCAGTAACTACTAACCCTACCTAGTCCTAACCTGGTCCCAGTAACTACTAACCCTACCTAGTCCTAACCTGTTCCTTGTAACTACTGACTACTTACCCTACCTAGTCCTAACCTGGTCCCAATAACTAGTAGCTACTAACCCTACCTAGTCCTAACCTGGTCCCAGTAACTACTAACTATTAACCCTACCTAGTCCTAACCTGGTCCCATTAACTACTAACCTGACCTAGTCCTAACCTGGTCCCAGTAACTACTAACCCTACCTAGTCCTAACCTGGTCCCAGTAACTACTAACCCTACCTAGTCCTAACCTGGTCCCAGTAACTACTAACCCTACCTAGTCCTAACCTGGTCCCAGTAACTACTAACCCTACCTAGTCCTAACCTGGTCCCAGTAACTACTAACCCTACCAATTCCTAACCTGGTCCCAGTAACTACTGACTACTAACCCTACCTAGTCCTAACCTGGTCCCAGTAACTACTAACCCTACTTAGTCCTAACCTGGTCCCAGGAACTATTAACCCTACCTCGTCCTAACCTGGTCCCAGTAACTATTAACCCTACCTAGTTCTAACCTGGTCCCAGTAACTACTGACCACTATCCCTACCTAGTCCTAACCTGGTCCCAATAACTACTAACCCTACCTAGTTCTAACCGGTTCCCAGTAACTACTAACCCTACCTAGTCCTAACCTGGTCCAAGTAACTACTGACTACTAACCCTACCTAGTCCTAACCTGGTCCCAGTAACTACTACACCTACCAAGTCCTAACCTGGTCCCAGAAACTACTACACCTACCAAGTCCTAACCTGGTCCTAGTAACTACTAACCCTACCTAGTCCTAACCTGGTCCCAGTAACTATTAACCCTACCTAGTTCTAACCTGGTCCCAGGAACTACTGACTACTAACCCTACCTAGTCCTAACCTGGTCCCAGTAACTACTGACTACTAACCCTACCTAGTCCTAACTTGGTCCCAGTAACTACTAACCCTACCTAGTCCTAACCTGGTCCCAGTAACAACTAACCCTACCTAGTCCTAACCTGGTCCCAGTAACTACTAACCCTACCTAGTCCTAACCTGGTCCCAGTAACTACTAACTCTACCTAGTCCTAACCTGGTCCCAGTAACTACTAACCCTACCTAGTCCTAACCTGGTCCCAGTAACTACTAACCCTACCTAGTCCTAACCTGGTCCCAGTAACTACTAACCCTACCAATTCCTAACCTGGTCCCAGTAACTACTAACCCTACCAATTCCTAACCTGGTCCCAGTAACTACTGACTACTAACCCTACCTAGTCCTAACCTGGTCCCAGTAACTACTAACCCTACTTAGTCCTAACCTGGTCCCAGGAACTATTAACCCTACCTCGTCCTAACCTGGTCCCAGTAACTATTAACCCTACCTAGTCTTAACCTGGTCCCAGTAACTACTGACTACTATCCCTACCTAGTCCTAACCCGGTCCCAATAACTACTAACCCTACCTAGTTCTAACCGGTTCCCAGTAACTACTAACCCTACCTAGTCCTAACCTGGTCCAAGTACCTACTAACCCTACCTAGTCCTAACCTGGTCCCAGTAACTACTACACCTACCAAGTCCTAACCTGGTCCCAGAAACTACTATACCTACCAAGTCCTAACCTGGTCCCAGTAACTACTAACCCTACCTAGTCCTAACCTGGTCCTTGTAACTACTGACTACTTACCCTACCTAGTCCTAACCTGGTCCCAATAACTAGTAGCTACTAACCCTACCTAGTCCTAACCTGGTCCCAGTAACTACTAACTATTAACCCTACCTAGTCCTAACCTGGTCCCATTAACTACTAACCTGACCTAGTCCTAACCTGGTCCCAGTAACTACTAACCCTACCTAGTCCTAACCTGGTCCCAGTAACTACTAACCCTACCTAGTCCTAACCTGGTCCCAGTAACTACTAACCCTACCTAGTCCTAACCTGGTCCCAGTAACTACTAACCCTACCTAGTCCTAACCTGGTCCCAGTAACTACTAACCCTACCTAGTCCTAACCTGGTCCCAGTAACTACTAACCCTACCTAGTCCTAACCTGGTCCCAGTAACTACTAACCCTACCTAGTCCTAACCTGGTCCCAGTAACTACTAACCCTACCTAGTCCTAACCTGGTCCCAGTAACTACTAACCCTACCAATTCCTAACCTGGTCCCAGTAACTACTGACTACTAACCCTACCTAGTCCTAACCTGGTCCCAGTAACTACTAACCCTACTTAGTCCTAACCTGGTCCCAGTAACTACTAACCCTACCTCGTCCTAACCTGGTCCCAGTAACTATTAACCCTACCTAGTTCTAACCTGGTCCCAGTAACTACTGACTACTATCCCTACCTAGTCCTAACCTGGTCCCAATAACTACTAACCCTACCTAGTTCTAACCGGTTCCCAGTAACTACTAACCCTACCTAGTCCTAACCTGGTCCAAGTAACTACTAACCCTACCTAGTCCTAACCTGGTCCCAGTAACTACTACACCTACCAAGTCCTAACCTGGTCCCAGAAACTACTAACTAATAACCCTACATAGTCCTAACCTGGTCCCAATAACTACTAACCCTACCTAGTTCTAACCTGGTCCCAGTAACAACTAACCCTACCTAGTCCTAACCTGGTCCAAGTACCTGCTAACCCTACCTAGTCCTAACTTGGTCCCAGTAACTACTACACCTTCCAAGTCATAACCTGGTCCCAGAAACTACTAACTACTAACCCTACATAGTCCTAACCTGGTCCCAGTAACTACTAACCCTACCTAGTTCTAACCTGGTCCCAGTAACTACTACTAACCCTATCTAGTCCTAACCTGGTCCCAGTAACTACTAACCCTACCTAGTCCTAACCTGGTCCCAGTAACTATTAACCCTACCTAGTTCTAACCTGGTTCCAGTAACTACTGACTACTAACCCTACCTAGTCGTAACCTGGTCCCAGTAACTACTAACCCTACCTAGTCCTAACCTGGTCCCAGTAACTACTGACTACTAACCCTACCTAGTCCTAACCTGGTCCCAGTAACTGCTAACCCTACCAAGTCCTAACCTGGTCCCAGTAACTACTGACTACTAACCCTACCTAATCCTAACCTGGTCCCAGTAACTACTAACCCTACCTAGTCCTAACCTGGTCCCAGTAACTAATAACCCTACATAGTTCTAACCTGGTCCATGTAACTACTGACTACTAACCCTACCTAGTCCTAACCTGGTCCCAGTAACTACTAACCCTACCTAGTCCTAACCTGTTCCCAGTAACTGCTAACCGTACCTAGTCCTAACCTGGTCCCAGTAACTACTAACCCTACCTAGTCCTAACCTGGTCCCAGTAACTACTGACTACTAACCCTACCTAGTCCTAACCTGGTCCCAGTAACTACTAACCCTACCAAGTCCTAACCTGGTCCCAGTAACTACTGACTACTAACCCTACCTAGTCCTAACCTGGTCCCAGTAACTACTAACCCTACCTATTTCTAACCTGGTCCCAGTAACTGCTGACTACTAACGCTATCTAGTCCAAACCTGGTCCCAGTAAACTACTAACCCTACCAAGTCCTAACCTGGTCCCAGTAAACTACTAACCCTACCTAGTCCTAACCTGGCCCCAGTAACTGATGACTGCTAACCCTACCTAGTCCTAACCTGGTCCCAGTAACTACTAACCCTACCTCGTCCTAACCTGGTCCCAGTAACTACTGACTTCTAACCCTACCTAGTCCTAACCTGGTCCCAGTAACTGCTAACCGTACCTAGTCCTAACCTGGTCCCAGTAACTCCTAACCCTACCTAGTCCTAACCTGGTCCCAGTAACTACTGACTACTAACCCTACCTAGTCCTAACCTGGTCCCAGTAACGACTAACCCTACCAAGTCCTAACCTGGTCCCAGTAACTACTGACTACTAACCCTACCTAGTCCTAACCTGGTCCCAGTAACTACTAACCCTACCTAGTCCTAACCTGGTCCCAGTAACTACTAACCCTACCTAGTCCTAACCTGGTCCCAGTAACTACTAACCCTACCTAGTCCTAACCTGGTCCCAGTAACTACTAACCCTACCTAGTCCTAACCTGGTCCAAGTAACTACTAACCCTACCTAGTCCTAACCTGGTCCCAGTAACTACTACACCTACCAAGTCCTAACCTGGTCCCAGAAACTACTACACCTACCAAGTCCTAACCTGGTCCCAGTAACTACTAACCCTACCTAGTCCTAACCTGGTCCTTGTAACTACTGACTACTTACCCTACCTAGTCCTAACCTGGTCCCAATAACTAGTAGCTACTAACCCTACCTAGTCCTAACCTGGTCCCAGTAACTACTAACTATTAACCCTACCTAGTCCTAACCTGGTCCCATTAACTACTAACCTGACCTAGTCCTAACCTGGTCCCAGTAACTACTACATTTACATTTACATTTAAGTCATTTAGCAGACGCTCTTATCCAGAGCGACTTACAAATTGGTGCATTCACCTTATGACATCCAGTGGAACAGCCACTTTACAATAGAGCATCTAGATCATTTTAAGGGGGGGGGGGGGGGCAGAAGGATTGCTTTATCCTAGGTATTCCTTGAAGAGGTGGGGTTTCAGGTGTCTCCGGAAGGTGGTGATTGACTCCGCTGTCCTGGCGTCGTGAGGGAGTTTGTTCCACCATTGGGGTGCCAGAGCAGCGAACAGTTTTGCTAACCCTACCTAGTCCTAACCTGGTCCCAGTAACTACTAACCCTACCTAGTCTTAACCTGGTCCCAGTAACTACTAACCCTACCTAGTCCTAACCTGGTCCCAGTAACTACTAACCCTACCTAGTCCTAACCTGGTCCCAGTAACTACTAACCCTACCTAGTACTAACCTGGTCCCAGTAACTACTAACCCTACCTAGTCCTAACCTGGTCCCAGTAACTACTAACCCTACCTAGTCCTAACCTGGTCCCAGTAACTGCTAACCCTACCATTTCCTAACCTGGTCCCAGTAACTACTGACTACTAACCCTACCTAGTCCTAACCTGGTCCCAGTAACTACAAACCCTACCTAGTCGTAACCTGGTCCCAGTAACTACTAACCCTACCTAGTCCTAACCTGGTCCCAGTAACTATTAACCCTACCTAGTTCTAACCTGGTCCCAGTAACTACTGACTACTAACCCTACCTAGTCCTAACCTGGTCCCAGTAACTACTGACTACTAACCCTACCTAGTCCTAACTTGGTCCCAGTAACTACTAACCCTACCTAGTCCTAACCTGGTCCCAGTAACTACTAACCCTACCTAGTCCTAACCTGGTCCCAGTAACTACTAACCCTACCTAGTCCTAACCTGTTCCTTGTAACTACTGACTACTTACCCTACCTTGTCCTAACCTGGTCCCAATAACTAGTAGCTACTAACCCTACCTAGTCCTAACCTGGTCCCAGTAACTACTAACTATTAACCCTACCTAGTCCTAACCTGGTCCCATTAACTACTAACCTGACCTAGTCCTAAACTCTTCCCAGTAACTACTAACCCTACCTAGTCCTAACCTGGTCCCAGTAACTACTAACCCTACCTAGTCGTAACCTGGTCCCAGTAACTACTAACCCTACCTAGTCGTAACCTGGTCCCAGTAACTGCTAACCCTACCTAGTCCTAACCTGGTCCCAGTAACTACTAACCCTACCAATTCCTAACCTGGTCCCAGTAACTACTGACTACTAACCCTACCTAGTCCTAACCTGGTCCCAGTAACTACTAGCCCTACTTAGTCCTAACCTGGTCCCAGGAACTATTAACCCTACCTCGTCCTAACCTGGTCCCAGTAACTATTAACCCTACCTAGTTCTAACCTGGTCCCAGTAACTACTGACTACTATCCATACCTAGCCCTAACCTGGTCCCAATAACTACTAACCCTACCTAGTTCTAACCGGTTCCCAGTAACTACTAACCCTACCTAGTCCTAACCTGGTCCAAGTAACTACTAACCCTACCTAGTCCTAACCTGGTCCCAGTAACTACTACACCTACCAAGTCCTAACCTGGTCCCAGAAACTACTACACCTACCAAGTCCTAACCTGGTCCCAGTAACTACTAACCCTACCTAGTCCTAACCTGGTCCCAGTAACTATTAACCCTACCTAGTTCTAACCTGGTGTCAGTAACTACTGACTACTAACCCTACCTAGTCCTAACCTGGTCCCAGTAACTACTGACTACTAACCCTACCTAGTCCTAACTTGGTCCCAGTAACTACTAACCCTACCTAGTCCTAACCTGGTCCCAGTAACTACTAACCCTACCTAGTCCTAACCTGGTCCCAGTAACTACTAACCCTACCTAGTCCTAACCTGGTCCTTGTAACTACTGACTACTTAACCTACCTTGTCCTAACCTGGTCCCAATAACTACTAACCCTACCTAGTTCTAACCGGTTCCCAGTAACTACTAACCCTACCTAGTCATAACCTGGTCCAAGTAACTACTAACCCTACCTAGTCCTAACCTGGTCCCAGTAACTACTACACCTACCAAGTCCTAACCTGGTCCCAGAAACTACTATACCTACCAAGTCCTAACCTGGTCCCAGTAACTACTAACCCTACCTAGTCCTAACCTGGTCCTTGTAACTACTGACTACATACCCTACCTAGTCCTAACCTGGTCCCAATAACTAGTAGCTACTAACCCTACCTAGTCCTAACCTGGTCCCAGTAACTACTAACTATTAACCCTACCTAGTCCTAACCTGGTCCCATTAACTACTAACCTGACCTAGTCCTAACCTGGTCCCAGTAACTACTAACCCTACCTAGTCCTAACCTGGTCCCAGTAACTACTAACCCTACCTAGTCCTAACCTGGTCCCAGTAACTACTAACCCTACCTAGTCCTAACCTGGTCCCAGTAACTACTAACCCTACCTAATCCTAACCTGGTCCCAGTAACTACTAACCCTACCTAGTCCTAACCTGGTCCCAGTAACTACTAACCCTACCTAGTCCTAACCTGGTCCCAGTAACTACTAACCCTACCTAGTCCTAACCTGGTCCCAGTAACTACTAACCCTACCAATTCCTAACCTGGTCCCAGTAACTACTGACTACTAACCCTACCTAGTCCTAACTTGGTCCCAGTAACTACTAACCCTACCTAGTCCTAACCTGGTCCCAGTAACAACTAACCCTACCTAGTCCTAACCTGGTCCCAGTAACTACTAACCCTACCTAGTCCTAACCTGCTCCTTGTAACTACTGACTACTTACCCTACCTAGTCCTAACCTGGTCCCAATAACTAGTAGCTACTAACCCTACCTAGTCCTAACCTGGTCCCAGTAACTACTAAATATTAACCCTACCTAGTCCTAACCTGGTCCCATTAACTACTAACCTGACCTAGTCCTAACCTGGTCCCAGTAACTACTAACCCTACCTAGTCCTAACCTGGTCCCAGTAACTACTAACCCTACCTAGTCCTAACCTGGTCCCAGTAACTACTAACCCTACCTAGTCCTAACCTGGTCCCAGTAACTACTAACCCTACCTAGTCCTAACCTGGTCCCAGTAACTACTAACCCTACCTAGTCCTAACCTGGTCCCAGTAACTACTAACCCTACCTAGTCCTAACCTGGTCCCAGTAACTACTAACCCTACCTAGTCCTAACCTGGTCCCAGTAACTACTAGCCCTACCTAGTCCTAACCTGGTCCCAGTAACTACTAACCCTACCAATTCCTAACCTGGTCCCAGTAACTACTGACTACTAACCCTACCTAGTCCTAACCTGGTCCCAGTAACTACTAACCCTACTTAGTCCTAACCTGGTCCCAGTAACTACTAACCCTACCTCGTCCTAACCTGGTCCCAGTAACTATTAACCCTACCTAGTTCTAACCTGGTCCCAGTAACTACTGACTACTATCCCTACCTAGTCCTAACCTGGTCCCAATAACTACTAACCCTACCTAGTTCTAACCGGTTCCCAGTAACTACTAACCCTACCTAGTCCTAACCTGGTCCAAGTAACTATTAACCCTACCTAGTCCTAACCTGGTCCCAGTAACTACTACACCTACCAAGTCCTAACCTGGTCCCAGAAACTACTAACTAATAACCCTACATAGTCCTAACCTGGTCCCAATAACTACTAACCCTACCTAGTTCTAACCTGGTCCCAGTAACAACTAACCCTACCTAGTCCTAACCTGGTCCAAGTACCTACTAACCCTACCTAGTCCTAACTTGGTCCCAGTAACTACTGCACCTTCGAAGTCCTAACCTGGTCCCAGAAACTACTAACTACTAACCCTACATTGTCCTAACCTGGTCCCAGTAACTACTAACCCTACCTAGTTCTAACCTGGTCCCAGTACCTACTACTAACCCTATCTAGTCCTAACCTGGTCCCAGTAACTCCTAACCCTACCTAGTCTTAACCTGGTCCCAGTAACTACTAACCCTACCTAGTCCTAACCTGGTCCCAGTAACTATTAACCCTACCTAGTTCTAACCTGGTCCCAGTAACTAGTGACTACTAACCCTACCTAGTCCTAACCTGGTCCCAGTAACTACTAACCCTACCTAGTCCTAACCTGGTCCCAGTAACTACTAACCCTACCTAGTCCTAACCTGGTCCCAGTAACTACTAACCCTACCTAGTCCTAACCTGGTCCCAGTAACTACTAACCCTACCTAGTCCTAACCTGGTCCCAGTAACTACTAACCCTACCAATTCCTAACCTGGTCCCAGTAACTACTGACTACTAACCCTACCTAGTCCTAACCTGGTCCCAGTAACTACTAACCCTACTTAGTCCTAACCTGGTCCCAGTAACTACTAACCCTACCTCGTCCTAACCTGGTCCCAGTAACTATTAACCCTACCTAGTTCTAACCTGGTCCCAGTAACTACTGACTACTATCCCTACCTAGTCCTAACCTGGTCCCAATAACTACTAACCCTACCTAGTTCTAACCGGTTCCCAGTAACTACTAACCCTACCTAGTCCTAACCTGGTCCAAGTAACTACTAACCCTACCTAGTCCTAACCTGGTCCCAGTAACTACTACACCTACCAAGTCCTAACCTGGTCCCAGAAACTACTAACTAATAACCCTACATAGTCCTAACCTGGTCCCAATAACTACTAACCCTACCTAGTTCTAACCTGGTCCCAGTAACAACTAACCCTACCTAGTCCTAACCTGGTCCAAGTACCTACTAACCCTACCTAGTCCTAACTTGGTCCCAGTAACTACTGCACCTTCCAAGTCCTAACCTGGTCCCAGAAACTACTAACTACTAACCCTACATTGTCCTAACCTGGTCCCAGTAACTACTAACCCTACCTAGTTCTAACCTGGTCCCAGTAACTACTACTAACCCTATCTAGTCCTAACCTGGTCCCAGTAACTCCTAACCCTACCTAGTCTTAACCTGGTCCCAGTAACTACTAACCCTACCTAGTCCTAACCTGGTCCCAGTAACTATTAACCCTACCTAGTTCTAACCTGGTCCCAGTAACTAGTGACTACTAACCCTACCTAGTCCTAACCTGGTCCCAGTAACTGCTAACCCTACCAAGTCCTAACCTGGTCCCAGTAACTACTGACTACTAACCCTACCTAATCCTAACCTGGTCCCAGTAACTACTAACCCTACCTAGTCCTAACCTGGTCCCAGTAACTAATAACCCTACATAGTTCTAACCTGGTCCATGTAACTACTGACTACTAACCCTACCTAGTCCTAACCTGGTCCCAGTAACTACTAACCCTACCTAGTCCTAACCTGTTCCCAGTAACTGCTAACCGTACCTAGTCCTAACCTGGTCCCAGTAACTACTAACCCTACCTAGTCCTAACCTGGTCCCAGTAACTACTGACTACTAACCCTACCTAGTCCTAACCTTTTCCCAGTAACTACTAACCCTACCAAGTCCTAACCTGGTCCCAGTAACTACTGACTACTAACCCTACCTAGTCCTAACCTGGTCCCAGTAACTACTAACCCTACCTATTTCTAACCTGGTCCCAGTAACTACTAACCCTACCTAGTCCTAACCTGGTCCTTGTAACTACTGACTACTTACCCTACCTTGTCCTAACCTGGTCCCAATAACTAGTAGCTACTAACCCTACCTAGTCCTAACCTGGTCCCAGTAACTACTAACTACTAACCTGACCTAGTCCTAACCTGGTCCCAGTAACTACTAACCCTACCTAGTCCTAACCTGGTCAAAGCAACTACTAACCCTACCTAATCCTAACCTGGTCCCAGTAACTACTAACCCTACCTAGTCCTAACCTGGTCCCAGTAACTAATAACCCTACATAGTTCTAACCTGGTCCATGTAACTACTGACTACTAACCCTACCTAGTCCTAACCTGGTCCCAGTAACTACTAACCCTACCTAGTCCTAACCTGTTCCCAGTAACTGCTAACCGTACCTAGTCCTAACCTGGTCCCAGTAACTACTAACCCTACCTAGTCCTAACCTGGTCCCAGTAACTACTGACTACTAACCCTACCTAGTCCTAACCTGGTCCCAGTAACTACTAACCCTACCAAGTCCTAACCTGGTCCCAGTAACTACTGACTACTAACCCTACCTAGTCCTAACCTGGTCCCAGTAACTACTAACCCTACCTATTTCTAACCTGGTCCCAGTAACTGCTGACTACTAACGCTATCTAGTCCAAACCTGGTCCCAGTAAACTACTAACCCTACCAAGTCCTAACCTGGTCCCAGTAAACTACTAACCCTACCTAGTCCTAACCTGGCCCCAGTAACTGATGACTGCTAACCCTACCTAGTCCTAACCTGGTCCCAGTAACTACTAACCCTACCTCGTCCTAACCTGGTCCCAGTAACTACTGACTTCTAACCCTACCTAGTCCTAACCTGGTCCCAGTAACTGCTAACCGTACCTAGTCCTAACCTGGTCCCAGTAACTCCTAACCCTACCTAGTCCTAACCTGGTCCCAGTAACTACTGACTACTAACCCTACCTAGTCCTAACCTGGTCCCAGTAACGACTAACCCTACCAAGTCCTAACCTGGTCCCAGTAACTACTGACTACTAACCCTACCTAGTCCTAACCTGGTCCCAGTAACTACTAACCCTACCTAGTCCTAACCTGGTCCCAGTAACTACTAACCCTACCTAGTCCTAACCTGGTCCCAGTAACTACTAACCCTACCTAGTCCTAACCTGGTCCCAGTAACTACTAACCCTACCTAGTCCTAACCTGGTCCAAGTAACTACTAACCCTACCTAGTCCTAACCTGGTCCCAGTAACTACTACACCTACCAAGTCCTAACCTGGTCCCAGAAACTACTACACCTACCAAGTCCTAACCTGGTCCCAGTAACTACTAACCCTACCTAGTCCTAACCTGGTCCTTGTAACTACTGACTACTTACCCTACCTAGTCCTAACCTGGTCCCAATAACTAGTAGCTACTAACCCTACCTAGTCCTAACCTGGTCCCAGTAACTACTAACTATTAACCCTACCTAGTCCTAACCTGGTCCCATTAACTACTAACCTGACCTAGTCCTAACCTGGTCCCAGTAACTACTACATTTACATTTACATTTAAGTCATTTAGCAGACGCTCTTATCCAGAGCGACTTACAAATTGGTGCATTCACCTTATGACATCCAGTGGAACAGCCACTTTACAATAGAGCATCTAGATCATTTTAAGGGGGGGGGGGGGGCAGAAGGATTGCTTTATCCTAGGTATTCCTTGAAGAGGTGGGGTTTCAGGTGTCTCCGGAAGGTGGTGATTGACTCCGCTGTCCTGGCGTCGTGAGGGAGTTTGTTCCACCATTGGGGTGCCAGAGCAGCGAACAGTTTTGCTAACCCTACCTAGTCCTAACCTGGTCCCAGTAACTACTAACCCTACCTAGTCTTAACCTGGTCCCAGTAACTACTAACCCTACCTAGTCCTAACCTGGTCCCAGTAACTACTAACCCTACCTAGTCCTAACCTGGTCCCAGTAACTACTAACCCTACCTAGTACTAACCTGGTCCCAGTAACTACTAACCCTACCTAGTCCTAACCTGGTCCCAGTAACTACTAACCCTACCTAGTCCTAACCTGGTCCCAGTAACTGCTAACCCTACCATTTCCTAACCTGGTCCCAGTAACTACTGACTACTAACCCTACCTAGTCCTAACCTGGTCCCAGTAACTACAAACCCTACCTAGTCGTAACCTGGTCCCAGTAACTACTAACCCTACCTAGTCCTAACCTGGTCCCAGTAACTATTAACCCTACCTAGTTCTAACCTGGTCCCAGTAACTACTGACTACTAACCCTACCTAGTCCTAACCTGGTCCCAGTAACTACTGACTACTAACCCTACCTAGTCCTAACTTGGTCCCAGTAACTACTAACCCTACCTAGTCCTAACCTGGTCCCAGTAACTACTAACCCTACCTAGTCCTAACCTGGTCCCAGTAACTACTAACCCTACCTAGTCCTAACCTGTTCCTTGTAACTACTGACTACTTACCCTACCTTGTCCTAACCTGGTCCCAATAACTAGTAGCTACTAACCCTACCTAGTCCTAACCTGGTCCCAGTAACTACTAACTATTAACCCTACCTAGTCCTAACCTGGTCCCATTAACTACTAACCTGACCTAGTCCTAAACTCTTCCCAGTAACTACTAACCCTACCTAGTCCTAACCTGGTCCCAGTAACTACTAACCCTACCTAGTCGTAACCTGGTCCCAGTAACTACTAACCCTACCTAGTCGTAACCTGGTCCCAGTAACTGCTAACCCTACCTAGTCCTAACCTGGTCCCAGTAACTACTAACCCTACCAATTCCTAACCTGGTCCCAGTAACTACTGACTACTAACCCTACCTAGTCCTAACCTGGTCCCAGTAACTACTAGCCCTACTTAGTCCTAACCTGGTCCCAGGAACTATTAACCCTACCTCGTCCTAACCTGGTCCCAGTAACTATTAACCCTACCTAGTTCTAACCTGGTCCCAGTAACTACTGACTACTATCCATACCTAGCCCTAACCTGGTCCCAATAACTACTAACCCTACCTAGTTCTAACCGGTTCCCAGTAACTACTAACCCTACCTAGTCCTAACCTGGTCCAAGTAACTACTAACCCTACCTAGTCCTAACCTGGTCCCAGTAACTACTACACCTACCAAGTCCTAACCTGGTCCCAGAAACTACTACACCTACCAAGTCCTAACCTGGTCCCAGTAACTACTAACCCTACCTAGTCCTAACCTGGTCCCAGTAACTATTAACCCTACCTAGTTCTAACCTGGTGTCAGTAACTACTGACTACTAACCCTACCTAGTCCTAACCTGGTCCCAGTAACTACTGACTACTAACCCTACCTAGTCCTAACTTGGTCCCAGTAACTACTAACCCTACCTAGTCCTAACCTGGTCCCAGTAACTACTAACCCTACCTAGTCCTAACCTGGTCCCAGTAACTACTAACCCTACCTAGTCCTAACCTGGTCCTTGTAACTACTGACTACTTAACCTACCTTGTCCTAACCTGGTCCCAATAACTACTAACCCTACCTAGTTCTAACCGGTTCCCAGTAACTACTAACCCTACCTAGTCATAACCTGGTCCAAGTAACTACTAACCCTACCTAGTCCTAACCTGGTCCCAGTAACTACTACACCTACCAAGTCCTAACCTGGTCCCAGAAACTACTATACCTACCAAGTCCTAACCTGGTCCCAGTAACTACTAACCCTACCTAGTCCTAACCTGGTCCTTGTAACTACTGACTACATACCCTACCTAGTCCTAACCTGGTCCCAATAACTAGTAGCTACTAACCCTACCTAGTCCTAACCTGGTCCCAGTAACTACTAACTATTAACCCTACCTAGTCCTAACCTGGTCCCATTAACTACTAACCTGACCTAGTCCTAACCTGGTCCCAGTAACTACTAACCCTACCTAGTCCTAACCTGGTCCCAGTAACTACTAACCCTACCTAGTCCTAACCTGGTCCCAGTAACTACTAACCCTACCTAGTCCTAACCTGGTCCCAGTAACTACTAACCCTACCTAATCCTAACCTGGTCCCAGTAACTACTAACCCTACCTAGTCCTAACCTGGTCCCAGTAACTACTAACCCTACCTAGTCCTAACCTGGTCCCAGTAACTACTAACCCTACCTAGTCCTAACCTGGTCCCAGTAACTACTAACCCTACCAATTCCTAACCTGGTCCCAGTAACTACTGACTACTAACCCTACCTAGTCCTAACCTGGTCCCAGTAACTACTAACCCTACTTAGTCCTAACCTGGTCCCAGTAACTACTAACCCTACCTCGTCCTAACCTGGTCCCAGTAACTATTAACCCTACCTAGTTCTAACCTGGTCCCAGTAACTACTGACTACTATCCCTACCTAGTCCTAACCTGGTCCCAATAACTACTAACCCTACCTAGTTCTAACCGGTACCCAGTAACTACTAACCCTACCTAGTCCTAACCTGGTCCAAGTAACTACTAACCCTACCTAGTCCTAACCTGGTCCCAGTAACTACTACACCTACCAAGTCCTAACCTGGTCCCAGAAACTAATAACTAATAACCCTACATAGTCCTAACCTGGTCCCAATAACTACTAACCCTACCTAGTTCTAACCTGGTCCCAGTAACAACTAACCCTACCTAGTCCTAACCTGGTCCAAGTACCTACTAACCCTACCTAGTCCTAACTTGGTCCCAGTAACTACTACACCTTCCAAGTCCTAACCTGGTCCCAAAAACTACTAACTACTAACCCTACATAGTCCTAACCTGGTCCCAGTAACTACTAACCCTACCTAGTTCTAACCTGGTCCCAGTAACTACTACTAACCCTATCTAGTCCTAACCTGGTCCCAGTAACTACTAACCCTACCTAGTCTTAACCTGGTCCCAGTAACTACTAACCCTACCTAGTCCTAACCTGGTCCCAGTAACTATTAACCCTACCTAGTTCTAACCTGGTCCCAGTAACTACTGACTACTAACCCTACCTAGTCGTAACCTGGTCCCAGTAACTACTAACCCTACCTAGTCCTAACCTGGTCCCATTAACTACTGACTACTAACCCTACCTAGTCCTAACCTGGTCCCAGTAACTGCTAACCCTACCAAGTCCTAACCTGGTCCCAGTAACTACTGACTACTAACCCTACCTAATCCTAACCTGGTCCCAGTAACTACTAACCCTACCTAGTCCTAACCTGGTCCCAGTAACTAATAACCCTACATAGTTCTAACCTGGTCCATGTAACTACTGACTACTAACCCTACCTAGTCCTAACCTGGTCCCAGTAACTACTAACCCTACCTAGTCCTAACCTGTTCCCAGTAACTGCTAACCGTACCTAGTCCTAACCTGGTCCCAGTAACTACTAACCCTACCTAGTCCTAACCTGGTCCCAGTAACTACTGACTACTAACCCTACCTAGTTCTAACCTGGTCCCAGTAACTACTAACCCTACCAAGTCCTAACCTGGTCCCAGTAACTACTGACTACTAACCCTACCTAGTCCTAACCTGGTCCCAGTAACTACTAACCCTACCTATTTCTAACCTGGTCCCAGTAACTGCTGACTACTAACCCTATCTAGTCCAAACCTGGTCCCAGTAAACTACTAACCCTACCAAGTCCTAACCTGGTCCCAGTAAACTACTAACCCTACCTAGTCCTAACCTGGCCCCAGTAACTGATGACTGCTAACCCTACCTAGTCCTAACCTGGTCCCAGTAACTACTAACCCTACCTCGTCCTAACCTGGTCCCAGTAACTACTGACTTCTAACCCTCCCTAGTCCTAACCAGGTCCCAGTAACTGCTAACCGTACCTAGTCCTAACCTGGTCCCAGTAACTCCTAACCCTACCTAGTCCTAACATGGTCCCAGTAACTTCTGACTACTAACCCTACCTAGTACTAACCTGGTCCCAGTAACGACTAACCCTACCAAGTCCTAACCTGGTCCCAGTAACTACTGACTACTAACCCTACCTAGTCCTAACCTGGTCCCAGTAACTACTAACCCTACCTATTTCTAACCTGGTCCCAGTAACTGCTGACTACTAACCCTATCTAGTCCTAACCTGGTCCCAGTAACTACTAACCCTACCTAGTCCTAACCTGGTCGCAGTAACTACTAACCCTACCAAGTCCTTACCTGGTCCCAGTAACTACTGACTACTAACCCTACCTAGTCCTAACCTGGTCCCAGTAACTACTAACCCTACCTAGTCCTAACCTGGTCCCAGTAACTACTAACCCTACCTAGTCCTAACCTGGTCCCAATAACTACTAACTACTTACCCTACCTAGTCCTAACCTGGTCCCAGTAACTAGTAACTATTAACCGTACCTAGTCCTAACCTGGTCCCATTAACTACTAACCTGACCTAGTCCTAACCTGGTCCCAGTAACTACTAACCCTACCTAGTTCTAACCTGGTCCCAGTAACAACTAACCCTACTTAGTCCTAACCTGGTCCCAGTAACTACTAACCGTACCTAGTCCTAACCTGGTCCCAGTAACTACTAACCCTACTTAGTCCTAACCTGGTCCCAGTAACTACTAACCCTACCAATTCCGAACCTGGTCCCAGTAACTACTGACTACTAACCCTACCTAGTCGTAACCTGGTCCCAGTAACTACTAACTCTACTTAGTCCTAACCTGGTCCCAGTAACTACTAACCCTACCTCGTCCTAACCTGGTCCCAGTAACTATTAACCCTACCTAGTTCTAACCTGGTCGCAGTAACTACTGACTACTATCCCTACCTAGTCCTAACCTGGTCCCAATAACTACTACACCTACCTAGTTCTAACCTGGTCCAAGAAACTACTAACACTACCTAGTCCTAACCTGGTCCCAGTAACTACTACACCTACCAAGTCCTAACCTGGTCCCAGAAACTACTACACCTACCAAGTCCTAACCTGGTCCCAGTAACTACTAACCCTACCTAGTCCTAACCTGGTCCCAGTAACTATTAACCCTACCTAGTTCTAACCTGGTCCCAGTAACTACTAACCCTACCTAGTCCTAACAAGGTCCAAGTAACTACTAACCCTACCTAGTCCTAACCTGGTCCCAGTAACTACTACACCTACCAAGTCCTAACCTGGTCCCAGAAACTACTAACTACTAACCCTACATAGTCCTAACCTGGTCCCAGTAACTACTGACTACTAACCCTACCTAGTCCTAACTTGGTCCCAGTAACTACTAACCCTACCTAGTCCTAACCTGGTCCCAGTAACTACTAACCCTACCTAGTCCTAACCTGGTCCCAGTAACTACTAACCCTACCTAGTCCTAACCTGTTCCTTGTAACTACTGACTATTTACCCTACCTTGTCCTAACCTGGTCCCAATAACTAGTAGCTACTAACCCTACCTAGTCCTAACCTGGTCCCAGTATCTACTAACTATTAACCCTACCTAGTCCTAACCTGGTCCCATTAACTACTAACCTGACCTAGTCCTAACCTGGTCCCAGTAACTACTAACCCTACCTAGTCCTAACCTGGTCCCAGTAACTACTAACCCTACCTAGTCCTAACCTGGTCCAAGAAACTACTAACCCTACCTAGTCCTAACCTGGTCCCAGTAACTACTACACCTACCAAGTCCTAACCTGGTCCCAGAAACTACTACACCTACCAAGTCCTAACCTGGTCCCAGTAACTACTAACCCTACCTAGTCCTAACCTGGTCCCAGTAACTATTAACCCTACCTAGTTCTAACCTGGTCCCAGTAACTACTGACTACTAACCCTACCTAGTCCTAACCTGGTCCTAGTAACTACTGACTACTAACCCTACCTAGTCCTAACCTGGTCCCAGTAACTACTAACCCTACCTAGTCCTAACCTGGTCCCAGTAACTACTAACCCTACCTAGTCCTAACCTGGTCCCAGTAACTACTAACCCTACCTAGTCCTAACCTGGTCCTTGTAACTACTGACTACTTACCCTACCTTGTCCTAACCTGGTCCCAATAACTAGTAGCTACTAACCCTACCTAGTCCTAACCTGGTCCCAGTAACTACTAACTATTAACCCTACCTAGTCCTAACCTGGTCCCATTAACTACTAACCTGACCTAGTCCTAACCTGGTCCCAGTAACTACTAACCCTACCTAGTCCTAACCTGGTCCCAGTAACTACTAACCCTACCTAGTCCTAACCTGGTCAAAGTTACTACTAACCCTACCTAGTCCTAACCTGGTCCCAGTAACTACTAACCCTACCTAGTCCTAACCTGGTCCCAGTAACTACTAACCCTACCAATTCCTAACCTGGTCCCAGTAACTACTGACTACTAACCCTACCTAGTCCTAACCTAGTCCCAGTAACTACTAACCCTACTTAGTCCTAACCTGGTCCCAGGAACTATTAACCCTACCTCGTCCTAACCTGGTCCCAGTAACTATTAACCCTACCTAGTCCTAACCTGGTCCCAGTAACTACTGACTACTATCCCTACCTAGTCCTAACCTGGTCCCAATCACTACTAACCCTACCTAGTTCTAACCGGTTCCCAGTAACTACTAACCCTACCTAGTCCTAACCTGGTCCAAGTAACTACTAACCCTACCTAGTCCTAACCTGGTCCCAGTAACTACTACACCTACCAAGTCCTAACCTGGTCCCAGAAACTACTACACCTACCAAGTCCTAACCTGGTCCCAGTAACTACTAACCCTACCTAGTCCTAACCTGGTCCTTGTAACTACTGACTACTTACCCTACCTAGTCCTAACCTGGTCCCAATAACTAGTAGCTACTAACCCTACCTAGTCCTAACCTGGTCCCAGTAACTACTAACTATTAACCCTACCTAGTCCTAACCTGGTCCCATTAACTACTAACCTGACCTAGTCCTAACCTGGTCCCAGTAACTACTAACCCTACCTAGTCCTAACCTGGTCCCAGTAACTACTAACCCTACCTAGTCCTAACCTGGTCCCAGTAACTACTAACCCTACCTAGTCCTAACCTGGTCCCAGTAACTACTAACCCTACCTAGTCCTAACCTGGTCCCAGTAACTACTAACCCTACCTAGTCCTAACCTGGTCCCAGTAACTACTAACCCTACCTAGTCCTAACCTGGTCCCAGTAACTACTAACCCTACCTAGTCCTAACCTGGTCCCAGTAACTACTAACCCTACCATTTCCTAACCTGGTCCCAGTAACTACTGACTACTAACCCTACCTAGTCCTAACCTGGTCCCAGTAACTACTAACCCTACCTAGTCGTAACCTGGTCCCAGTAACTACTAACCCTACCTAGTCCCAGTAACTATTAACCCTACCTAGTTCTAACCTGGTCCCAGTAACTACTGACTACTAACCCTACCTAGTCCTAACCTGGTCCAATTAACTACTGACTACTAACCCTACCTAGTCCTAACTTGGTCCCAGTAACTACTAACCCTACCTAGTCCTAACCTGGTCCCAGTAACTACTAACCCTACCTAGTCCTAACCTGGTCCCAGTAACTACTAACCCTACCTAGTCCTAACCTGTTCCTTGTAACTACTGACTACTTACCCTACCTAGTCCTAACCTGGTCCCAATAACTAGTAGCTACTAACCCTACCTAGTCCTAACCTGGTCCCAGTAACTACTAACTATTAACCCTACCTAGTCCTAACCTGGTCCCATTAACTACTAACCTGACCTAGTCCTAACCTGGTCCCAGTAACTACTAACCCTACCTAGTCCTAACCTGGTCCCAGTAACTACTAACCCTACCTAGTCCTAACCTGGTCCCAGTAACTACTAACCCTACCTAGTCCTAACCTGGTCCCAGTAACTACTAACCCTACCTAGTCCTAACCTGGTCCCAGTAACTACTAACCCTACCAATTCCTAACCTGGTCCCAGTAACTACTGACTACTAACCCTACCTAGTCCTAACCTGGTCCCAGTAACTACTAACCCTACTTAGTCCTAACCTGGTCCCAGGAACTATTAACCCTACCTCGTCCTAACCTGGTCCCAGTAACTATTAACCCTACCTAGTTCTAACCTGGTCCCAGTAACTACTGACCACTATCCCTACCTAGTCCTAACCTGGTCCCAATAACTACTAACCCTACCTAGTTCTAACCGGTTCCCAGTAACTACTAACCCTACCTAGTCCTAACCTGGTCCAAGTAACTACTGACTACTAACCCTACCTAGTCCTAACCTGGTCCCAGTAACTACTACACCTACCAAGTCCTAACCTGGTCCCAGAAACTACTACACCTACCAAGTCCTAACCTGGTCCCAGTAACTACTAACCCTACCTAGTCCTAACCTGGTCCCAGTAACTATTAACCCTACCTAGTTCTAACCTGGTCCCAGGAACTACTGACTACTAACCCTACCTAGTCCTAACCTGGTCCCAGTAACTACTGACTACTAACCCTACCTAGTCCTAACTTGGTCCCAGTAACTACTAACCCTACCTAGTCCTAACCTGGTCCCAGTAACAACTAACCCTACCTAGTCCTAACCTGGTCCCAGTAACTACTAACCCTACCTAGTCCTAACCTGGTCCCAGTAACTACTAACTCTACCTAGTCCTAACCTGGTCCCAGTAACTACTAACCCTACCTAGTCCTAACCTGGTCCCAGTAACTACTAACCCTACCTAGTCCTAACCTGGTCCCAGTAACTACTAACCCTACCAATTCCTAACCTGGTCCCAGTAACTACTAACCCTACCAATTCCTAACCTGGTCCCAGTAACTACTGACTACTAACCCTACCTAGTCCTAACCTGGTCCCAGTAACTACTAACCCTACTTAGTCCTAACCTGGTCCCAGGAACTATTAACCCTACCTCGTCCTAACCTGGTCCCAGTAACTATTAACCCTACCTAGTCCTAACCTGGTCCCAGTAACTACTGACTACTATCCCTACCTAGTCCTAACCCGGTCCCAATAACTACTAACCCTACCTAGTTCTAACCGGTTCCCAGTAACTACTAACCCTACCTAGTCCTAACCTGGTCCAAGTACCTACTAACCCTACCTAGTCCTAACCTGGTCCCAGTAACTACTACACCTACCAAGTCCTAACCTGGTCCCAGAAACTACTATACCTACCAAGTCCTAACCTGGTCCCAGTAACTACTAACCCTACCTAGTCCTAACCTGGTCCTTGTAACTACTGACTACTTACCCTACCTAGTCCTAACCTGGTCCCAGTAACTACTACACCTACCAAGTCCTAACCTGGTCCCAGAAACTACTAACTAATAACCCTACATAGTCCTAACCTGGTCCCAATAACTACTAACCCTACCTAGTTCTAACCTGGTCCCAGTAACAACTAACCCTACCTAGTCCTAACCTGGTCCAAGTACCTGCTAACCCTACCTAGTCCTAACTTGGTCCCAGTAACTACTACACCTTCCAAGTCATAACCTGGTCCCAGAAACTACTAACTACTAACCCTACATAGTCCTAACCTGGTCCCAGTAACTACTAACCCTACCTAGTTCTAACCTGGTCCCAGTAACTACTACTAACCCTATCTAGTCCTAACCTGGTCCCAGTAACTACTAACCCTACCTAGTCCTAACCTGGTCCCAGTAACTATTAACCCTACCTAGTTCTAACCTGGTTCCAGTAACTACTGACTACTAACCCTACCTAGTCGTAACCTGGTCCCAGTAACTACTAACCCTACCTAGTCCTAACCTGGTCCCAGTAACTACTGACTACTAACCCTACCTAGTCCTAACCTGGTCCCAGTAACTGCTAACCCTACCAAGTCCTAACCTGGTCCCAGTAACTACTGACTACTAACCCTACCTAATCCTAACCTGGTCCCAGTAACTACTAACCCTACCTAGTCCTAACCTGGTCCCAGTAACTAATAACCCTACATAGTTCTAACCTGGTCCATGTAACTACTGACTACTAACCCTACCTAGTCCTAACCTGGTCCCAGTAACTACTAACCCTACCTAGTCCTAACCTGTTCCCAGTAACTGCTAACCGTACCTAGTCCTAACCTGGTCCCAGTAACTACTAACCCTACCTAGTCATAACCTGGTCCCAGTAACTACTGACTACTAACCCTACCTAGTCCTAACCTGGTCCCAGTAACTACTAACCCTACCAAGTCCTAACCTGGTCCCAGTAACTACTGACTACTAACCCTACCTAGTCCTAACCTGGTCCCAGTAACTACTAACCCTACCTATTTCTAACCTGGTCCCAGTAACTGCTGACTACTAACCCTATTTAGTCCAAACCTGGTCCCAGTAAACTACTAACCCTACCAAGTCCTAACCTGGTCCCAGTAAACTACTAACCCTACCTAGTCCTAACCTGGCCCCAGTAACTGATGACTGCTAACCCTACCTAGTCCTAACCTGGTCCCAGTAACTACTAACCCTACCTCGTCCTAACCTGGTCCCAGTAACTACTGACTTCTAACCCTACCTAGTCCTAACCTGGTCCCAGTAACTGCTAACCGTACCTAGTCCTAACCTGGTCCCAGTAACTCCTAACCCTACCTAGTCCTAACCTGGTCCCAGTAACTACTGACTACTAACCCTACCTAGTCCTAACCTGGTCCCAGTAACGACTGACCCTACCAAGTCCTAACCTGGTCCCAGTAACTACTGACTACTAACCCTACCTAGTCCTAACCTGGTCCCAGTAACTACTAACCCTACCTAGTCCTAACCTGGTCCCAGTAACTACTAACCCTACCTAGTCCTAACCTGGTCCCAGTAACTACTAACCCTACCTAGTCCTAACCTGGTCCCAGTAACTACTAACCCTACCTAGTCCTAACCTGGTCCAAGTAACTACTAACCCTACCTAGTCCTAACCTGGTCCCAGTAACTACTACACCTACCAAGTCCTAACCTGGTCCCAGAAACTACTACACCTACCAAGTCCTAACCTGGTCCCAGTAACTACTACACCTACCAAGTCCTAACCTGGTCCCAGTAACTACTAACCCTACCTAGTCCTAACCTGGTCCCAGTAACTACTAACCCTACCTATTTCTAACCTGGTCCCAGTAACTGCTGACTACTAACCCTATCTAGTCCAAACCTGGTCCCAGTAAACTACTAACCCTACCAAGTCCTAACCTGGTCCCAGTAAACTACTAACCCTACCTAGTCCTAACCTGGCCCCAGTAACTGATGACTGCTAACCCTACCTAGTCCTAACCTGGTCCCAGTAACTACTAACCCTACCTCGTCCTAACCTGGTCCCAGTAACTACTGACTTCTAACCCTACCTAGTCCTAACCTGGTCCCAGTAACTGCTAACCGTACCTAGTCCTAACCTGGTCCCAGTAACTCCTAACCCTACCTAGTCCTAACCTGGTCCCAGTAACTACTGACTACTAACCCTACCTAGTCCTAACCTGGTCCCAGTAACGACTAACCCTACCAAGTCCTAACCTGGTCCCAGTAACTACTGACTACTAACCCTACCTAGTCCTAACCTGGTCCCAGTAACTACTAACCCTACCTAGTCCTAACCTGGTCCCAGTAACTACTAACCCTACCATTTCCTAACCTGGTCCCAGTAACTACTAACCCTACCTAGTCCTAACCTGGTCCCAGTAACTACTAACCCTACCTAGTCCTAACCTGGTCCAAGTAACTACTAACCCTACCTAGTCCTAACCTGGTCCCAGTAACTACTACACCTACCAAGTCCTAACCTGGTCCCATAAACTACTACACCTACCAAGTCCTAACCTGGTCCCAGTAACTACTAACCCTACCTAGTCCTAACCTGGTCCCAATAACTAGTAGCTACTAACCCTACCTAGTCCTAAACTGGTCCCAGTAACTACTAACTATTAACCCTACCTAGTCCTAACCTGGTCCCATTAACTACTAACCTGACCTAGTCCTAACCTGGTCCCAGTAACTACTAACCCTACCTAGTCCTAACCTGGTCCCAGTAACTACTAACCCTACCTAGTCTTAACCTGGTCCCAGTAACTACTAACCCTACCTAGTCCTAACCTGGTCCCAGTAACTACTAACCCTACCTAGTCCTAACCTGGTCCCAGTAACTACTAACCCTACCTAGTACTAACCTGGTCCCAGTAACTACTAACCCTACCTAGTCCTAACCTGGTCCCAGTAACTACTAACCCTACCTAGTCCTAACCTGGTCCCAGTAACTGCTAACCCTACCATTTCCTAACCTGGTCCCAGTAACTACTGACTACTAACCCTACCTAGTCCTAACCTGGTCCCAGTAACTACAAACCCTACCTAGTCGTAACCTGGTCCCAGTAACTACTAACCCTACCTAGTCCTAACCTGGTCCCAGTAACTATTAACCCTACCTAGTTCTAACCTGGTCCCAGTAACTACTGACTACTAACCCTACCTAGTCCTAACCTGGTCCCAGTAACTACTGACTACTAACCCTACCTAGTCCTAACTTGGTCCCAGTAACTACTAACCCTACCTAGTCCTAACCTGGTCCCAGTAACTACTAACCCTACCTAGTCCTAACCTGGTCCCAGTAACTACTACACCTACCTAGTCCTAACCTGTTCCTTGTAACTACTGACTACTTACCCTACCTTGTCCTAACCTGGTCCCAATAACTAGTAGCTACTAACCCTACCTAGTCCTAACCTGGTCCCAGTAACTACTAACTATTAACCCTACCTAGTCCTAACCTGGTCCCATTAACTACTAACCTGACCTAGTCCTAAACTCTTCCCAGTAACTACTAACCCTACCTAGTCCTAACCTGGTCCCAGTAACTACTAACCCTACCTAGTCGTAACCTGGTCCCAGTAACTACTAACCCTACCTAGTCGTAACCTGGTCCCAGTAACTGCTAACCCTACCTAGTCCTAACCTGGTCCCATTAACTACTAACCCTACCAATTCCTAACCTGGTCCCAGTAACTACTGACTACTAACCCTACCTAGTCATAACCTGGTCCCAGTAACTACTAGCCCTACTTAGTCCTAACCTGGTCCCAGGAACTATTAACCCTACCTCGTCCTAACCTGGTCCCAGTAACTATTAACCCTACCTAGTTCTAACCTGGTCCCAGTAACTACTGACTACTATCCCTACCTAGCCCTAACCTGGTCCCAATAACTACTAACCCTACCTAGTTCTAACCGGTTCCCAGTAACTACTAACCCTACCTAGTCATAACCTGGTCCAAGTAACTACTAACCCTACCTAGTCCTAACCTGGTCCCAGTAACTACTACACCTACCAAGTCCTAACCTGGTCCCAGAAACTACTACACCTACCAAGTCCTAACCTGGTCCCAGTAACTACTAACCCTACCTAGTCCTAACCTGGTCCCAGTAACTATTAACCCTACCTAGTTCTAACCTGGTGTCAGTAACTACTGACTACTAACCCTACCTAGTCCTAACCTGGTCCCAGTAACTACTGACTACTAACCCTACCTAGTCCTAACTTGGTCCCAGTAACTGCTAACCCTACCTAGTCCTAACCTGGTCCCAGTAACTACTAACCCTACCTAGTCCTAACCTGGTCCCAGTAACTACTAACCCTACCTAGTCCTAACCTGGTCCTTGTAACTACTGACTACTTAACCTACCTTGTCCTAACCTGGTCCCAATAACTACTAACCCTACCTAGTTCTAACCGGTTCCCAGTAACTACTAACCCTACCTAGTCATAACCTGGTCCAAGTAACTACTAACCCTACCTAGTCCTAACCTGGTCCCAGTAACTACTACACCTACCAAGTCCTAACCTGGTCCCAGAAACTACTATACCTACCAAGTCCTAACCTGGTCCCAGTAACTACTAACCCTACCTAGTCCTAACCTGGTCCTTGTAACTACTGACTACATACCATACCTAGTCCTAACCTGGTCCCAATAACTAGTAGCTACTAACCCTACCTAGTCCTAACCTGGTCCCAGTAACTACTAACTATTAACCCTACCTAGTCCTAACCTGGTCCCATTAACTACTAACCTGACCTAGTCCTAACCTGGTCCCAGTAACTACTAACCCTACCTAGTCCTAACCTGGTCCCAGTAACTACTAACCCTACCTAGTCCTAACCTGGTCCCAGTAACTACTAACCCTACCTAGTCCTAACCTGGTCCCAGTAACTACTAACCCTACCTAATCCTAACCTGGTCCCAGTAACTACTAACCCTACCTAGTCCTAACCTGGTCCCAGTAACTACTAACCCTACCTAGTCCTAACCTGGTCCCAGTAACTACTAACCCTACCTAGTCCTAACCTGGTCCCAGTAACTACTAACCCTACCAATTCCTAACCTGGTCCCAGTAACTACTGACTACTAACCCTACCTAGTCCTAACCTGGTCCCAGTAACTACTAACCCTACTTAGTCCTAACCTGGTCCCAGTAACTACTAACCCTACCTCGTCCTAACCTGGTCCCAGTAACTATTAACCCTACCTAGTTCTAACCTGGTCCCAGTAACTACTGACTACTATCCCTACCTAGTCCTAACCTGGTCCCAATAACTACTAACCCTACCTAGTTCTAACCGGTACCCAGTAACTACTAACCCTACCTAGTCCTAACCTGGTCCAAGTAACTACTAACCCTACCTAGTCCTAACCTGGTCCCAGTAACTACTACACCTACCAAGTCCTAACCTGGTCCCAGAAACTAATAACTAATAACCCTACATAGTCCTAACCTGGTCCCAATAACTACTAACCCTACCTAGTTCTAACCTGGTCCCAGTAACAACTAACCCTACCTAGTCCTAACCTGGTCCAATTACCTACTAACCCTACCTAGTCCTAACTTGGTCCCAGTAACTACTACACCTTCCAAGTCCTAACCTGGTCCCAAAAACTACTAACTACTAACCCTACATAGTCCTAACCTGGTCCCAGTAACTACTAACCCTACCTAGTTCTAACCTGGTCCCAGTAACTACTACTAACCCTATCTAGTCCTAACCTGGTACCAGTAACTACTAACCCTACCTAGTCTTAACCTGGTCCCAGTAACTACTAACCCTACCTAGTCCTAACCTGGTCCCAGTAACTATTAACCCTACCTAGTTCTAACCTGGTCCCAGTAACTACTGACTACTAACCCTACCTAGTCGTAACCTGGTCCCAGTAACTACTAACCCTACCTAGTCCTAACCTGGTCCCATTAACTACTGACTACTAACCCTACCTAGTCCTAACCTGGTCCCAGTAACTGCTAACCCTACCAAGTCCTAACCTGGTCCCAGTAACTACTGACTACTAACCCTACCTAATCCTAACCTGGTCCCAGTAACTACTAACCCTACCTAGTCCTAACCTGGTCCCAGTAACTAATAACCCTACATAGTTCTAACCTGGTCCATGTAACTACTGACTACTAACCCTACCTAGTCCTAACCTGGTCCCAGTAACTACTAACCCTACCTAGTCCTAACCTGTTCCCAGTAACTGCTAACCGTACCTAGTCCTAACCTGGTCCCAGTAACTACTAACCCTACCTAGTCCTAACCTGGTCCCAGTAACTACTGACTACTAACCCTACCTAGTCCTAACCTGGTCCCAGTAACTACTAACCCTACCTAGTCCTAACCTGTTCCCAGTAACTGCTAACCGTACCTAGTCCTAACCTGGTCCCAGTAACTACTAACCCTACCTAGTCCTAACCTGGTCCCAGTAACTACTGACTACTAACCCTACCTAGTCCTAACCTGGTCCCAGTAACTACTAACCCTACCAAGTCCTAACCTGGTCCCAGTAACTACTGACTACTAACCCTACCTAGTCCTAACCTGGTCCCAGTAACTACTAACCCTACCTATTTCTAACCTGGTCCCAGTAACTGCTGACTACTAACCCTATCTAGTCCAAACCTGGTCCCAGTAAACTACTAACCCTACCAAGTCCTAACCTGGTCCCAGTAAACTACTAACCCTACCTAGTCCTAACCTGGCCCCAGTAACTGATGACTGCTAACCCTACCTAGTCCTAACCTGGTCCCAGTAACTACTAACCCTACCTCGTCCTAACCTGGTCCCAGTAACTACTGACTTCTAACCCTCCCTAGTCCTAACCAGGTCCCAGTAACTGCTAACCGTACCTAGTCCTAACCTGGTCCCAGTAACTCCTAACCCTACCTAGTCCTAACATGGTCCCAGTAACTTCTGACTACTAACCCTACCTAGTACTAACCTGGTCCCAGTAACGACTAACCCTACCAAGTCCTAACCTGGTCCCAGTAACTACTGACTACTAACCCTACCTAGTCCTAACCTGGTCCCAGTAACTACTAACCCTACCTATTTCTAACCTGGTCCCAGTAACTGCTGACTACTAACCCTATCTAGTCCTAACCTGGTCCCAGTAACTACTAACCCTACCTAGTCCTAACCTGGTCGCAGTAACTACTAACCCTACCAAGTCCTTACCTGGTCCCAGTAACTACTGACTACTAACCCTACCTAGTCCTAACCTGGTCCCAGTAACTACTAACCCTACCTAGTCCTAACCTGGTCCCAGTAACTACTAACCCTACCTAGTCCTAACCTGGTCCCAATAACTACTAACTACTTACCCTACCTAGTCCTAACCTGGTCCCAGTAACTAGTAACTATTAACCCTACCTAGTCCTAACCTGGTCCCATTAACTACTAACCTGACCTAGTCCTAACCTGGTCCCAGTAACTACTAACCCTACCTAGTCCTAACCTGGTCCCAGTAACAACTAACCCTACTTAGTCCTAACCTGGTCCCAGTAACTACTAACCGTACCTAGTCCTAACCTGGTCCCAGTAACTACTAACCCTACCTAGTCCTAACCTGGTCCCAGTAACTACTAACCCTACCAATTCCGAACCTGGTCCCAGTAACTACTGACTACTAACCCTACCTAGTCGTAACCTGGTCCCAGTAACTACTAACTCTACTTAGTCCTAACCTGGTCCCAGTAACTACTAACCCTACCTCGTCCTAACCTGGTCCCAGTAACTATTAACCCTACCTAGTCCTAACCTGGTCCCAGTAACTACTAACCCTACCTAGTCCTAACCTGGTCCCAGAAACTACTAACTACTAACCCTACATAGTCCTAACCTGGTCCCAGTAACTACTAACCCTACCTAGTTCTAACCTGGTCCCAGTAACTACTACTAACCCTATCTAGTCCTAACCTGGTCCCAGTAACTACTAACCCTACCTAGTCCTAACCTGGTCCCAGTAACTATTAACCCTACCTAGTTCTAACCTGGTTCCAGTAACTACTGACTACTAACCCTACCTAGTCGTAACCTGGTCCCAGTAACTACTAACCCTACCTAGTCCTAACCTGGTCCCAGTAACTACTGACTACTAACCCTACCTAGTCCTAACCTGGTCCCAGTAACTGCTAACCCTACCAAGTCCTAACCTGGTCCCAGTAACTACTGACTACTAACCCTACCTAATCCTAACCTGGTCCCAGTAACTACTAACCCTACCTAGTCCTAACCTGGTCCCAGTAACTAATAACCCTACATAGTTCTAACCTGGTCCATGTAACTACTGACTACTAACCCTACCTAGTCCTAACCTGGTCCCAGTAACTACTAACCCTACCTAGTCCTAACCTGTTCCCAGTAACTGCTAACCGTACCTAGTCCTAACCTGGTCCCAGTAACTACTAACCCTACCTAGTCCTAACCTGGTCCCAGTAACTACTGACTACTAACCCTACCTAGTCCTAACCTGGTCCCAGTAACTACTAACCCTACCAAGTCCTAACCTGGTCCCAGTAACTACTGACTACTAACCCTACCTAGTCCTAACCTGGTCCCAGTAACTACTAACCCTACCTATTTCTAACCTGGTCCCAGTAACTGCTGACTACTAACCCTATTTAGTCCAAACCTGGTCCCAGTAAACTACTAACCCTACCAAGTCCTAACCTGGTCCCAGTAAACTACTAACCCTACCTAGTCCTAACCTGGCCCCAGTAACTGATGACTGCTAACCCTACCTAGTCCTAACCTGGTCCCAGTAACTACTAACCCTACCTCGTCCTAACCTGGTCCCAGTAACTACTGACTTCTAACCCTACCTAGTCCTAACCTGGTCCCAGTAACTGCTAACCGTACCTAGTCCTAACCTGGTCCCAGTAACTCCTAACCCTACCTAGTCCTAACCTGGTCCCAGTAACTACTGACTACTAACCCTACCTAGTCCTAACCTGGTCCCAGTAACGACTGACCCTACCAAGTCCTAACCTGGTCCCAGTAACTACTGACTACTAACCCTACCTAGTCCTAACCTGGTCCCAGTAACTACTAACCCTACCTAGTCCTAACCTGGTCCCAGTAACTACTAACCCTACCTAGTCCTAACCTGGTCCCAGTAACTACTAACCCTACCTAGTCCTAACCTGGTCCCAGTAACTACTAACCCTACCTAGTCCTAACCTGGTCCAAGTAACTACTAACCCTACCTAGTCCTAACCTGGTCCCAGTAACTACTACACCTACCAAGTCCTAACCTGGTCCCAGAAACTACTACACCTACCAAGTCCTTACCTGGTCCCAGTAACTACTACACCTACCAAGTCCTAACCTGGTCCCAGTAACTACTAACCCTACCTAGTCCTAACCTGGTCCCAGTAACTACTAACCCTACCTATTTCTAACCTGGTCCCAGTAACTGCTGACTACTAACCCTATCTAGTCCAAACCTGGTCCCAGTAAACTACTAACCCTACCAAGTCCTAACCTGGTCCCAGTAAACTACTAACCCTACCTAGTCCTAACCTGGCCCCAGTAACTGATGACTGCTAACCCTACCTAGTCCTAACCTGGTCCCAGTAACTACTAACCCTACCTCGTCCTAACCTGGTCCCAGTAACTACTGACTTCTAACCCTACCTAGTCCTAACCTGGTCCCAGTAACTGCTAACCGTACCTAGTCCTAACCTGGTCCCAGTAACTCCTAACCCTACCTAGTCCTAACCTGGTCCCAGTAACTACTGACTACTAACCCTACCTAGTCCTAACCTGGTCCCAGTAACGACTAACCCTACCAAGTCCTAACCTGGTCCCAGTAACTACTGACTACTAACCCTACCTAGTCCTAACCTGGTCCCAGTAACTACTAACCCTACCTAGTCCTAACCTGGTCCCAGTAACTACTAACCCTACCATTTCCTAACCTGGTCCCAGTAACTACTAACCCTACCTAGTCCTAACCTGGTCCCAGTAACTACTAACCCTACCTAGTCCTAACCTGGTCCAAGTAACTACTAACCCTACCTAGTCCTAACCTGGTCCCAGTAACTACTACACCTACCAAGTCCTAACCTGGTCCCAGAAACTACTACACCTACCAAGTCCTAACCTGGTCCCAGTAACTACTAACCCTACCTAGTCCTAACCTGGTCCCAATAACTAGTAGCTACTAACCCTACCTAGTCCTAACCTGGTCCCAGTAACTACTAACTATTAACCCTACCTAGTCCTAACCTGGTCCCATTAACTACTAACCTGACCTAGTCCTAACCTGGTCCCAGTAACTACTAACCCTACCTAGTCCTAACCTGGTCCCAGTAACTACTAACCCTACCTAGTCTTAACCTGGTCCCAGTAACTACTAACCCTACCTAGTCCTAACCTGGTCCCAGTAACTACTAACCCTACCTAGTCCTAACCTGGTCCCAGTAACTACTAACCCTACCTAGTACTAACCTGGTCCCAGTAACTACTAACCCTACCTAGTCCTAACCTGGTCCCAGTAACTACTAACTCTACCTAGTCCTAACCTGGTCCCAGTAACTGCTAACCCTACCATTTCCTAACCTGGTCCCAGTAACTACTGACTACTAACCCTACCTAGTCCTAACCTGGTCCCAGTAACTACAAACCCTACCTAGTCGTAACCTGGTCCCAGTAACTACTAACCCTACCTAGTCCTAACCTGGTCCCAGTAACTATTAACCCTACCTAGTTCTAACCTGGTCCCAGTAACTACTGACTACTAACCCTACCTAGTCCTAACCTGGTCCCAGTAACTACTGACTACTAACCCTACCTAGTCCTAACTTGGTCCCAGTAACTACTAACCCTACCTAGTCCTAACCTGGTCCCAGTAACTACTAACCCTACCTAGTCCTAACCTGGTCCCAGTAACTACTACACCTACCTAGTCCTAACCTGTTCCTTGTAACTACTGACTACTTACCCTACCTTGTCCTAACCTGGTCCCAATAACTAGTAGCTACTAACCCTACCTAGTCCTAACCTGGTCCCAGTAACTACTAACTATTAACCCTACCTAGTCCTAACCTGGTCCCATTAACTACTAACCTGACCTAGTCCTAAACTCTTCCCAGTAACTACTAACCCTACCTAGTCCTAACCTGGTCCCAGTAACTACTAACCCTACCTAGTCGTAACCTGGTCCCAGTAACTACTAACCCTACCTAGTCGTAACCTGGTCCCAGTAACTGCTAACCCTACCTAGTCCTAACCTGGTCCCATTAACTACTAACCCTACCAATTCCTAACCTGGTCCCAGTAACTACTGACTACTAACCCTACCTAGTCCTAACCTGGTCCCAGTAACTACTAGCCCTACTTAGTCCTAACCTGGTCCCAGGAACTATTAACCCTACCTCGTCCTAACCTGGTCCCAGTAACTATTAACCCTACCTAGTTCTAATCTGGTCCCAGTAACTACTGACTACTATCCCTACCTAGCCCTAACCTGGTCCCAATAACTACTAACCCTACCTAGTTCTAACCGGTTCCCAGTAACTACTAACCCTACCTAGTCATAACCTGGTCCAAGTAACTACTAACCCTACCTAGTCCTAACCTGGTCCCAGTAACTACTACACCTACCAAGTCCTAACCTGGTCCCAGAAACTACTACACCTACCAAGTCCTAACCTGGTCCCAGTAACTACTAACCCTACCTAGTCCTAACCTGGTCCCAGTAACTATTAACCCTACCTAGTTCTAACCTGGTGTCAGTAACTACTGACTACTAACCCTACCTAGTCCTAACCTGGTCCCAGTAACTACTGACTACTAACCCTACCTAGTCCTAACTTGGTCCCAGTAACTGCTAACCCTACCTAGTCCTAACCTGGTCCCAGTAACTACTAACCCTACCTAGTCCTAACCTGGTCCCAGTAACTACTAACCCTACCTAGTCCTAACCTGGTCCTTGTAACTACTGACTACTTAACCTACCTTGTCCTAACCTGGTCCCAATAACTACTAACCCTACCTAGTTCTAACCGGTTCCCAGTAACTACTAACCCTACCTAGTCATAACCTGGTCCAAGTAACTACTAACCCTACCTAGTCCTAACCTGGTCCCAGTAACTACTACACCTACCAAGTCCTAACCTGGTCCCAGAAACTACTATACCTACCAAGTCCTAACCTGGTCCCAGTAACTACTAACCCTACCTAGTCCTAACCTGGTCCTTGTAACTACTGACTACATACCATACCTAGTCCTAACCTGGTCCCAATAACTAGTAGCTACTAACCCTACCTAGTCCTAACCTGGTCCCAGTAACTACTAACTATTAACCCTACCTAGTCCTAACCTGGTCCCATTAACTACTAACCTGACCTAGTCCTAACCTGGTCCCAGTAACTACTAACCCTACCTAGTCCTAACCTGGTCCCAGTAACTACTAACCCTACCTAGTCCTAACCTGGTCCCAGTAACTACTAACCCTACCTAGTCCTAACCTGGTCCCAGTAACTACTAACCCTACCTAATCCTAACCTGGTCCCAGTAACTACTAACCCTACCTAGTCCTAACCTGGTCCCAGTAACTACTAACCCTACCTAGTCCTAACCTGGTCCCAGTAACTACTAACCCTACCTAGTCCTAACCTGGTCCCAGTAACTACTAACCCTACCAATTCCTAACCTGGTCCCAGTAACTACTGACTACTAACCCTACCTAGTCCTAACCTGGTCCCAGTAACTACTAACCCTACTTAGTCCTAACCTGGTCCCAGTAACTACTAACCCTACCTCGTCCTAACCTGGTCCCAGTAACTATTAACCCTACCTAGTTCTAACCTGGTCCCAGTAACTACTGACTACTATCCCTACCTAGTCCTAACCTGGTCCCAATAACTACTAACCCTACCTAGTTCTAACCGGTACCCAGTAACTACTAACCCTACCTAGTCCTAACCTGGTCCAAGTAACTACTAACCCTACCTAGTCCTAACCTGGTCCCAGTAACTACTACACCTACCAAGTCCTAACCTGGTCCCAGAAACTAATAACTAATAACCCTACATAGTCCTAACCTGGTCCCAATAACTACTAACCCTACCTAGTTCTAACCTGGTCCCAGTAACAACTAACCCTACCTAGTCCTAACCTGGTCCAAGTACCTACTAACCCTACCTAGTCCTAACTTGGTCCCAGTAACTACTACACCTTCCAAGTCCTAACCTGGTCCCAAAAACTACTAACTACTAACCCTACATAGTCCTAACCTGGTCCCAGTAACTACTAACCCTACCTAGTTCTAACCTGGTCCCAGTAACTACTACTAACCCTATCTAGTCCTAACCTGGTCCCAGTAACTACTAACCCTACCTAGTCTTAACCTGGTCCCAGTAACTACTAACCCTACCTAGTCCTAACCTGGTCCCAGTAACTATTAACCCTACCTAGTTCTAACCTGGTCCCAGTAACTACTGACTACTAACCCTACCTAGTCGTAACCTGGTCCCAGTAACTACTAACCCTACCTAGTCCTAACCTGGTCCCATTAACTACTGACTACTAACCCTACCTAGTCCTAACCTGGTCCCAGTAACTGCTAACCCTACCAAGTCCTAACCTGGTCCCAGTAACTACTGACTACTAACCCTACCTAATCCTAACCTGGTCCCAGTAACTACTAACCCTACCTAGTCCTAACCTGGTCCCAGTAACTAATAACCCTACATAGTTCTAACCTGGTCCATGTAACTACTGACTACTAACCCTACCTAGTCCTAACCTGGTCCCAGTAACTACTAACCCTACCTAGTCCTAACCTGTTCCCAGTAACTGCTAACCGTACCTAGTCCTAACCTGGTCCCAGTAACTACTAACCCTACCTAGTCCTAACCTGGTCCCAGTAACTACTGACTACTAACCCTACCTAGTCCTAACCTGGTCCCAGTAACTACTAACCCTACCTAGTCCTAACCTGTTCCCAGTAACTGCTAACCGTACCTAGTCCTAACCTGGTCCCAGTAACTACTAACCCTACCTAGTCCTAACCTGGTCCCAGTAACTACTGACTACTAACCCTACCTAGTCCTAACCTGGTCCCAGTAACTACTAACCCTACCAAGTCCTAACCTGGTCCCAGTAACTACTGACTACTAACCCTACCTAGTCCTAACCTGGTCCCAGTAACTACTAACCCTACCTATTTCTAACCTGGTCCCAGTAACTGCTGACTACTAACCCTATCTAGTCCAAACCTGGTCCCAGTAAACTACTAACCCTACCAAGTCCTAACCTGGTCCCAGTAAACTACTAACCCTACCTAGTCCTAACCTGGCCCCAGTAACTGATGACTGCTAACCCTACCTAGTCCTAACCTGGTCCCAGTAACTACTAACCCTACCTCGTCCTAACCTGGTCCCAGTAACTACTGACTTCTAACCCTCCCTAGTCCTAACCAGGTCCCAGTAACTGCTAACCGTACCTAGTCCTAACCTGGTCCCAGTAACTCCTAACCCTACCTAGTCCTAACATGGTCCCAGTAACTTCTGACTACTAACCCTACCTAGTACTAACCTGGTCCCAGTAACGACTAACCCTACCAAGTCCTAACCTGGTCCCAGTAACTACTGACTACTAACCCTACCTAGTCCTAACCTGGTCCCAGTAACTACTAACCCTACCTATTTCTAACCTGGTCCCAGTAACTGCTGACTACTAACCCTATCTAGTCCTAACCTGGTCCCAGTAACTACTAACCCTACCTAGTCCTAACCTGGTCGCAGTAACTACTAACCCTACCAAGTCCTTACCTGGTCCCAGTAACTACTGACTACTAACCCTACCTAGTCCTAACCTGGTCCCAGTAACTACTAACCCTACCTAGTCCTAACCTGGTCCCAGTAACTACTAACCCTACCTAGTCCTAACCTGGTCCCAATAACTACTAACTACTTACCCTACCTAGTCCTAACCTGGTCCCAGTAACTAGTAACTATTAACCCTACCTAGTCCTAACCTGGTCCCAATAACTACTAACCTGACCTAGTCCTAACCTGGTCCCAGTAACTACTAACCCTACCTAGTCCTAACCTGGTCCCAGTAACAACTAACCCTACTTAGTCCTAACCTGGTCCCAGTAACTACTAACCGTACCTAGTCCTAACCTGGTCCCAGTAACTACTAACCCTACCTAGTCCTAACCTGGTCCCAGTAACTACTAACCCTACCAATTCCGAACCTGGTCCCAGTAACTACTGACTACTAACCCTACCTAGTCGTAACCTGGTCCCAGTAACTACTAACTCTACTTAGTCCTAACCTGGTCCCAGTAACTACTAACCCTACCTCGTCCTAACCTGGTCCCAGTAACTATTAACCCTACCTAGTTCTAACCTGGTCGCAGTAACTACTGACTACTATCCCTACCTAGTCCTAACCTGGTCCCAATAACTACTACACCTACCTAGTTCTAACCTGGTCTCAGTAACTACTAACCCTACCTAGTCCTAACCTGGTCCAAGTAACTACTAACCCTACCTAGTCCTAGCCTGGTCCCAGTAACTACTACACCTACCAGGTCCTAACCTGGTCCCAGAAACTACTAACTACTTACCCTACATAGTCCTAACCTGGTCCCAGTAACTATTAACCCTACCTAGTCCTAACCTGGTCCCAGTAACTACTAACCCTACTTAGTTCTAACCTGGTCCCAGTAACTACTAACCCTACTTAGTTCTAACCTGGTCCCAGTAACTACTAACCCTACCTAGTCCTAACCTGGTCCCAGTAACTACTACACCTACCAAGTCCTAACCTGGTCCCAGTAACTACTGACTACTAACCCTACCTAGTCCTAACCTGGTCCAAGTAACTACTAACCCTACCTAGTCCTAACCTGGTCCCAGTAACTACTACACCTACCAAGTCCTAACCTGGTCCCAGAAACTACTACATCCACCAAGTCCTAACCTGGTCCCAGTAACTACTAACCCTACCTAGTCCTAACCTGGTCCCAGTAACTATTAACCCTACCTAGTTCTAACCTGGTCCCAGTAACTACTGACTACTAACCCTACCTAGTCCTAACCTGGTCCCAGTAACTACTGACTACTAACCCTACCTAGTCCTAACTTGGTCCCAGTAACTACTAACCCTACCTAGTCCTAAGCTGGTCCCAGTAACTACTAACCCTACCTAGTCCTAACCTGGTCCCAGTAACTACTAACCCTACCTAGTCCTAACCTGGTCCTTGTAACTACTGACTACTTACCCTACCTTGTCCTAACCTGGTCCCAATAACTAGTAGCTACTAACCCTACCTAGTCCTAACCTGGTCCCAGTAACTACTAACTATTAACCCTACCTAGTCCTAACCTGGTCCCATTAACTACTAACCTGACCTAGTCCTAACCTGGTCCCAGTAACTACTAACCCTACCTAGTCCTAACCTGGTCCCAGTAACTACTAACCCTACCTAGTCCTAACCTGGTCAAAGTAACTACTAACCCTACCTAGTCCTAACCTGGTCCCAGTAACTACTAACCCTACCTAGTCCTAACCTGGTCCCAGTAACTACTAACCCTACCAATTCCTAACCTGGTCCCAGTAACTACTGACTACTAACCCTACCTAGTCCTAACCTAGTCCCAGTAACTACTAACCCTACTTAGTCCTAACCTGGTCCCAGGAACTATTAACCCTACCTCGTCCTAACCTGGTCCCAGTAACTATTAACGCTACCTAGTCCTAACCTGGTCCCAGTAACTACTGACTACTATCCCTACCTAGTCCTAACCTGGTCCCAATAACTACTAACCCTACCTAGTTCTAACCAGTTCCCAGTAACTACTAACCCTACCTAGTCCTAACCTGGTCCAAGTAACTACTAACCCTACCTAGTCCTAACCTGGTCCCAGTAACTACTACACCTACCAAGTCCTAACCTGGTCCCAGAAACTACTACACCTACCAAGTCCTAACCTGGTCCCAGTAACTACTAACCCTACCTAGTCCTAACCTGGTCCTTGTAACTACTGACTACTTACCCTACCTAGTCCTAACCTGGTCCCAATAACTAGTAGCTACTAACCCTACCTAGTCCTAACCTGGTCCCAGTAACTACTAACTATTAACCCTACCTAGTCCTAACCTGGTCCCATTAACTACTAACCTGACCTAGTCCTAACCTGGTCCCAGTAACTACTAACCCTACCTAGTCCTAACCTGGTCCCAGTAACTACTAACCCTACCTAGTCCTAACCTGGTCCCAGTAACTACTAACCCTACCTAGTCCTAACCTGGTCCCAGTAACTACTAACCCTACCTAGTCCTAACCTGGTCCCAGTAACTACTAACCCTTCCTAGTCCTAACCTGGTCCCAGTAACTACTAACCCTACCTAGTCCTAACCTGGTCCCAGTAACTACTAACCCTACCTAGTCCTAACCTGGTCCCAGTAACTACTAACCCTACCATTTCCTAACCTGGTCCCAGTAACTACTGACTACTAACCCTACCTAGTCCTAACCTGGTCCCAGTAACTACTAACCCTACCTAGTCGTAACCTGGTCCCAGTAACTACTAACCCTACCTAGTCCTAACCTGGTCCCAGTAACTATTAACCCTACCTAGTTCTAACCTGGTCCCAGTAACTACTGACTACTAACCCTACCTAGTCCTAACCTGGTCCCAGTAACTACTGACTACTAACCCTACCTAGTCCTAACTTGGTCCCAGTAACTACTAACCCTACCTAGTCCTAACCTGGTCCCAGTAACTACTAACCCTACCTAGTCCTAACCTGGTCCCAGTAACTACTAACCCTACCTAGTCCTAACCTGTTCCTTGTAACTACTGACTACTTACCCTACCTTGTCCTAACCTGGTCCCAATAACTAGTAGCTACTAACCCTACCTAGTCCTAACCTGGTCCCAGTAACTACTAACTATTAACCCTACCTAGTCCTAACCTGGTCCCAGTAACTATTAACCCTACCTAGTTCTAACCTGGTCCCAGTAACTACTGACTACTAACCCTACCTAGTCCTAACCTGGTCCCAGTAACTACTGACTACTAACCCTACCTAGTCCTAACTTGGTCCCAGCAACTACTAACCCTACCTAGTCCTAACCTGGTCCCAGTAACTACTAACCCTACCTAGTCCTAACCTGGTCCCAGTAACTACTAACCCTACCTAGTCCTAACCTGTTCCTTGTAACTACTGACTACTTACCCTACCTTGTCCTAACCTGGTCCCAATAACTAGTAGCTACTAACCCTACCTAGTCCTAACCTGGTCCCAGTAACTACTAACTATTAACCCTACCTAGTCCTAACCTGGTCCCATTAACTACTAACCTGACCTAGTCCTAACCTGGTCCCAGTAACTACTAACCCTACCTAGTCCTAACCTGGTCCCAGTAACTACTAACCCTACCTAGTCCTAACCTGGTCCCAGTAACTACTAACCCTACCTAGTCCTAACCTGGTCCCAGTAACTACTAACCCTACCTAGTCCTAACCTGGTCCCAGTAACTACTAACCCTACCAATTCCTAACCTGGTCCCAGTAACTACTGACTTCTAACCCTACCTAGTCCTAACCTGGTCCCAGTAACTACTAACCCTACTTAGTCCTAACCTGGTCCCAGTAACTATTAACCCTACCTAGTCCTAACCTGGTCCCAGTAACTACTGACTACTATCCCTACCTAGTCCTAACCTGGTCCCAATAACTACTAACCCTACCTAGTTCTAACCGGTTCCCAGTAACTACTAACCCTACCTAGTCCTAACCTGGTCCAAGTAACTACTAACCCTACCTAGTCCTAACCTGGTCCCAGTAACTACTAACCCTACCTAGTCCTAACCTGGTCCTTGTAACTACTGACTACTTACCCTACCTAGTCCTAACCTGGTCCCAATAACTAGTAGCTACTAACCCTACCTAGTCCTAACCTGGTCCCAGTAACTACTAAATATTAACCCTACCTAGTCCTAACCTGGTCCCATTAACTACTAACCTGACCTAGTCCTAACCTGGTCCCAGTAACTACTAACCCTACCTAGTCCTAACCTGGTCCCAGTAACTACTAACCCTACCTAGTCCTAACCTGGTCCCAGTAACTACTAACCCTACCTAGTCCTAACCTGGTCCCAGTAACTACTAACCCTACCTAGTCCTAACCTGGTCCCAGTAACTACTAACCCTACCTAGTCCTAACCTGGTCCCAGTAACTACTAACCCTACCTAGTCCTAACCTGGTCCCAGTAACTACTAACCCTACCTAGTCCTAACCTGGTCCCAGTAACTACTAACCCTACCTAGTCCTAACCTGGTCCCAGTAACTACTAACCCTACCAATTCCTAACCTGGTCCCAGTAACTACTGACTACTAACCCTACCTAGTCCTAACCTGGTCCCAGTAACTACTAACCCTACTTAGTCCTAACCTGGTCCCAGTAACTACTAACCCTACCTCGTCCTAACCTGGTCCCAGTAACTATTAACCCTACCTAGTTCTAACCTGGTCCCAGTAACTACTGACTACTATCCCTACCTAGTCCTAACCTGGTCCCAATAACTACTAACCCTACCTAGTTCTAACCGGTTCCCAGTAACTACTAACCCTACCTAGTCCTAACCTGGTCCAAGTAACTACTAACCCTACCTAGTCCTAACCTGGTCCCAGTAACTACTACACCTACCAAGTCCTAACCTGGTCCCAGAAACTACTAACTAATAACCCTACATAGTCCTAACCTGGTCCCAATAACTACTAACCCTACCTAGTTCTAACCTGGTCCCAGTAACAACTAACCCTACCTAGTCCTAACCTGGTCCAAGTACCTACTAACCCTACCTAGTCCTAACTTGGTCCCAGTAACTACTGCACCTTCCAAGTCCTAACCTGGTCCCAGAAACTACTAACTACTAACCCTACATTGTCCTAACCTGGTCCCAGTAACTACTAACCCTACCTAGTTCTAACCTGGTCCCAGTAACTACTACTAACCCTATCTAGTCCTAACCTGGTCCCAGTAACTCCTAACCCTACCTAGTCTTAACCTGGTCCCAGTAACTACTAACCCTACCTAGTCCTAACCTGGTCCCAGTAACTATTAACCCTACCTAGTTCTAACCTGGTCCCAGTAACTAGTGACTACTAACCCTACCTAGTCCTAACCTGGTCCCAGTAACTACTAACCCTACCTAGTCCTAACCTGGTCCCAGTAACTACTAACCCTACCTAGTCCTAACCTGGTCCCAGTAACTACTAACCCTACCTAGTCCTAACCTGGTCCCAGTAACTACTAACCCTACCTAGTCCTAACCTGGTCCCAGTAACTACTAACCCTACCAATTCCTAACCTGGTCCCAGTAACTACTGACTACTAACCCTACCTAGTCCTAACCTGGTCCCAGTAACTACTAACCCTACTTAGTCCTAACCTGGTCCCAGTAACTACTAACCCTACCTCGTCCTAACCTGGTCCCAGTAACTATTAACCCTACCTAGTTCTAACCTGGTCCCAGTAACTACTGACTACTATCCCTACCTAGTCCTAACCTGGTCCCAATAACTACTAACCCTACCTAGTTCTAACCGGTTCCCAGTAACTACTAACCCTACCTAGTCCTAACCTGGTCCAAGTAACTACTAACCCTACCTAGTCCTAACCTGGTCCCAGTAACTACTACACCTACCAAGTCCTAACCTGGTCCCAGAAACTACTAACTAATAACCCTACATAGTCCTAACCTGGTCCCAATAACTACTAACCCTACCTAGTTCTAACCTGGTCCCAGTAACAACTAACCCTACCTAGTCCTAACCTGGTCCAAGTACCTACTAACCCTACCTAGTCCTAACTTGGTCCCAGTAACTACTGCACCTTCCAAGTCCTAACCTGGTCCCAGAAACTACTAACTACTAACCCTACATTGTCCTAACCTGGTCCCAGTAACTACTAACCCTACCTAGTTCTAACCTGGTCCCAGTAACTACTACTAACCCTATCTAGTCCTAACCTGGTCCCAGTAACTCCTAACCCTACCTAGTCTTAACCTGGTCCCAGTAACTACTAACCCTACCTAGTCCTAACCTGGTCCCAGTAACTATTAACCCTACCTAGTTCTAACCTGGTCCCAGTAACTAGTGACTACTAACCCTACCTAGTCCTAACCTGGTCCCAGTAACTGCTAACCCTACCAAGTCCTAACCTGGTCCCAGTAACTACTGACTACTAACCCTACCTAATCCTAACCTGGTCCCAGTAACTACTAACCCTACCTAGTCCTAACCTGGTCCCAGTAACTAATAACCCTACATAGTTCTAACCTGGTCCATGTAACTACTGACTACTAACCCTACCTAGTCCTAACCTGGTCCCAGTAACTACTAACCCTACCTAGTCCTAACCTGTTCCCAGTAACTGCTAACCGTACCTAGTCCTAACCTGGTCCCAGTAACTACTAACCCTACCTAGTCCTAACCTGGTCCCAGTAACTACTGACTACTAACCCTACCTAGTCCTAACCTTTTCCCAGTAACTACTAACCCTACCAAGTCCTAACCTGGTCCCAGTAACTACTGACTACTAACCCTACCTAGTCCTAACCTGGTCCCAGTAACTACTAACCCTACCTATTTCTAACCTGGTCCCAGTAACTACTAACCCTACCTAGTCCTAACCTGGTCCTTGTAACTACTGACTACTTACCCTACCTTGTCCTAACCTGGTCCCAATAACTAGTAGCTACTAACCCTACCTAGTCCTAACCTGGTCCCAGTAACTACTAACTACTAACCTGACCTAGTCCTAACCTGGTCCCAGTAACTACTAACCCTACCTAGTCCTAACCTGGTCCCAGTAACTACTAACCCTACCTAGTCCTAACCTGGTCAAAGCAACTACTAACCCTACCTAATCCTAACCTGGTCCCAGTAACTACTAACCCTACCTAGTCCTAACCTGGTCCCAGTAACTAATAACCCTACATAGTTCTAACCTGGTCCATGTAACTACTGACTACTAACCCTACCTAGTCCTAACCTGGTCCCAGTAACTACTAACCCTACCTAGTCCTAACCTGTTCCCAGTAACTGCTAACCGTACCTAGTCCTAACCTGGTCCCAGTAACTACTAACCCTACCTAGTCCTAACCTGGTCCCAGTAACTACTGACTACTAACCCTACCTAGTCCTAACCTGGTCCCAGTAACTACTAACCCTACCAAGTCCTAACCTGGTCCCAGTAACTACTGACTACTAACCCTACCTAGTCCTAACCTGGTCCCAGTAACTACTAACCCTACCTATTTCTAACCTGGTCCCAGTAACTGCTGACTACTAACCCTATCTAGTCCAAACCTGGTCCCAGTAAACTACTAACCCTACCAAGTCCTAACCTGGTCCCAGTAAACTACTAACCCTACCTAGTCCTAACCTGGCCCCAGTAACTGATGACTGCTAACCCTACCTAGTCCTAACCTGGTCCCAGTAACTACTAACCCTACCTCGTCCTAACCTGGTCCCAGTAACTACTGACTTCTAACCCTACCTAGTCCTAACCTGGTCCCAGTAACTGCTAACCGTACCTAGTCCTAACCTGGTCCCAGTAACTCCTAACCCTACCTAGTCCTAACCTGGTCCCAGTAACTACTGACTACTAACCCTACCTAGTCCTAACCTGGTCCCAGTAACGACTAACCCTACCAAGTCCTAACCTGGTCCCAGTAACTACTGACTACTAACCCTACCTAGTCCTAACCTGGTCCCAGTAACTACTAACCCTACCTAGTCCTAACCTGGTCCCAGTAACTACTAACCCTACCTAGTCCTAACCTGGTCCCAGTAACTACTAACCCTACCTAGTCCTAACCTGGTCCCAGTAACTACTAACCCTACCTAGTCCTAACCTGGTCCAAGTAACTACTAACCCTACCTAGTCCTAACCTGGTCCCAGTAACTACTACACCTACCAAGTCCTAACCTGGTCCCAGAAACTACTACACCTACCAAGTCCTAACCTGGTCCCAGTAACTACTAACCCTACCTAGTCCTAACCTGGTCCTTGTAACTACTGACTACTTACCCTACCTAGTCCTAACCTGGTCCCAATAACTAGTAGCTACTAACCCTACCTAGTCCTAACCTGGTCCCAGTAACTACTAACTATTAACCCTACCTAGTCCTAACCTGGTCCCATTAACTACTAACCTGACCTAGTCCTAACCTGGTCCCAGTAACTACTAACCCTACCTAGTCCTAACCTGGTCCCAGTAACTACTAACCCTACCTAGTCTTAACCTGGTCCCAGTAACTACTAACCCTACCTAGTCCTAACCTGGTCCCAGTAACTACTAACCCTACCTAGTCCTAACCTGGTCCCAGTAACTACTAACCCTACCTAGTACTAACCTGGTCCCAGTAACTACTAACCCTACCTAGTCCTAACCTGGTCCCAGTAACTACTAACCCTACCTAGTCCTAACCTGGTCCCAGTAACTGCTAACCCTACCATTTCCTAACCTGGTCCCAGTAACTACTGACTACTAACCCTACCTAGTCCTAACCTGGTCCCAGTAACTACAAACCCTACCTAGTCGTAACCTGGTCCCAGTAACTACTAACCCTACCTAGTCCTAACCTGGTCCCAGTAACTATTAACCCTACCTAGTTCTAACCTGGTCCCAGTAACTACTGACTACTAACCCTACCTAGTCCTAACCTGGTCCCAGTAACTACTAACCCTACCTAGTCCTAACCTGTTCCTTGTAACTACTGACTACTTACCCTACCTTGTCCTAACCTGGTCCCAATAACTAGTAGCTACTAACCCTACCTAGTCCTAACCTGGTCCCAGTAACTACTAACTATTAACCCTACCTAGTCCTAACCTGGTCCCATTAACTACTAACCTGACCTAGTCCTAAACTCTTCCCAGTAACTACTAACCCTACCTAGTCCTAACCTGGTCCCAGTAACTACTAACCCTACCTAGTCGTAACCTGGTCCCAGTAACTACTAACCCTACCTAGTCGTAACCTGGTCCCAGTAACTGCTAACCCTACCTAGTCCTAACCTGGTCCCAGTAACTACTAACCCTACCAATTCCTAACCTGGTCCCAGTAACTACTGACTACTAACCCTACCTAGTCCTAACCTGGTCCCAGTAACTACTAGCCCTACTTAGTCCTAACCTGGTCCCAGGAACTATTAACCCTACCTCGTCCTAACCTGGTCCCAGTAACTATTAACCCTACCTAGTTCTAACCTGGTCCCAGTAACTACTGACTACTATCCCTACCTAGCCCTAACCTGGTCCCAATAACTACTAACCCTACCTAGTTCTAACCGGTTCCCAGTAACTACTAACCCTACCTAGTCCTAACCTGGTCCAAGTAACTACTAACCCTACCTAGTCCTAACCTGGTCCCAGTAACTACTACACCTACCAAGTCCTAACCTGGTCCCAGAAACTACTACACCTACCAAGTCCTAACCTGGTCCCAGTAACTACTAACCCTACCTAGTCCTAACCTGGTCCCAGTAACTATTAACCCTACCTAGTTCTAACCTGGTGTCAGTAACTACTGACTACTAACCCTACCTAGTCCTAACCTGGTCCCAGTAACTACTGACTACTAACCCTACCTAGTCCTAACTTGGTCCCAGTAACTACTAACCCTACCTAGTCCTAACCTGGTCCCAGTAACTACTAACCCTACCTAGTCCTAACCTGGTCCCAGTAACTACTAACCCTACCTAGTCCTAACCTGGTCCTTGTAACTACTGACTACTTAACCTACCTTGTCCTAACCTGGTCCCAATAACTACTAACCCTACCTAGTTCTAACCGGTTCCCAGTAACTACTAACCCTACCTAGTCATAACCTGGTCCAAGTAACTACTAACCCTACCTAGTCCTAACCTGGTCCCAGTAACTACTACACCTACCAAGTCCTAACCTGGTCCCAGAAACTACTATACCTACCAAGTCCTAACCTGGTCCCAGTAACTACTAACCCTACCTAGTCCTAACCTGGTCCTTGTAACTACTGACTACATACCCTACCTAGTCCTAACCTGGTCCCAATAACTAGTAGCTACTAACCCTACCTAGTCCTAACCTGGTCCCAGTAACTACTAACTATTAACCCTACCTAGTCCTAACCTGGTCCCATTAACTACTAACCTGACCTAGTCCTAACCTGGTCCCAGTAACTACTAACCCTACCTAGTCCTAACCTGGTCCCAGTAACTACTAACCCTACCTAGTCCTAACCTGGTCCCAGTAACTACTAACCCTACCTAGTCCTAACCTGGTCCCAGTAACTACTAACCCTACCTAATCCTAACCTGGTCCCAGTAACTACTAACCCTACCTAGTCCTAACCTGGTCCCAGTAACTACTAACCCTACCTAGTCCTAACCTGGTCCCAGTAACTACTAACCCTACCTAGTCCTAACCTGGTCCCAGTAACTACTAACCCTACCAATTCCTAACCTGGTCCCAGTAACTACTGACTACTAACCCTACCTAGTCCTAACCTGGTCCCAGTAACTACTAACCCTACTTAGTCCTAACCTGGTCCCAGTAACTACTAACCCTACCTCGTCCTAACCTGGTCCCAGTAACTATTAACCCTACCTAGTTCTAACCTGGTCCCAGTAACTACTGACTACTATCCCTACCTAGTCCTAACCTGGTCCCAATAACTACTAACCCTACCTAGTTCTAACCGGTACCCAGTAACTACTAACCCTACCTAGTCCTAACCTGGTCCAAGTAACTACTAACCCTACCTAGTCCTAACCTGGTCCCAGTAACTACTAAACCTACCAAGTCCTAACCTGGTCCCAGAAACTAATAACTAATAACCCTACATAGTCCTAACCTGGTCCCAATAACTACTAACCCTACCTAGTTCTAACCTGGTCCCAGTAACAACTAACCCTACCTAGTCCTAACCTGGTCCAAGTACCTACTAACCCTACCTAGTCCTAACTTGGTCCCAGTAACTACTACACCTTCCAAGTCCTAACCTGGTCCCAAAAACTACTAACTACTAACCCTACATAGTCCTAACCTGGTCCCAGTAACTACTAACCCTACCTAGTTCTAACCTGGTCCCAGTAACTACTACTAACCCTATCTAGTCCTAACCTGGTCCCAGTAACTACTAACCCTACCTAGTCTTAACCTGGTCCCAGTAACTACTAACCCTACCTAGTCCTAACCTGGTCCCAGTAACTATTAACCCTACCTAGTTCTAACCTGGTCCCAGTAACTACTGACTACTAACCCTACCTAGTCGTAACCTGGTCCCAGTAACTACTAACCCTACCTAGTCCTAACCTGGTCCCATTAACTACTGACTACTAACCCTACCTAGTCCTAACCTGGTCCCAGTAACTGCTAACCCTACCAAGTCCTAACCTGGTCCCAGTAACTACTGACTACTAACCCTACCTAATCCTAACCTGGTCCCAGTAACTACTAACCCTACCTAGTCCTAACCTGGTCCCAGTAACTAATAACCCTACATAGTTCTAACCTGGTCCATGTAACTACTGACTACTAACCCTACCTAGTCCTAACCTGGTCCCAGTAACTACTAACCCTACCTAGTCCTAACCTGTTCCCAGTAACTGCTAACCGTACCTAGTCCTAACCTGGTCCCAGTAACTACTAACCCTACCTAGTCCTAACCTGGTCCCAGTAACTACTGACTACTAACCCTACCTAGTCCTAACCTGGTCCCAGTAACTACTAACCCTACCAAGTCCTAACCTGGTCCCAGTAACTACTGACTACTAACCCTACCTAGTCCTAACCTGGTCCCAGTAACTACTGACTACTAACCCTACCTAGTCCTAACCTGGTCCCAGTAACGACTAACCCTACCAAGTCCTAACCTGGTCCCAGTAACTACTGACTACTAACCCTACCTAGTCCTAACCTGGTCCCAGTAACTACTAACCCTACCTAGTCCTAACCTGGTCCCAGTAACTACTAACCCTACCTAGTCCTAACCTGGTCCCAGTAACTACTAACCCTACCTAGTCCTAACCTGGTCCCAGTAACTACTAACCCTACCTAGTCCTAACCTGGTCCAAGTAACTACTAACCCTACCTAGTCCTAACCTGGTCCCAGTAACTACTACACCTACCAAGTCCTAACCTGGTCCCAGAAACTACTACACCTACCAAGTCCTAACCTGGTCCCAGTAACTACTAACCCTACCTAGTCCTAACCTGGTCCTTGTAACTACTGACTACTTACCCTACCTAGTCCTAACCTGGTCCCAATAACTAGTAGCTACTAACCCTACCTAGTCCTAACCTGGTCCCAGTAACTACTAACTATTAACCCTACCTAGTCCTAACCTGGTCCCATTAACTACTAACCTGACCTAGTCCTAACCTGGTCCCAGTAACTACTAACCCTACCTAGTCCTAACCTGGTCCCAGTAACTACTAACCCTACCTAGTCTTAACCTGGTCCCAGTAACTACTAACCCTACCTAGTCCTAACCTGGTCCCAGTAACTACTAACCCTACCTAGTCCTAACCTGGTCCCAGTAACTACTAACCCTACCTAGTACTAACCTGGTCCCAGTAACTACTAACCCTACCTAGTCCTAACCTGGTCCCAGTAACTACTAACCCTACCTAGTCCTAACCTGGTCCCAGTAACTGCTAACCCTACCATTTCCTAACCTGGTCCCAGTAACTACTGACTACTAACCCTACCTAGTCCTAACCTGGTCCCAGTAACTACAAACCCTACCTAGTCGTAACCTGGTCCCAGTAACTACTAACCCTACCTAGTCCTAACCTGGTCCCAGTAACTATTAACCCTACCTAGTTCTAACCTGGTCCCAGTAACTACTGACTACTAACCCTACCTAGTCCTAACCTGGTCCCAGTAACTACTAACCCTACCTAGTCCTAACCTGTTCCTTGTAACTACTGACTACTTACCCTACCTTGTCCTAACCTGGTCCCAATAACTAGTAGCTACTAACCCTACCTAGTCCTAACCTGGTCCCAGTAACTACTAACTATTAACCCTACCTAGTCCTAACCTGGTCCCATTAACTACTAACCTGACCTAGTCCTAAACTCTTCCCAGTAACTACTAACCCTACCTAGTCCTAACCTGGTCCCAGTAACTACTAACCCTACCTAGTCGTAACCTGGTCCCAGTAACTACTAACCCTACCTAGTCGTAACCTGGTCCCAGTAACTGCTAACCCTACCTAGTCCTAACCTGGTCCCAGTAACTACTAACCCTACCAATTCCTAACCTGGTCCCAGTAACTACTGACTACTAACCCTACCTAGTCCTAACCTGGTCCCAGTAACTACTAGCCCTACTTAGTCCTAACCTGGTCCCAGGAACTATTAACCCTACCTCGTCCTAACCTGGTCCCAGTAACTATTAACCCTACCTAGTTCTAACCTGGTCCCAGTAACTACTGACTACTATCCCTACCTAGCCCTAACCTGGTCCCAATAACTACTAACCCTACCTAGTTCTAACCGGTTCCCAGTAACTACTAACCCTACCTAGTCCTAACCTGGTCCAAGTAACTACTAACCCTACCTAGTCCTAACCTGGTCCCAGTAACTACTACACCTACCAAGTCCTAACCTGGTCCCAGAAACTACTACACCTACCAAGTCCTAACCTGGTCCCAGTAACTACTAACCCTACCTAGTCCTAACCTGGTCCCAGTAACTATTAACCCTACCTAGTTCTAACCTGGTGTCAGTAACTACTGACTACTAACCCTACCTAGTCCTAACCTGGTCCCAGTAACTACTGACTACTAACCCTACCTAGTCCTAACTTGGTCCCAGTAACTACTAACCCTACCTAGTCCTAACCTGGTCCCAGTAACTACTAACCCTACCTAGTCCTAACCTGGTCCCAGTAACTACTAACCCTACCTAGTCCTAACCTGGTCCTTGTAACTACTGACTACTTAACCTACCTTGTCCTAACCTGGTCCCAATAACTACTAACCCTACCTAGTTCTAACCGGTTCCCAGTAACTACTAACCCTACCTAGTCATAACCTGGTCCAAGTAACTACTAACCCTACCTAGTCCTAACCTGGTCCCAGTAACTACTACACCTACCAAGTCCTAACCTGGTCCCAGAAACTACTATACCTACCAAGTCCTAACCTGGTCCCAGTAACTACTAACCCTACCTAGTCCTAACCTGGTCCTTGTAACTACTGACTACATACCCTACCTAGTCCTAACCTGGTCCCAATAACTAGTAGCTACTAACCCTACCTAGTCCTAACCTGGTCCCAGTAACTACTAACTATTAACCCTACCTAGTCCTAACCTGGTCCCATTAACTACTAACCTGACCTAGTCCTAACCTGGTCCCAGTAACTACTAACCCTACCTAGTCCTAACCTGGTCCCAGTAACTACTAACACTACCTAGTCCTAACCTGGTCCCAGTAACTACTAACCCTACCTAGTCCTAACCTGGTCCCAGTAACTACTAACCCTACCTAATCCTAACCTGGTCCCAGTAACTACTAACCCTACCTAGTCCTAACCTGGTCCCAGTAACTACTAACCCTACCTAGTCCTAACCTGGTCCCAGTAACTACTAACCCTACCTAGTCCTAACCTGGTCCCAGTAACTACTAACCCTACCAATTCCTAACCTGGTCCCAGTAACTACTGACTACTAACCCTACCTAGTCCTAACCTGGTCCCAGTAACTACTAACCCTACTTAGTCCTAACCTGGTCCCAGTAACTACTAACCCTACCTCGTCCTAACCTGGTCCCAGTAACTATTAACCCTACCTAGTTCTAACCTGGTCCCAGTAACTACTGACTACTATCCCTACCTAGTCCTAACCTGGTCCCAATAACTACTAACCCTACCTAGTTCTAACCGGTACCCAGTAACTACTAACCCTACCTAGTCCTAACCTGGTCCAAGTAACTACTAACCCTACCTAGTCCTAACCTGGTCCCAGTAACTACTAAACCTACCAAGTCCTAACCTGGTCCCAGAAACTAATAACTAATAACCCTACATAGTCCTAACCTGGTCCCAATAACTACTAACCCTACCTAGTTCTAACCTGGTCCCAGTAACAACTAACCCTACCTAGTCCTAACCTGGTCCAAGTACCTACTAACCCTACCTAGTCCTAACTTGGTCCCAGTAACTACTACACCTTCCAAGTCCTAACCTGGTCCCAAAAACTACTAACTACTAACCCTACATAGTCCTAACCTGGTCCCAGTAACTACTAACCCTACCTAGTTCTAACCTGGTCCCAGTAACTACTACTAACCCTATCTAGTCCTAACCTGGTCCCAGTAACTACTAACCCTACCTAGTCTTAACCTGGTCCCAGTAACTACTAACCCTACCTAGTCCTAACCTGGTCCCAGTAACTATTAACCCTACCTAGTTCTAACCTGGTCCCAGTAACTACTGACTACTAACCCTACCTAGTCGTAACCTGGTCCCAGTAACTACTAACCCTACCTAGTCCTAACCTGGTCCCATTAACTACTGACTACTAACCCTACCTAGTCCTAACCTGGTCCCAGTAACTGCTAACCCTACCAAGTCCTAACCTGGTCCCAGTAACTACTGACTACTAACCCTACCTAATCCTAACCTGGTCCCAGTAACTACTAACCCTACCTAGTCCTAACCTGGTCCCAGTAACTAATAACCCTACATAGTTCTAACCTGGTCCATGTAACTACTGACTACTAACCCTACCTAGTCCTAACCTGGTCCCAGTAACTACTAACCCTACCTAGTCCTAACCTGTTCCCAGTAACTGCTAACCGTACCTAGTCCTAACCTGGTCCCAGTAACTACTAACCCTACCTAGTCCTAACCTGGTCCCAGTAACTACTGACTACTAACCCTACCTAGTCCTAACCTGGTCCCAGTAACTACTAACCCTACCAAGTCCTAACCTGGTCCCAGTAACTACTGACTACTAACCCTACCTAGTCCTAACCTGGTCCCAGTAACTACTAACCCTACCTATTTCTAACCTGGTCCCAGTAACTGCTGACTACTAACCCTATCTAGTCCAAACCTGGTCCCAGTAAACTACTAACCCTACCAAGTCCTAACCTGGTCCCAGTAAACTACTAACCCTACCTAGTCCTAACCTGGCCCCAGTAACTGATGACTGCTAACCCTACCTAGTCCTAACCTGGTCCCAGTAACTACTAACCCTACCTCGTCCTAACCTGGTCCCAGTAACTACTGACTTCTAACCCTCCCTAGTCGTAACCAGGTCCCAGTAACTGCTAACCGTACCTAGTCCTAACCTGGTCCCAGTAACTCCTAACCCTACCTAGTCCTAACATGGTCCCAGTAACTTCTGACTACTAACCCTACCTAGTACTAACCTGGTCCCAGTAACGACTAACCCTACCAAGTCCTAACCTGGTCCCAGTAACTACTGACTACTAACCCTACCTAGTCCTAACCTGGTCCCAGTAACTACTAACCCTACCTATTTCTAACCTGGTCCCAGTAACTGCTGACTACTAACCCTATCTAGTCCTAACCTGGTCCCAGTAACTACTAACCCTACCTAGTCCTAACCTGGTCGCAGTAACTACTAACCCTACCAAGTCCTTACCTGGTCCCAGTAACTACTGACTACTAACCCTACCTAGTCCTAACCTGGTCCCAGTAACTACTAACCCTACCTAGTCCTAACCTGGTCCCAGTAACTACTAACCCTACCTAGTCCTAACCTGGTCCCAATAACTACTAACTACTTACCCTACCTAGTCCTAACCTGGTCCCAGTAACTAGTAACTATTAACCCTACCTAGTCCTAACCTGGTCCCATTAACTACTAACCTGACCTAGTCCTAACCTGGTCCCAGTAACTACTAACCCTACCTAGTTCTAACCTGGTCCCAGTAACAACTAACCCTACTTAGTCCTAACCTGGTCCCAGTAACTACTAACCGTACCTAGTCCTAACCTGGTCCCAGTAACTACTAACCCTACCTAGTCCTAACCTGGTCCCAGTAACTACTAACCCTACCAATTCCGAACCTGGTCCCAGTAACTACTGACTACTAACCCTACATAGTCGTAACCTGGTCCCAGTAACTACTAACTCTACTTAGTCCTAACCTGGTCCCAGTAACTACTAACCCTACCTCGTCCTAACCTGGTCCCAGTAACTATTAACCCTACCTAGTTCTAACCTGGTCGCAGTAACTACTGACTACTATCCCTACCTAGTCCTAACCTGGTCCCAATAACTACTACACCTACCTAGTTCTAACCTGGTCTCAGTAACTACTAACCCTACCTAGTCCTAACCTGGTCCAAGTAACTACTAACCCTACCTAGTCCTAGCCTGGTCCCAGTAACTACTACACCTACCAGGTCCTAACCTGGTCCCAGAAACTACTAACTACTTACCCTACATAGTCCTAACCTGGTCCCAGTAACTATTAACCCTACCTAGTCCTAACCTGGTCCCAGTAACTACTAACCCTACTTAGTTCTAACCTGGTCCCAGTAACTACTAACCCTACTTAGTTCTAACCTGGTCCCAGTAACTACTAACCCTACCTAGTCCTAACCTGGTCCCAGTAACTACTACACCTACCAAGTCCTAACCTGGTCCCAGTAACTACTGACTACTAACCCTACCTAGTCCTAACCTGGTCCAAGTAACTACTAACCCTACTTAGTCCTAACCTGGTCCCAGTAACTACTACACCTACCAAGTCCTAACCTGGTCCCAGAAACTACTACATCCACCAAGTCCTAACCTGGTCCCAGTAACTACTAACCCTACCTAGTCCTAACCTGGTCCCAGTAACTATTAACCCTACCTAGTTCTAACCTGGTCCCAGTAACTACTGACTACTAACCCTACCTAGTCCTAACCTGGTCCCAGTAACTACTGACTACTAACCCTACCTAGTCCTAACTTGGTCCCAGTAACTACTACACCTACCAAGTCCTAACCTGGTCCCAGAAACTACTACACCTACCAAGTCCTAACCTGGTCCCAGTAACTACTAACCCTACCTAGTCCTAACCTGGTCCTTGTAACTACTGACTACTTACCCTACCTAGTCCTAACCTGGTCCCAATAACTAGTTGCTACTAACCCTACCTAGTCCTAACCTGGTCCCAGTAACTACTAACTATTAACCCTACCTAGTCCTAACCTGGTCCCATTAACTACTAACCTGACCTAGTCCTAACCTGGTCCCAGTAACTACTAACCCTACCTAGTCCTAACCTGGTCCCAGTAACTACTAACCCTACCTAGTCCTAACCTGGTCCCAGTAACTACTGACTACTTACCCTACCTAGTCCTAACCTGGTCCCAATAACTAGTAGCTACTAACCCTACCTAGTCCTAACCTGGTCCCAGTAACTACTAACTACTAACCCTACCTAGTCCTAACCTGGTCCCAGTAACTACTAACCCTACCTAGTCCTAACCTGGTCCCAGTAACTACTAACCCTACCTAGTCCTAAACTGGTCCCAGTAACTACTAACCCTACCTAGTCCTAACCTGGTCCCAGTAACTACTAACCCTACCATTTCCTAACCTGGTCCCAGTAACTACTGACTACTAACCCTACCTAGTCCTAACCTGGTCCCAGTAACTACTAACCCTACCTAGTCCTAACCTGGTCCCAGTAACTATTAACCCTACCTAGTTCTAACCTGGTCCCAGTAACTACTGACTACTAACCCTACCTAGTCCTAACCTGGTCCCAGTAACTACTGACTACTAACCCTACCTAGTCCTAACTTGGTCCCAGTAACTACTAACCCTACCTAGTCCTAACCTGGTCCCAGTAACTACTAACCCTACCTAGTCCTAACCTGGTCCCAGTAACTACTAACCCTACCTAGTCCTAACCTGTTCCTTGTAACTACTGACTACTTACCCTACCTTGTCCTAACCTGGTCCCAATAACTAGTAGCTACTAACCCTACCTAGTCCTAACCTGGTCCCAGTAACTACTAACTATTAACCCTACCTAGTCCTAACCTGGTCCCAGTAACTATTAACCCTACCTAGTTCTAACCTGGTCCCAGTAACTACTGACTACTAACCCTACCTAGTCCTAACCTGGTCCCAGTAACTACTGACTACTAACCCTACCTAGTCCTAACTTGGTCCCAGTAACTACTAACCCTACCTAGTCCTAACCTGGTCCCAGTAACTACTAACCCTACCTAGTCCTAACCTGTTCCCAGTAACTGCTAACCGTACCTAGTCCTAACCTGGTCCCAGTAACTACTAACCCTACCTAGTCCTAACCTGGTCCCAGTAACTACTGACTACTAACCCTACCTAGTCCTAACCTGGTCCCAGTAACTACTAACCCTACCAAGTCCTAACCTGGTCCCAGTAACTACTGACTACTAACCCTACCTAGTCCTAACCTGGTCCCAGTAACTACTAACCCTACCTATTTCTAACCTGGTCCCAGTAACTGCTGACTACTAACCCTATCTAGTCCAAACCTGGTCCCAGTAAACTACTAACCCTACCAAGTCCTAACCTGGTCCCAGTAAACTACTAACCCTACCTAGTCCTAACCTGGCCCCAGTAACTGATGACTGCTAACCCTACCTAGTCCTAACCTGGTCCCAGTAACTACTAACCCTACCTCGTCCTAACCTGGTCCCAGTAACTACTGACTTCTAACCCTACCTAGTCCTAACCTGGTCCCAGTAACTGCTAACCGTACCTAGTCCTAACCTGGTCCCAGTAACTCCTAACCCTACCTAGTCCTAACCTGGTCCCAGTAACTACTGACTACTAACCCTACCTAGTCCTAACCTGGTCCCAGTAACGACTAACCCTACCAAGTCCTAACCTGGTCCCAGTAACTACTGACTACTAACCCTACCTAGTCCTAACCTGGTCCCAGAAACTACTAACCCTACCTAGTCCTAACCTGGTCCCAGTAACTACTAACCCTACCTAGTCCTAACCTGGTCCCAGTAACTACTAACCCTACCTAGTCCTAACCTGGTCCCAGTAACTACTAACCCTACCTAGTCCTAACCTGGTCCAAGTAACTACTAACCCTACCTAGTCCTAACCTGGTCCCAGTAACTACTACACCTACCAAGTCCTAACCTGGTCCCAGAAACTACTACACCTACCAAGTCCTAACCTGGTCCCAGTAACTACTAACCCTACCTAGTCCTAACCTGGTCCTTGTAACTACTGACTACTTACCCTACCTAGTCCTAACCTGGTCCCAATAACTAGTAGCTACTAACCCTACCTAGTCCTAACCTGGTCCCAGTAACTACTAACTATTAACCCTACCTAGTCCTAACCTGGTCCCATTAACTACTAACCTGACCTAGTCCTAACCTGGTCCCAGTAACTACTAACCCTACCTAGTCCTAACCTGGTCCCAGTAACTACTAACCCTACCTAGTCTTAACCTGGTCCCAGTAACTACTAACCCTACCTAGTCCTAACCTGGTCCCAGTAACTACTAACCCTACCTAGTCCTAACCTGGTCCCAGTAACTACTAACCCTACCTAGTACTAACCTGGTCCCAGTAACTACTAACCCTACCTAGTCCTAACCTGGTCCCAGTAACTACTAACCCTACCTAGTCCTAACCTGGTCCCAGTAACTGCTAACCCTACCATTTCCTAACCTGGTCCCAGTAACTACTGACTACTAACCCTACCTAGTCCTAACCTGGTCCCAGTAACTACAAACCCTACCTAGTCGTAACCTGGTCCCAGTAACTACTAACCCTACCTAGTCCTAACCTGGTCCCAGTAACTATTAACCCTACCTAGTTCTAACCTGGTCCCAGTAACTACTGACTACTAACCCTACCTAGTCCTAACCTGGTCCCAGTAACTACTAACCCTACCTAGTCCTAACCTGTTCCTTGTAACTACTGACTACTTACCCTACCTTGTCCTAACCTGGTCCCAATAACTAGTAGCTACTAACCCTACCTAGTCCTAACCTGGTCCCAGTAACTACTAACTATTAACCCTACCTAGTCCTAACCTGGTCCCATTAACTACTAACCTGACCTAGTCCTAAACTCTTCCCAGTAACTACTAACCCTACCTAGTCCTAACCTGGTCCCAGTAACTACTAACCCTACCTAGTCGTAACCTGGTCCCAGTAACTACTAACCCTACCTAGTCGTAACCTGGTCCCAGTAACTGCTAACCCTACCTAGTCCTAACCTGGTCCCAGTAACTACTAACCCTACCAATTCCTAACCTGGTCCCAGTAACTACTGACTACTAACCCTACCTAGTCCTAACCTGGTCCCAGTAACTACTAGCCCTACTTAGTCCTAACCTGGTCCCAGGAACTATTAACCCTACCTCGTCCTAACCTGGTCCCAGTAACTATTAACCCTACCTAGTTCTAACCTGGTCCCAGTAACTACTGACTACTATCCCTACCTAGCCCTAACCTGGTCCCAATAACTACTAACCCTACCTAGTTCTAACCGGTTCCCAGTAACTACTAACCCTACCTAGTCCTAACCTGGTCCAAGTAACTACTAACCCTACCTAGTCCTAACCTGGTCCCAGTAACTACTACACCTACCAAGTCCTAACCTGGTCCCAGAAACTACTACACCTACCAAGTCCTAACCTGGTCCCAGTAACTACTAACCCTACCTAGTCCTAACCTGGTCCCAGTAACTATTAACCCTACCTAGTTCTAACCTGGTGTCAGTAACTACTGACTACTAACCCTACCTAGTCCTAACCTGGTCCCAGTAACTACTGACTACTAACCCTACCTAGTCCTAACTTGGTCCCAGTAACTACTAACCCTACCTAGTCCTAACCTGGTCCCAGTAACTACTAACCCTACCTAGTCCTAACCTGGTCCCAGTAACTACTAACCCTACCTAGTCCTAACCTGGTCCTTGTAACTACTGACTACTTAACCTACCTTGTCCTAACCTGGTCCCAATAACTACTAACCCTACCTAGTTCTAACCGGTTCCCAGTAACTACTAACCCTACCTAGTCATAACCTGGTCCAAGTAACTACTAACCCTACCTAGTCCTAACCTGGTCCCAGTAACTACTACACCTACCAAGTCCTAACCTGGTCCCAGAAACTACTATACCTACCAAGTCCTAACCTGGTCCCAGTAACTACTAACCCTACCTAGTCCTAACCTGGTCCTTGTAACTACTGACTACATACCCTACCTAGTCCTAACCTGGTCCCAATAACTAGTAGCTACTAACCCTACCTAGTCCTAACCTGGTCCCAGTAACTACTAACTATTAACCCTACCTAGTCCTAACCTGGTCCCATTAACTACTAACCTGACCTAGTCCTAACCTGGTCCCAGTAACTACTAACCCTACCTAGTCCTAACCTGGTCCCAGTAACTACTAACCCTACCTAGTCCTAACCTGGTCCCAGTAACTACTAACCCTACCTAGTCCTAACCTGGTCCCAGTAACTACTAACCCTACCTAATCCTAACCTGGTCCCAGTAACTACTAACCCTACCTAGTCCTAACCTGGTCCCAGTAACTACTAACCCTACCTAGTCCTAACCTGGTCCCAGTAACTACTAACCCTACCTAGTCCTAACCTGGTCCCAGTAACTACTAACCCTACCAATTCCTAACCTGGTCCCAGTAACTACTGACTACTAACCCTACCTAGTCCTAACCTGGTCCCAGTAACTACTAACCCTACTTAGTCCTAACCTGGTCCCAGTAACTACTAACCCTACCTCGTCCTAACCTGGTCCCAGTAACTATTAACCCTACCTAGTTCTAACCTGGTCCCAGTAACTACTGACTACTATCCCTACCTAGTCCTAACCTGGTCCCAATAACTACTAACCCTACCTAGTTCTAACCGGTACCCAGTAACTACTAACCCTACCTAGTCCTAACCTGGTCCAAGTAACTACTAACCCTACCTAGTCCTAACCTGGTCCCAGTAACTACTAAACCTACCAAGTCCTAACCTGGTCCCAGAAACTAATAACTAATAACCCTACATAGTCCTAACCTGGTCCCAATAACTACTAACCCTACCTAGTTCTAACCTGGTCCCAGTAACAACTAACCCTACCTAGTCCTAACCTGGTCCAAGTACCTACTAACCCTACCTAGTCCTAACTTGGTCCCAGTAACTACTACACCTTCCAAGTCCTAACCTGGTCCCAAAAACTACTAACTACTAACCCTACATAGTCCTAACCTGGTCCCAGTAACTACTAACCCTACCTAGTTCTAACCTGGTCCCAGTAACTACTACTAACCCTATCTAGTCCTAACCTGGTCCCAGTAACTACTAACCCTACCTAGTCTTAACCTGGTCCCAGTAACTACTAACCCTACCTAGTCCTAACCTGGTCCCAGTAACTATTAACCCTACCTAGTTCTAACCTGGTCCCAGTAACTACTGACTACTAACCCTACCTAGTCGTAACCTGGTCCCAGTAACTACTAACCCTACCTAGTCCTAACCTGGTCCCATTAACTACTGACTACTAACCCTACCTAGTCCTAACCTGGTCCCAGTAACTGCTAACCCTACCAAGTCCTAACCTGGTCCCAGTAACTACTGACTACTAACCCTACCTAATCCTAACCTGGTCCCAGTAACTACTAACCCTACCTAGTCCTAACCTGGTCCCAGTAACTAATAACCCTACATAGTTCTAACCTGGTCCATGTAACTACTGACTACTAACCCTACCTAGTCCTAACCTGGTCCCAGTAACTACTAACCCTACCTAGTCCTAACCTGTTCCCAGTAACTGCTAACCGTACCTAGTCCTAACCTGGTCCCAGTAACTACTAACCCTACCTAGTCCTAACCTGGTCCCAGTAACTACTGACTACTAACCCTACCTAGTCCTAACCTGGTCCCAGTAACTACTAACCCTACGAAGTCCTAACCTGGTCCCAGTAACTACTGACTACTAACCCTACCTAGTCCTAACCTGGTCCCAGTAACTACTAACCCTACCTATTTCTAACCTGGTCCCAGTAACTGCTGACTACTAACCCTATCTAGTCCAAACCTGGTCCCAGTAAACTACTAACCCTACCAAGTCCTAACCTGGTTCCAGTAAACTACTAACCCTACCTAGTCCTAACCTGGCCCCAGTAACTGATGACTGCTAACCCTACCTAGTCCTAACCTGGTCCCAGTAACTACTAACCCTACCTCGTCCTAACCTGGTCCCAGTAACTACTGACTTCTAACCCTCCCTAGTCCTAACCAGGTCCCAGTAACTGCTAACCGTACCTAGTCCTAACCTGGTCCCAGTAACTCCTAACCCTACCTAGTCCTAACATGGTCCCAGTAACTTCTGACTACTAACCCTACCTAGTACTAACCTGGTCCCAGTAACGACTAACCCTACCAAGTCCTAACCTGGTCCCAGTAACTACTGACTACTAACCCTACCTAGTCCTAACCTGGTCCCAGTAACTACTAACCCTACCTATTTCTAACCTGGTCCCAGTAACTGCTGACTACTAACCCTATCTAGTCCTAACCTGGTCCCAGTAACTACTAACCCTACCTAGTCCTAACCTGGTCGCAGTAACTACTAACCCTACCAAGTCCTTACCTGGTCCCAGTAACTACTGACTACTAACCCTACCTAGTCCTAACCTGGTCCCAGTAACTACTAACCCTACCTAGTCCTAACCTGGTCCCAGTAACTACTAACCCTACCTAGTCCTAACCTGGTCCCAATAACTACTAACTACTTACCCTACCTAGTCCTAACCTGGTCCCAGTAACTAGTAACTATTAACCCTACCTAGTCCTAACCTGGTCCCATTAACTACTAACCTGACCTAGTCCTAACCTGGTCCCAGTAACTACTAACCCTACCTAGTTCTAACCTGGTCCCAGTAACAACTAACCCTACTTAGTCCTAACCTGGTCCCAGTAACTACTAACCGTACCTAGTCCTAACCTGGTCCCAGTAACTACTAACCCTACCTAGTCCTAACCTGGTCCCAGTAACTACTAACCCTACCAATTCCGAACCTGGTCCCAGTAACTACTGACTACTAACCCTACATAGTCGTAACCTGGTCCCAGTAACTACTAACTCTACTTAGTCCTAACCTGGTCCCAGTAACTACTAACCCTACCTCGTCCTAACCTGGTCCCAGTAACTATTAACCCTACCTAGTTCTAACCTGGTCGCAGTAACTACTGACTACTATCCCTACCTAGTCCTAACCTGGTCCCAATAACTACTACACCTACCTAGTTCTAACCTGGTCTCAGTAACTACTAACCCTACCTAGTCCTAACCTGGTCCAAGTAACTACTAACCCTACCTAGTCCTAGCCTGGTCCCAGTAACTACTACACCTACCAGGTCCTAACCTGGTCCCAGAAACTACTAACTACTTACCCTACATAGTCCTAACCTGGTCCCAGTAACTATTAACCCTACCTAGTCCTAACCTGGTCCCAGTAACTACTAACCCTACTTAGTTCTAACCTGGTCCCAGTAACTACTAACCCTACTTAGTTCTAACCTGGTCCCAGTAACTACTAACCCTACCTAGTCCTAACCTGGTCCCAGTAACTACTACACCTACCAAGTCCTAACCTGGTCCCAGTAACTACTGACTACTAACCCTACCTAGTCCTAACCTGGTCCAAGTAACTACTAACCCTACTTAGTCCTAACCTGGTCCCAGTAACTACTACACCTACCAAGTCCTAACCTGGTCCCAGAAACTACTACATCCACCAAGTCCTAACCTGGTCCCAGTAACTACTAACCCTACCTAGTCCTAACCTGGTCCCAGTAACTATTAACCCTACCTAGTTCTAACCTGGTCCCAGTAACTACTGACTACTAACCCTACCTAGTCCTAACCTGGTCCCAGTAACTACTGACTACTAACCCTACCTAGTCCTAACTTGGTCCCAGTAACTACTACACCTACCAAGTCCTAACCTGGTCCCAGAAACTACTACACGTACCAAGTCCTAACCTGGTCCCAGTAACTACTAACCCTACCTAGTCCTAACCTGGTCCTTGTAACTACTGACTACTTACCCTACCTAGTCCTAACCTGGTCCCAATAACTAGTTGCTACTAACCCTACCTAGTCCTAACCTGGTCCCAGTAACTACTAACTATTAACCCTACCTAGTCCTAACCTGGTCCCATTAACTACTAACCTGACCTAGTCCTAACCTGGTCCCAGTAACTACTAACCCTACCTAGTCCTAACCTGGTCCCAGTAACTACTAACCCTACCTAGTCCTAACCTGGTCCCAGTAACTACTGACTACTTACCCTACCTAGTCCTAACCTGGTCCCAATAACTAGTAGCTACTAACCCTACCTAGTCCTAACCTGGTCCCAGTAACTACTAACTATTAACCCTACCTAGTCCTAACCTGGTCCCATTAACTACTAACCTGACCTAGTCCTAACCTGGTCCCAGTAACTACTAACCCTACCTAGTCCTAACCTGGTCCCAGTAACTACTAACCCTACCTAGTCCTAACCTGGTCCCAGTAACTACTAACCCTACCTAGTCCTAACCTGGTCCCAGTAACTACTAACCCTACCTAGTCCTAACCTGGTCCCAGTAACTACTAACCCTACCTAGTCCTAACCTGGTCCCAGTAACTACTAACCCTACCTAGTCCTAAACTGGTCCCAGTAACTACTAACCCTACCTAGTCCTAACCTGGTCCCAGTAACTACTAACCCTACCATTTCCTAACCTGGTCCCAGTAACTACTGACTACTAACCCTACCTAGTCCTAACCTGGTCCCAGTAACTACTAACCCTACCTAGTCGTAACCTGGTCCCAGTAACTACTAACCCTACCTAGTCCTAACCTGGTCCCAGTAACTATTAACCCTACCTAGTTCTAACCTGGTCCCAGTAACTACTGACTACTAACCCTACCTAGTCCTAACCTGGTCCCAGTAACTACTGACTACTAACCCTACCTAGTCCTAACTTGGTCCCAGTAACTACTAACCCTACCTAGTCCTAACCTGGTCCCAGTAACTACTAACCCTACCTAGTCCTAACCTGGTCCCAGTAACTACTAACCCTACCTAGTCCTAACCTGTTCCTTGTAACTACTGACTACTTACCCTACCTTGTCCTAACCTGGTCCCAATAACTAGTAGCTACTAACCCTACCTAGTCCTAACCTGGTCCCAGTAACTACTAACTATTAACCCTACCTAGTCCTAACCTGGTCCCAGTAACTATTAACCCTACCTAGTTCTAACCTGGTCCCAGTAACTACTGACTACTAACCCTACCTAGTCCTAACCTGGTCCCAGTAACTACTGACTACTAACCCTACCTAGTCCTAACTTGGTCCCAGTAACTACTAACCCTACCTAGTCCTAACCTGGTCCCAGTAACTACTAACCCTACCTAGTCCTAACCTGGTCCCAGTAACTACTAACCCTACCTAGTCCTAACCTGTTCCTTGTAACTACTGACTACTTACCCTACCTTGTCCTAACCTGGTCCCAATAACTAGTAGCTACTAACCCTACCTAGTCCTAACCTGGTCCCAGTAACTACTAACTATTAACCCTACCTAGTCCTAACCTGGTCCCATTAACTACTAACCTGACCTAGTCCTAACCTGGTCCCAGTAACTACTAACCCTACCTAGTCCTAACCTGGTCCCAGTAACTACTAACCCTACCTAGTCCTAACCTGGTCCCAGTAACTACTAACCCTACCTTGTCCTAACCTGGTCCCAGTATCTACTAACCCTACCAATTCCTAACCTGGTCCCAGTAACTACTGACTACTAACCCTACCTAGTCCTAACCTGGTCCCAGTAACTACTAACCCTACTTAGTCCTAACCTGGTCCCAGGAACTATTAACCCTACCTCGTCCTAACCTGGTCCCAGTAACTATTAACCCTACCTAGTTCTAACCTGGTCCCAGTAACTACTGACTACTATCCCTACCTAGTCCTAACCTGGTCCCAATAACTACTAACCCTACCTAGTTCTAACCGGTTCCCAGTAACTACTAACCCTACCTAGTCCTAACCTGGTCCAAGTAACTACTAACCCTACCTAGTCCTAACCTGGTCCCAGTAACTACTACACCTACCAAGTCCTAACCTGGTCCCAGAAACTACTACACCTACCAAGTCCTAACCTGGTCCCAGTAACTACTAACCCTACCTAGTCCTAACCTGGTCCCAGTAACTATTAACCCTACCTAGTTCTAACCTGGTCCCAGTAACTACTGACTACTAACCCTACCTAGTCCTAACCTGGTCCCAGTAACTACTGACTACTAACCCTACCTAGTCCTAACTTGGTCCCAGTATCTACTAACCCTACCTAGTTCTAACCTGGTCCCAGTAACAACTAACCCTACCTAGTCCTAACCTGGTCCCAGTAACTACTAACCCTACCTAGTCCTAACCTGCTCCTTGTAACTACTGACTACTTACCCTACCTTGTCCTAACCTGGTCCCAATAACTAGTAGCTACTAACCCTACCTAGTCCTAACCTGGTCCCAGTAACTACTAACTATTAACCCTACCTAGTCCTAACCTGGTCCCATTAACTACTAACCTGACCTAGTCCTAACCTGGTCCCAGTAACTACTAACCCTACCTAGTCCTAACCTGGTCCCAGTAACTACTAACCCTACCTAGTCCTAACCTGGTCCCAGTAACTACTAACCCTACCTAGTCCTAACCTGGTCCCAGTAACTACTAACCCTACCTAGTCCTAACCTGGTCCCAGTAACTACTAACCCTACCAATTCCTAACCTGGTCCCAGTAACTACTGACTACTAACCCTACCTAGTCCTAACCTGGTCCCAGTAACTACTAACCCTACTTAGTCCTAACCTGGTCCCAGGAACTATTAACCCTACCTCGTCCTAACCTGGTCCCAGTAACTATTAACCCTACCTAGTCCTAACCTGGTCCCAGTAACTGCTGACTACTATCCCTACCTAGTCCTAACCTGGTCCCAATAACTACTAACCCTACCTAGTTCTAACCGGTTCCCAGTAACTACTAACCCTACCTAGTCCTAACCTGGTCCAAGTAACTACTAACCCTACCTAGTCCTAACCTGGTCCCAGTAACTACTAACCCTACCTAGTCCTAACCTGGTCCTTGTAACTACTGACTACTTACCCTACCTAGTCCTAACCTGGTCCCAATAACTAGTAGCTACTAACCCTACCTAGTCCTAACCTGGTCCCAGTAACTACTAAATATTAACCCTACCTAGTCCTAACCTGGTCCCATTAACTACTAACCTGACCTAGTCCTAACCTGGTCCCAGTAACTACTAACCCTACCTAGTCCTAACCTGGTCCAAGTACCTACTAACCCTACCTAGTCCTAACTTGGTCCCAGTAACTACTGCACCTTCCAAGTCCTAACCTGGTCCCAGAAACTACTAACTACTAACCCTACATTGTCCTAACCTGGTCCCAGTAACTACTAACCCTACCTAGTTCTAACCTGGTCCCAGTAACTACTACTAACCCTATCTAGTCCTAACCTGGTCCCAGTAACTCCTAACCCTACCTAGTCTTAACCTGGTCCCAGTAACTACTAACCCTACCTAGTCCTAACCTGGTCCCAGTAACTATTAACCCTACCTAGTTCTAACCTGGTCCCAGTAACTAGTGACTACTAACCCTACCTAGTCCTAACCTGGTCCCAGTAACTACTAACCCTACCTAGTCCTAACCTGGTCCCAGTAACTACTAACCCTACCTAGTCCTAACCTGGTCCCAGTAACTACTAACCCTACCTAGTCCTAACCTGGTCCCAGTAACTACTAACCCTACCTAGTCCTAACCTGGTCCCAGTAACTACTAACCCTACCAATTCCTAACCTGGTCCCAGTAACTACTGACTACTAACCCTACCTAGTCCTAACCTGGTCCCAGTAACTACTAACCCTACCTAGTCCTAACCTGGTCCCAGTAACTACTAACCCTACCTAGTCCTAACCTGGTCCCAGTAACTACTAACCCTACCAATTCCTAACCTGGTCCCAGTAACTACTGACTACTAACCCTACCTAGTCCTAACCTGGTCCCAGTAACTACTAACCCTACTTAGTCCTAACCTGGTCCCAGGAACTATTAACCCTACCTCGTCCTAACCTGGTCCCAGTAACTATTAACCCTACCTAGTCCTAACCTGGTCCCAGTAACTACTGACTACTATCCCTACCTAGTCCTAACCTGGTCCCAATAACTACTAACCCTACCTAGTTCTAACCGGTTCCCAGTAACTACTAACCCTACCTAGTCCTAACCTGGTCCCAGTAACTACTAACCCTACCTAGTCCTAACCTGGTCCTTGTAACTACTGACTACTTACCCTACCTAGTCCTAACCTGGTCCCAATAACTAGTAGCTACTAACCCTACCTAGTCCTAACCTGGTCCCAGTAACTACTAAATATTAACCCTACCTAGTCCTAACCTGGTCCCATTAACTACTAACCTGACCTAGTCCTAACCTGGTCCCAGTAACTACTAACCCTACCTAGTCCTAACCTGGTCCCAGTAACTACTAACCCTACCTAGTCCTAACCTGGTCCCAGTAACTACTAACCCTACCTAGTCCTAACCTGGTCCCAGTAACTACTAACCCTACCTAGTCCTAACCTGGTCCCAGTAACTACTAACCCTACCTAGTCCTAACCTGGTCCCAGTAACTACTAACCCTACCTAGTCCTAACCTGGTCCCAGTAACTACTAACCCTACTTAGTCCTAACCTGGTCCCAGTAACTACTAACCCTACCTCGTCCTAACCTGGTCCCAGTAACTATTAACCCTACCTAGTTCTAACCTGGTCCCAGTAACTACTGACTACTATCCCTACCTAGTCCTAACCTGGTCCCAATAACTACTAACCCTACCTAGTTCTAACCGGTTCCCAGTAACTACTAACCCTACCTAGTCCTAACCTGGTCCAAGTAACTACTAACCCTACCTAGTCCTAACCTGGTCCCAGTAACTACTACACCTACCAAGTCCTAACCTGGTCCCAGAAACTACTAACTAATAACCCTACATAGTCCTAACCTGGTCCCAATAACTACTAACCCTACCTAGTTCTAACCTGGTCCCAGTAACAACTAACCCTACCTAGTCCTAACCTGGTCCAAGTACCTACTAACCCTACCTAGTCCTAACTTGGTCCCAGTAACTACTGCACCTTCCAAGTCCTAACCTGGTCCCAGAAACTACTAACTACTAACCCTACATTGTCCTAACCTGGTCCCAGTAACTACTAACCCTACCTAGTCCTAACCTGGTCCCAGTAACTACTAACCCTACCTAGTCCTAACCTGGTCCTTGTAACTACTGACTACTTACCCTACCTAGTCCTAACCTGGTCCCAATAACTAGTAGCTACTAACCCTACCTAGTCCTAACCTGGTCCCAGTAACTACTAAATATTAACCCTACCTAGTCCTAACCTGGTCCCATTAACTACTAACCTGACCTAGTCCTAACCTGGTCCCAGTAACTACTAACCCTACCTAGTCCTAACCTGGTCCCAGTAACTACTAACCCTACCTAGTCCTAACCTGGTCCCAGTAACTACTAACCCTACCTAGTCCTAACCTGGTCCCAGTAACTACTAACCCTACCTAGTCCTAACCTGGTCCCAGTAACTACTAACCCTACCTAGTCCTAACCTGGTCCCAGTAACTACTAACCCTACCTAGTCCTAACCTGGTCCCAGTAACTACTAACCCTACTTAGTCCTAACCTGGTCCCAGTAACTACTAACCCTACCTCGTCCTAACCTGGTCCCAGTAACTATTAACCCTACCTAGTTCTAACCTGGTCCCAGTAACTACTGACTACTATCCCTACCTAGTCCTAACCTGGTCCCAATAACTACTAACCCTACCTAGTTCTAACCGGTTCCCAGTAACTACTAACCCTACCTAGTCCTAACCTGGTCCAAGTAACTACTAACCCTACCTAGTCCTAACCTGGTCCCAGTAACTACTACACCTACCAAGTCCTAACCTGGTCCCAGAAACTACTAACTAATAACCCTACATAGTCCTAACCTGGTCCCAATAACTACTAACCCTACCTAGTTCTAACCTGGTCCCAGTAACAACTAACCCTACCTAGTCCTAACCTGGTCCAAGTACCTACTAACCCTACCTAGTCCTAACTTGGTCCCAGTAACTACTGCACCTTCCAAGTCCTAACCTGGTCCCAGAAACTACTAACTACTAACCCTACATTGTCCTAACCTGGTCCCAGTAACTACTAACCCTACCTAGTTCTAACCTGGTCCCAGTAACTACTACTAACCCTATCTAGTCCTAACCTGGTCCCAGTAACTCCTAACCCTACCTAGTCTTAACCTGGTCCCAGTAACTACTAACCCTACCTAGTCCTAACCTGGTCCCAGTAACTATTAACCCTACCTAGTTCTAACCTGGTCCCAGTAACTAGTGACTACTAACCCTACCTAGTCCTAACCTGGTCCCAGTAACTGCTAACCCTACCAAGTCCTAACCTGGTCCCAGTAACTACTGACTACTAACCCTACCTAATCCTAACCTGGTCCCAGTAACTACTAACCCTACCTAGTCCTAACCTGGTCCCAGTAACTAATAACCCTACATAGTTCTAACCTGGTCCATGTAACTACTGACTACTAACCCTACCTAGTCCTAACCTGGTCCCAGTAACTACTAACCCTACCTAGTCCTAACCTGTTCCCAGTAACTGCTAACCGTACCTAGTCCTAACCTGGTCCCAGTAACTACTAACCCTACCTAGTCCTAACCTGGTCCCAGTAACTACTGACTACTAACCCTACCTAGTCCTAACCTTTTCCCAGTAACTACTAACCCTACCAAGTCCTAACCTGGTCCCAGTAACTACTGACTACTAACCCTACCTAGTCCTAACCTGGTCCCAGTAACTACTAACCCTACCTATTTCTAACCTGGTCCCAGTAACTGCTGACTACTAACCCTATCTAGTCCAAACCTGGTCCCAGTAAACTACTAACCCTACCAAGTCCTAACCTGGTCCCAGTAAACTACTAACCCTACCTAGTCCTAACCTGGCCCCAGTAACTGATGACTGCTAACCCTACCTAGTCCTAACCTGGTCCCAGTAACTACTAACCCTACCTCGTCCTAACCTGGTCCCAGTAACTACTGACTTCTAACCCTACCTAGTCCTAACCTGGTCCCAGTAACTGCTAACCGTACCTAGTCCTAACCTGGTCCCAGTAACTCCTAACCCTACCTAGTCCTAACCTGGTCCCAGTAACTACTGACTACTAACCCTACCTAGTCCTAACCTGGTCCCAGTAACGACTAACCCTACCAAGTCCTAACCTGGTCCCAGTAACTACTGACTACTTACCCTACCTAGTCCTAACCTGGTCCCAGTAACTACTAACCCTACCTAGTCCTAACCTGGTCCCAGTAACTACTAACCCTACCTAGTCCTAACCTGGTCCCAGTAACTACTAACCCTACCTAGTCCTAACCTGGTCCCAGTAACTACTAACCCTACCTAGTCCTAACCTGGTCCCAGTAACTACTGATTACTAACCCTACCTAGTCCTAACCTGGTCCCAGTAACTACTGACTACTAACCCTACCTAGTCCTAACTTGGTCCCAGTAACTACTAACTACTAACCTGACCTAGTCCTAACCTGGTCCCAGTAACTACTAACCCTACCTAGTCCTAACCTGGTCCCAGTAACTACTAACCCTACCTAGTCCTAACCTGGTCAAAGCAACTACTAACCCTACCTAGTCCTAACCTGGTCCCAGTAACTACTAACCCTACCTAGTCCTAACCTGGTCCCAGTAACTACTAACCCTACCAATTCCTAACCTGGTCCCAGTAACTACTGACTACTAACCCTACCTAGTCCTAACCTAGTCCCAGTAACTACTAACCCTACTTAGTCCTAACCTGGTCCCAGGAACTATTAACCCTACCTCGTCCTAACCTGGTCCCAGTAACTATTAACCCTACCTAGTCCTAACCTGGTCCCAGTAACTACTGACTACTATCCCTACCTAGTCCTAACCTGGTCCCAATAACTACTAACCCTACCTAGTTCTAACCGGTTCCCAGTAACTACTAACCCTACCTAGTCCTAACCTGGTCCCAGTAACTACTACACCTACCAAGTCCTAACCTGGTCCCAGAAACTACTACACCTACCAAGTCCTAACCTGGTCCCAGTAACTACTAACCCTACCTAGTCCTAACCTGGTCCTTGTAACTACTGACTACTTACCCTACCTAGTCCTAACCTGGTCCCAATAACTAGTAGCTACTAACCCTACCTAGTCCTAACCTGGTCCCAGTAACTACTAACTATTAACCCTACCTAGTCCTAACCTGGTCCCATTAACTACTAACCCGACCTAGTCCTAACCTGGTCCCAGTAACTACTAACCCTACCTAGTCCTAACCTGGTCCCAGTAACTACTAACCCTACCTAGTCCTAACCTGGTCCCAGTAACTACTAACCCTACCTAGTCCTAACCTGGTCCCAGTAACTACTAACCCTACCTAGTCCTAACCTGGTCCCAGTAACTACTAACCCTACCTAGTCCTAACCTGGTCCCAGTAACTAGTAACCCTACCATTTCCTAACCTGGTCCCAGTAACTACTGACTACTAACCCTACCTAGTCCTAACCTGGTCCCAGTAACTACTAAACCTACCTAGTCGTAACCTGGTCCCAGTAACTACTAACCCTACCTAGTCCTAACCTGGTCCCAGTAACTATTAACCCTACCTAGTTCTAACCTGGTCCCAGTAACTACTGACTACTAACCCTACCTAGTCCTAACCTGGTCCCAGTAACTACTAACCCTACCTAGTCCTAACTTGGTCCCAGTAACTACTAACCCTACCTAGTCCTAACCTGGTCCCAGTGACTACTAACCCTACCTAGTCCTAACCTGGTCCCAGTAACTACTAACCCTACCTAGTCCTAACCTGTTCCTTGTAACTACTGACTACTTACCCTACCTTGTCCTAACCTGGTCCCAATAACTAGTAGCTACTAACCCTACCTAGTCCTAACCTGGTCCCAGTAACTACTAACTATTAACCCTACCTAGTCCTAACCTGGTCCCATTAACTACTAACCTGACCTAGTCCTAACCTGGTCCCAGTAACTACTAACCCTACCTAGTCCTAACCTGGTCCCAGTAACTACTAACCCTACCTAGTCCTAACCTGGTCCCAGTAACTACTAACCCTACCTAGTCCTAACCTGGTCCCAGTAACTACTAACCCTACCTAGTCCTAACCTGGTCCCAGTAACTACTAACCCTACCAATTCCTAACCTGGTCCCAGTAACTACTGACTACTAACCCTACCTAGTCCTAACCTGGTCCCAGTAACTACTAACCCTACTTAGTCCTAACCTGGTCCCAGGAACTATTAACCCTACCTCGTCCTAACCTGGTCCCAGTAACTATTAACCCTACCTAGTTCTAACCTGGTCCCAGTAACTACTGACTACTATCCCTACCTAGTCCTAACCTGGTCCCAATAACTACTAACCCTACCTAGTTCTAACCGGTTCCCAGTAACTACTAACCCTACCTAGTCCTACCCTGGTCCAAGTAACTACTAACCCTACCTAGTCCTAACCTGGTCCCAGTAACTACTACACCTACCAAGTCCTAACCTGGTCCCAGAAACTACTACACCTACCAAGTCCTAACCTGGTCCCAGTAACTACTAACCCTTCCTAGTCCTAACCTGGTCCCAGTAACTGCTAACCCTACCAAGTCCTAACCTGGTCCCAGTAACTACTGACTACTAACCCTACCTAATCCTAACCTGGTCCCAGTAACTACTAACCCTACCTAGTCCTAACCTGGTCCCAGTAACTAATAACCCTACATAGTTCTAACCTGGTCCATGTAACTACTGACTACTAACCCTACCTAGTCCTAACCTGGTCCCAGTAACTACTAACCCTACCTAGTCCTAACCTGTTCCCAGTAACTGCTAACCGTACCTAGTCCTAACCTGGTCCCAGTAACTACTAACCCTACCTAGTCCTAACCTGGTCCCAGTAACTACTGACTACTAACCCTACCTAGTCCTAGTAACTATTAACCCTACCTAGTTCTAACCTGGTCCCAGTAACTACTGACTACTATCCCTACCTAGTCCTAACCTGGTCCCAATAACTACTAACCCTACCTAGTTCTAACCGGTTCCCAGTAACTACTAACCCTACCTAGTCCTAACCTGGTCCCAGTAACTACTACACCTACCAAGTCCTAACCTGGTCCCAGAAACTACTACACCTACCAAGTCCTAACCTGGTCCCAGTAACTACTAACCCTTCCTAGTCCTAACCTGGTCCCAGTAACTATTAACCCTACCTAGTTCTAACCTGGTCCCAGTAACTACTGACTACTAACCCTACCTAGTCCTAACCTGGTCCCAGTAACTACTGACTACTAACCCTACCTAGTCCTAACTTGGTCCCAGTAACTACTAACCCTACCTAGTCCTAACCTGGTCCCAGTAACAACTAACCCTACCTAGTCCTAACCTGGTCCCAGTAACTACTAACCCTACCTAGTCCTAACCTGGTCCTTGTAACTACTGACTACTTACCCTACCTTGTCCTAACCTGGTCCCAATAACTAGTAGCTACTAACCCTACCTAGTCCTAACCTGGTCCCAGTAACTACTAACTATTAACCCTACCTAGTCCTAACCTGGTCCCATTAACTACTAACCTGACCTAGTCCTAACCTGGTCCCAGTAACTACTAACCCTACCTAGTCCTAACCTGGTCCCAGTAACTACTAACCCTACCTAGTCCTAACCTGGTCCCAGTAACTACTAACCCTACCTAGTCCTAACCTGGTCCCAGTAACTACTAACCCTTCCTAGTCCTAACCTGGTCCCAGTAACTATTAACCCTACCTAGTTCTAACCTGGTCCCAGTAACTACTGACTACTAACCCTACCTAGTCCTAACCTGGTCCCAGTAACTACTGACTACTAACCCTACCTAGTCCTAACTTGGTCCCAGTAACTACTAACCCTACCTAGTCCTAACCTGGTCCCAGTAACAACTAACCCTACCTAGTCCTAACCTGGTCCCAGTAACTACTAACCCTACCTAGTCCTAACCTGGTCCTTGTAACTACTGACTACTTACCCTACCTTGTCCTAACCTGGTCCCAATAACTAGTAGCTACTAACCCTACCTAGTCCTAACCTGGTCCCAGTAACTACTAACTATTAACCCTACCTAGTCCTAACCTGGTCCCATTAACTACTAACCTGACCTAGTCCTAACCTGGTCCCAGTAACTACTAACCCTACCTAGTCCTAACCTGGTCCCAGTAACTACTAACCCTACCTAGTCCTAACCTGGTCCCAGTAACTACTAACCCTACCTAGTCCTAACCTGGTCCCAGTAACTACTAACCCTACCTAGTCCTAACCTGGTCCCAGTAACTACTAACCCTACCAATTCCTAACCTGGTCCCAGTAACTACTGACTACTAACCCTACCTAGTCCTAACCTGGTCCCAGTAACTACTAACCCTACTTAGTCCTAACCTGGTCCCAGGAACTATTAACCCTACCTAGTCCTAACCTGGTCCCAGTAACTATTAACCCTACCTAGTCCTAACCTGGTCCCAGTAACTACTGACTACTATCCCTACCTAGTCCTAACCTGGTCCCAATAACTACTAACCCTACCTAGTTCTAACCGGTTCCCAGTAACTACTAACCCTACCTAGTCCTAACCTGGTCAAAGTAACTACTAACCCTACCTAGTCCTAACCTGGTCCCAGTAACTACTACACCTACCAAGTCCTAACCTGGTCCCAGAAACTACTATACCTACCAAGTCCTAACCTGGTCCCAGTAACTACTAACCCTACCTAGTCCTAACCTGGTCCTTGTAACTACTGACTACTTACCCTACCTACTCTTAACCTGGTCCCAATAACTAGTAGCTACTAACCCTACCTAGTCCTAACCTGGTCCCAGTAACTACTAAATATTAACCCTACCTAGTCCTAACCTGGTCCCATTAACTACTAACCTGACCTAGTCCTAACCTGGTCCCAGTAACTACTAACCCTACCTCGTCCTAACCTGGTCCCAGTAACTATTAACCCTACCTAGTCCTAACCTGGTCCCAGTAACTACTGACTACTATCCCTACCTAGTCCTAACCTGGTCCCAATAACTACTAACCCTACCTAGTTCTAACCGGTTCCCAGTAACTACTAACCCTACCTAGTCCTAACTTGGTCCAAGTAACTACTAACCCTACCTAGTCCTAACCTGGTCCCAGTAACTACTACACCTACCAAGTCCTAACCTGGTCCCAGAAACTACTATACCTACCAAGTCCTAACCTGGTCCCAGTAACTACTAACCCTACCTAGTCCTAACCTGGTCCTTGTAACTACTGACTACCTACCCTACCTACTCTTAACCTGGTCCCAATAACTAGTAGCTACTAACCCTACCTAGTCCTAACCTGGTCCCAGTAACTACTAAATATTAACCCTACCTAGTCCTAACCTGGTCCCATTAACTACTAGCCTGACCTAGTCCTAACCTGGTCCCAGTAACTACTAACCCTACCTAGTCCTAACCTGGTCCCAGTAACTACTAACCCTACCTAGTCCTAACCTGGTCCCAGTAACTACTAACCCTACCTAGTCCTAACCTGGTCCCAGTAACTACTAACCCTACCTAGTCCTAACCTGGTCCCAGTAACTACTAACCCTACCTAGTCCTAACTTGGTCCCAGTAACTACTGCACCTTCCAAGTCCTAACCTGGTCCCAGAAACTACTAACTACTAACCCTACATAGTCCTAACCTGGTCCCAGTAACTACTAACCCTACCTAGTTCTATCCTGGTCCCAGTAACTACTACTAACCCTATCTAGTCCTAACCTGGTCCCAGTATCTCCTAACCCTACCTAGTCTTAACCTGGTCCCAGTAACTACTAACCCTACCTAGTCCTAACCTGGTCCCAGTAACTATTAACCCTACCTAGTTCTAACCTGGTCCCAGTAACTACTGACTACTAACCCTACCTAGTCCTAACCTGGTCCCAGTAACTGCTAACCCTACCAAGTCCTAACCTGGTCCCAGTAACTACTGACTACTAACCCTACCTAATCCTAACCTGTTCCCAGTAACTGCTAACCGTACCTAGTCCTAACCTGGTCCCAGTAACTACTAACCCTACCTAGTCCTAACCTGGTCCCAGTAACTACTGACTACTAACCCTACCTAGTCCTAACCTGGTCCCAGTAACTACTAACCCTACCAAGTCCTAACCTGGTCCCAGTAACTACTGACTACTAACCCCACCTAGTCCTAACCTGGTCCCAGTAACTACTAACCCTACCTATTTCTAACCTGGTCCCAGTAACTGCTGACTACTAACCCTATCTAGTCCAAACCTGGTCCCAGTAAACTACTAACCCTACCAAGTCCTAACCTGGTCCCAGTAAACTACTAACCCTACCTAGTCCTAACCTGGCCCCAGTAACTGATGACTGCTAACCCTACCTAGTCCTAACCTGGTCCCAGTAACTCCTAACCCTACCTAGTCCTAACCTGGTCCCAGTAACTACTGACTACTAACCCTACCTAGTCCTAACCTGGTCCCAGTAACGACTAACCCTACCAAGTCCTAACCTGGTCCCAGTAACTACTGACTACTAACCCTACCTAGTCCTAACCTGGTCCCAGTAACTACTAACCCTACCTATTTCTAACCTGGTCCCAGTAACTGCTGACTACTAACCCTATCTAGTCCAAACCTGGTCCCAGTAAACTACTAACCCTACCAAGTCCTAACCTGGTCCCAGTAAACTACTAACCCTACCTAGTCCTAACCTGGCCCCAGTAACTGATGACTGCTAACCCTACCTAGTCCTAACCTGGTCCCAGTAACTCCTAACCCTACCTAGTCCTAACCTGGTCCCAGTAACTACTGACTACTAACCCTACCTAGTCCTAACCTGGTCCCAGTAACGACTAACCCTACCAAGTCCTAACCTGGTCCCAGTAACTACTGACTACTAACCCTACCTAGTCCTAACCTGGTCCCAGTAACTACTAACCCTACCTAGTCCTAACCTGGTCCCAGTAACTACTAACCCTACCTAGTCCTAACCTGGTCCCAGTAACTACTAACCCTACCTAGTCCTAACCTGGTCCCAGTAACTACTAACCCTACCTAGTCCTAACCTGGTCCCAGTAACTACTGACTACTAACCCTACCTAGTCCTAACCTGGTCCCAGTAACTACTGACTACTAACCCTACCTAGTCCTAACTTGGTCCCTGTAACTACTAACCCTACCTAGTCCTAACCTGGTCCCAGTAACTACTAACCCTACCTAGTCCTAACCTGGTCCCAGTAACTACTAACCCTACCTAGTCCTAACCTGGTCCTTGTAACTACTGACTACTTACCCTACCTTGTCCTAACCTGGTCCCAATAACTAGTAGCTACTAACCCTACCTAGTCCTAACCTGGTCCCAGTAACTACTAACTACTAACTTGACCTAGTCCTAACCTGGTCCCAGTAACTACTAACCCTACCTAGTCCTAACCTGGTCCCAGTAACTACTAACCCTACCAATTCCTAACCTGGTCCCAGTAACTACTGACTACTAACCCTACCTAGTCCTAACCTAGTCCCAGTAACTACTAACCCTACTTAGTCCTAACCTGGTCCCAGGAACTATTAACCCTACCTCGTCCTAACCTGGTCCCAGTAACTATTAACCCTACCTAGTCCTAACCTGGTCCCAGTAACTACTGACTACTATCCCTACCTAGTCCTAACCTGGTCCCAATAACTACTAACCCTACCTAGTTCTAACCGGTTCCCAGTAACTACTAACCCTACCTAGTCCTAACCTGGTCCAAGTAACTACTAACCCTACCTAGTCCTAACCTGGTCCCAGTAACTACTACACCTACCAAGTCCTAACCTGGTCCCAGAAACTACTACACCTACCAAGTCCTAACCTGGTCCCAGTAACTACTAACCCTACCTAGTCCTAACCTGGTCCTTGTAACTACTGACTACTTACCCTACCTAGTCCTAACCTGGTCCCAATAACTAGTAGCTACTAACCCTACCTAGTCCTAACCTGGTCCCAGTAACTACTAACTATTAACCCTACCTAGTCCTAACCTGGTCCCATTAACTACTAACCTGACCTAGTCCTAACCTGGTCCCAGTAACTACTAACCCTACCTAGTCCTAACCTGGTCCCAGTAACTACTAACCCTACCTAGTCCTAACCTGGTCCCAGTAACTACTAACCCTACCTAGTCCTAACCTGGTCCCAGTAACTACTAACCCTACCTAGTCCTAACCTGGTCCCAGTAACTACTAACCCTACCTAGTCCTAACCTGGTCCCAGTAACTACTGACTACTAACCTTACCTAGTCCTAACCTGGTCCCAGTAACTACTAACCCTACCTAGTCGTAACCTGGTCCCAGTAACTGCTAACCCTACCTAGTCCTAACCTGGTCCCAGTAACTATTAACCCTACCTAGTTCTAACCTGGTCCCAGTAACTACTGACTACTAACCCTACCTAGTCCTAACCTGGTCCCAGTAACTACTGACTACTAACCCTACCTAGTCCTAACTTGGTCCCAGTAACTACTAACCCTACCTAGTCCTAACCTGGTCCCAGTGACTACTAACCCTACCTAGTAATAACCTGGTCCCAGTACCTACTAACCCTACCTAGTCCTAACCTGTTCCTTGTAACTACTGACTACTTACCCTACCTTGTCCTAACCTGGTCCCAATAACTAGTAGCTACTAACCCTACCTAGTCCTAACCTGGTCCCAGTAACTACTAACTATTAACCCTACCTAGTCCTAACCTGGTCCCATTAACTACTAACCTGACCTAGTCCTAACCTGGTCCCAGTAACTACTAACCCTACCTAGTCCTAACCTGGTCCCAGTAACTACTAACCCTACCTAGTCCTAACCTGGTCCCAGTAACTACTAACCCTACCTAGTCCTAACCTGGTCCCAGTAACTACTAACCCTACCTAGTCCTAACCTGGTCCCAGTAACTACTAACCCTACCAATTCCTAACCTGGTCCCAGTAACTACTGACTACTAACCCTACCTAGTCCTAACCTGGTCCCAGTAACTACTAACCCTACTTAGTCCTAACCTGGTCCCAGGAACTATTAACCCTACCTCGTCCTAACCTGGTCCCAGTAACTATTAACCCTACCTAGTTCTAACCTGGTCCCAGTAACTACTGACTACTATCCCTACCTAGTCCTAACCTGGTCCCAGTAAACTACTAACCCTACCTAGTTCTAACCGGTTCCCAGTAACTACTAACCCTACCTAGTCCTAACCTGGTCCAAGTAACTACTAACCCTACCTAGTCCTAACCTGGTCCCAGTAACTACTACACCTACCAAGTCCTAACCTGGTCCCAGAAACTACTACACCTACCAAGTCCTAACCTGGTCCCAGTAACTACTAACCCTACCTAGTCCTAACCTGGTCCCAGTAACTATTAACCCTACCTAGTTCTAACCTGGTCCCAGTAACTACTGACTACTAACCCTACCTAGTCCTAACCTGGTCCCAGTAACTACTGACTACTAACCCTACCTAGTCCTAACTTGGTCCCAGTAACTACTAACCCTACCTAGTCCTAACCTGGTCCCAGTAACAACTAACCCTACCTAGTCCTAACCTGGTCCCAGTAACTACTAACCCTACCTAGTCCTAACCTGGTCCTTGTAACTACTGACTACTTACCCTACCTTGTCCTAACCTGGTCCCAATAACTAGTAGCTACTAACCCTACCTAGTCCTATCCTGGTCCCAGTAACTACTAACTATTAACCCTACCTAGTCCTAACCTGGTCCCATTAACTACTAACCTGACCTAGTCCTAACCTGGTCCCAGTAACTACTAACCCTACCTAGTCCTAACCTGGTCCCAGTAACTACTAACCCTACCTAGTCCTAACCTGGTCCCAGTAACTACTAACCCTACCTAGTCGTAACCTGGTCCCAGTAACTACTAACCCTACCTAGTCCTAACCTGGTCCCAGTAACTACTAACCCTACCAATTCCTAACCTGGTCCCAGTAACTACTGACTACTAACCCTACCTAGTCCTAACCTGGTCCCAGTAACTACTAACCCTACTTAGTCCTAACCTGGTCCCAGGAACTATTAACCCTACCTCGTCCTAACCTGGTCCCAGTAACTATTAACCCTACCTAGTCCTAACCTGGTCCCAGTAACTACTGACTACTATCCCTACCTAGTCCTAACCTGGTCCCAATAACTACTAACCCTACCTAGTTCTAACCGGTTCCCAGTAACTACTAACCCTACCTAGTCCTAACCTGGTCCAAGTAACTACTAACCCTACCTAGTCCTAACCTGGTCCCAGTAACTACTACACCTACCAAGTCCTAACCTGGTCCCAGAAACTACTATACCTACCAAGTCCTAACCTGGTCCCAGTAACTACTAACCCTACCTAGTCCTAACCTGGTCCTTGTAACTACTGACTACTTACCCTACCTAGTCCTAACCTGGTCCCAATAACTAGTAGCTACTAACCCTACCTAGTCCTAACCTGGTCCCAGTAACTACTAACTATTAACCCTACCTAGTCCTAACCTGGTCCCATTAACTACTAACCTGACCTAGTCCTAACCTGGTCCCAGTAACTACTAACCCTACCTAGTCCTAACCTGGTCCCAGTAACTACTAACCCTACCTAGTCCTAACCTGGTCCCAGTAACTACTAACCCTACCTAGTCCTAACCTGGTCCCAGTAACTACTAACCCTACCTAGTCCTAACCTGGTCCCAGTAACTACTAACCCTACCTAGTCCTAACCTGGTCCCAGTAACTACTAACCCTACCTAGTCCTAACCTGGTCCCAGTAACTACTAACCCTACCTAGTCCTAACCTGGTCCCAGTAACTACTAACCCTACCTAGTCCTAACCTGGTCCCAGTAACTACTAACCCTACCTAGTCCTAACCTGGTCCCAGTAACTACTAACCCTACCAATTCCTAACCTGGTCCCAGTAACTACTGACTACTAACCCTACCTAGTCCTAACCTGGTCCCAGTAACTACTAACCCTACTTAGTCCTAACCTGGTCCCAGGAACTATTAACCCTACCTCGTCCTAACCTGGTCCCAGTAACTATTAACCCTACCTAGTTCTAACCTGGTCCCAGTAACTACTGACTACTATCCCTACCTAGTCCTAACCTGGTCCCAGTAAACTACTAAACCTACCTAGTTCTAACCGGTTCCCAGTAACTACTAACCCTACCTAGTCCTAACCTGGTCCAAGTAACTACTAACCCTACCTAGTCCTAACCTGGTCCCAGTAACTACTACACCTACCAAGTCCTAACCTGGTCCCAGAAACTACTACACCTACCAAGTCCTAACCTGGTCCCAGTAACTACTAACCCTACCTAGTCCTAACCTGGTCCCAGTAACTATTAACCCTACCTAGTTCTAACCTGGTCCCAGTAACTACTGACTACTAACCCTACCTAGTCCTAACCTGGTCCCAGTAACTACTGACTACTAACCCTACCTAGTCCTAACTTGGTCCCAGTAACTACAAACCCTACCTAGTCCTAACCTGGTCCCAGTAACAACTAACCCTACCTAGTCCTAACCTGGTCCCAGTAACTACTAACCCTACCTAGTCCTAACCTGGTCCTTGTAACTACTGACTACTTACCCTACCTTGTCCTAACCTGGTCCCAATAACTAGTAGCTACTAACCCTACCAATTCCTAACCTGGTCCCAGTAACTACTGACTACTAACCCTACCTAGTCCTAACCTGGTCCCAGTAACTACTAACCCTACTTAGTCCTAACCTGGTCCCAGGAACTATTAACCCTACCTCGTCCTAACCTGGTCCCAGTAACTATTAACCCTACCTAGTCCTAACCTGGTCCCAGTAACTACTGACTACTATCCCTACCTAGTCCTAACCTGGTCCCAATAACTACTAACCCTACCTAGTTCTAACCGGTTCCCAGTAACTACTAACCCTACCTAGTCCTAACCTGGTCCAAGTAACTACTAACCCTACCTAGTCCTAACCTGGTCCCAGTAACTACTACACCTACCAAGTCCTAACCTGGTCCCAGAAACTACTATACCTACCAAGTCCTAACCTGGTCCCAGTAACTACTAACCCTACCTAGTCCTAACCTGGTCCTTGTAACTACTGACTACTTACCCTACCTAGTCCTAACCTGGTCCCAATAACTAGTAGCTACTAACCCTACCTAGTCCTAACCTGGTCCCAGTAACTACTAACTATTAACCCTGCCTAGTCCTAACCTGGTCCCATTAACTACTAACCTGACCTAGTCCTAACCTGGTCCCAGTAACTACTAACCCTACCTAGTCCTAACCTGGTCCCAGTAACTACTAACCCTACCTAGTCCTAACCTGGTCCCAGTAACTACTAACCCTACCAATTCCTAACCTGGTCCCAGTAACTACTGACTACTAACCCTACCTAGTCCTAACCTGGTCCCAGTAACTACTAACCCTACTTAGTCCTAACCTGGTCCCAGGAACTATTAACCCTACCTCGTCCTAACCTGGTCCCAGTAACTATTAACCCTACCTAGTCCTAACCTGGTCCCAGTAACTACTGACTACTATCCCTACCTAGTCCTAACCTGGTCCCAATAACTACTAACCCTACCTAGTTCTAACCGGTTCCCAGTAACTACTAACCCTACCTAGTCCTAACCTGGTCCAAGTAACTACTAACCCTACCTAGTCCTAACCTGGTCCCAGTAACTACTACACCTACCAAGTCCTAACCTGGTCCCAGAAACTACTATACCTACCAAGTCCTAACCTGGTCCCAGTAACTACTAACCCTACCTAGTCCTAACCTGGTCCTTGTAACTACTGACTACTTACCCTACCTAGTCCTAACCTGGTCCCAATAACTAGTAGCTACTAACCCTACCTAGTCCTAACCTGGTCCCAGTAACTACTAACTATTAACCCTACCTAGTCCTAACCTGGTCCCATTAACTACTAACCTGACCTAGTCCTAACCTGGTCCCAGTAACTACTAACCCTACCTAGTCCTAACCTGGTCCCAGTAACTACTAACCCTACCTAGTCCTAACCTGGTCCCAGTAACTACTAACCCTACCTAGTCCTAACCTGGTCCCAGTAACTACTAACCCTACCTAGTCCTAACCTGGTCCCAGTAACTACTAACCCTACCTAGTCCTAACCTGGTCCCAGTAACTACTAACCCTACCTAGTCCTAACCTGGTCCCAGTAACTACTAACCCTACCTAGTCCTAACCTGGTCCCAGTAACTACTAACCCTACCAATTCCTAACCTGGTCCCAGTAACTACTGACTACTAACCCTACCTAGTCCTAACCTGGTCCCAGTAACTACTAACCCTACTTAGTCCTAACCTGGTCCCAGTAACTACTAACCCTACCTCGTCCTAACCTGGTCCCAGTAACTATTAACCCTACCTAGTTCTAACCTGGTCCCAGTAACTACTGACTACTATCCCTACCTAGTCCTAACCTGGTCCCAATAACTACTAACCCTACCTAGTTCTAACCGGTTCCCAGTAACTACTAACCCTACCTAGTCCTAACCTGGTCCAAGTAACTACTAACCCTACCTAGTCCTAACCTGGTCCCAGTAACTACTACACCTACCAAGTCCTAACCTGGTCCCAGAAACTACTAACTAATAACCCTACATAGTCCTAACCTGGTCCCAATAACTACTAACCCTACCTAGTTCTAACCTGGTCCCAGTAACAACTAACCCTACCTAGTCCTAACCTGGTCCAAGTACCTACTAACCCTACCTAGTCCTAACTTGGTCCCAGTAACTACTACACCTTCCAAGTCCTAACCTGGTCCCTTAAACTACTAACTACTAACCCTACATAGTCCTAACCTGGTCCCAGTAACTACTAACCCTACCTAGTTCTAACCTGGTCCCAGTAACTACTACTAACCCTATCTAGTCCTAACCTGGTCCCAGTAACTACTAACCCTACCTAGTCTTAACCTGGTCCCAGTAACTACTAACCCTACCTAGTCCTAACCTGGTCCCAGTAACTATTAACCCTACCTAGTTCTAACCTGGTCCCAGTAACTACTGACTACTAACCCTACCTAGTCGTAACCTGGTCCCAGTAACTACTAACCCTACCTAGTCCTAACCTGGTCCCAGTAACTACTGACTACTAACCCTACCTAGTCCTAACCTGGTCCCAGTAACTGATAACCCTACCAAGTCCTAACCTGGTCCCAGTAACTACTGACTACTAACCCTACCTAATCCTAACCTGGTCCCAGTAACTACTAACCCTACCTAGTCCTAACCTGGTCCCAGTAACTAATAACCCTACATAGTTCTAACCTGGTCCATGTAACTACTGACTACTAACCCTACCTAGTCCTAACCTGGTCCCAGTAACTACTAACCCTACCTAGTCCTAACCTGTTCCCAGTAACTGCTAACCGTACCTAGTCCTAACCTGGTCCCAGTAACTACTAACCCTACCTAGTCCTAACCTGGTCCCAGTAACTACTGACTACTAACCCTACCTAGTCCTAACCTGGTCCCAGTAACTACTAACCCTACCTAGTCCTAACCTGGTCCCAGTAACTACTGACTACCAACCCTACCTAGTCCTAACCTGGTCCCAGTAACTACTAACCCTACCTATTTCTAACCTGGTCCCAGTAACTGCTGACTACTAACCCTATCTAGCCCAAACCTGGTCCCATTAAACTACTAACCCTACCAAGTCCTAACCTGGTCCCAGTAAACTACGAACCCTACCTAGTCCTAACCTGGCCCCAGTAACTGATGACTGCTAACCCTACCTAGTCCTAACCTGGTCCCAGTAACTACTAACCCTACCTCGTCCTAACCTGGTCCCAGTAACTACTGACTTCTAACCCTACCTAGTCCTAACCTGGTCCCAGTAACTGCTAACCGTACCTAGTCCTAACCTGGTCCCAGTAACTCCTAACCCTACCTAGTCCTAACCTGGTCCCAGTAACTACTGACTACTAACCCTACCTAGTCCTAACCTGGTCCCAGTAACGACTAACCCTACCAAGTCCTAACCTGGTCCCAGTAACTACTGACTACTAACCCTACCTAGTCCTAACCTGGTCCCAGTAACTACTAACCCTACCTAGTCCTAACCTGGTCCCAGTAACTACTAACCCTACCTAGTCCTAACCTGGTCCCAGTAACTACTAACCCTACCTAGTCCTAACCTGGTCCCAGTAACTACTAACCCTACCTAGTCCTAACCTGGTCCAAGTAACTACTAACCCTACCTAGTCCTAACCTGGTCCCAGTAACTACTACACCTACCAAGTCCTAACCTGGTCCCAGAAACTACTACACCTACCAAGTCCTAACCTGGTCCCAGTAACTACTAACCCTACCTAGTCCTAACCTGGTCCTTGTAACTACTGACTACTTACCCTACCTAGTCCTAACCTGGTCCCAATAACTAGTAGCTACTAACCCTACCTAGTCCTAACCTGGTCCCAGTAACTACTAACTATTAACCCTACCTAGTCCTAACCTGGTCCCATTAACTACTAACCTGACCTAGTCCTAACCTGGTCCCAGTAACTACTAACCCTACCTAGTCCTAACCTGGTCCCAGTAACTACTAACCCTACCTAGTCCTAACCTGGTCCCAGTAACTACTAACCCTACCTAGTCCTAACCTGGTCCCAGTAACTACTAACCCTACCTAGTCCTAACCTGGTCCCAGTAACTACTAACCCTACCTAGTCCTAACCTGGTCCCAGTAACTACTAACCCTACCTAGTCCTAACCTGGTCCCAGTAACTACTAACCCTACCATTTCCTAACCTGGTCCCAGTAACTACTGACTACTAACCCTACCTAGTCCTAACCTGGTCCCAGTAACTACTAACCCTACCTAGTCGTAACCTGGTCCCAGTAACTACTAACCCTACCTAGTCCTAACCTGGTCCCAGTAACTATTAACCCTACCTAGTTCTAACCTGGTCCCAGTAACTACTGACTACTAACCCTACCTAGTCCTAACCTGGTCCCAGTAACTACTGACTACTAACCCTACCTAGTCCTAACTTGGTCCCAGTAACTACTAACCCTACCTAGTCCTAACCTGGTCCCAGTAACTACTAACCCTACTTAGTCCTAACCTGGTCCCAGTAACTACTAACCCTACCTCGTCCTAACCTGGTCCCAGTAACTATTAACCCTACCTAGTTCTAACCTGGTCCCAGTAACTACTGACTACTATCCCTACCTAGTCCTAACCTGGTCCCAATAACTACTAACCCTACCTAGTTCTAACCGGTTCCCAGTAACTACTAACCCTACCTAGTCCTAACCTGGTCCAAGTAACTACTAACCCTACCTAGTCCTAACCTGGTCCCAGTAACTACTACACCTACCAAGTCCTAACCTGGTCCCAGAAACTACTAACTAATAACCCTACATAGTCCTAACCTGGTCCCAATAACTACTAACCCTACCTAGTTCTAACCTGGTCCCAGTAACAACTAACCCTACCTAGTCCTAACCTGGTCCAAGTACCTACTAACCCTACCTAGTCCTAACTTGGTCCCAGTAACTACTACACCTTCCAAGTCCTAACCTGGTCCCTTAAACTACTAACTACTAACCCTACATAGTCCTAACCTGGTCCCAGTAACTACTAACCCTACCTAGTTCTAACCTGGTCCCAGTAACTACTACTAACCCTATCTAGTCCTAACCTGGTCCCAGTAACTACTAACCCTACCTAGTCTTAACCTGGTCCCAGTAACTACTAACCCTACCTAGTCCTAACCTGGTCCCAGTAACTATTAACCCTACCTAGTTCTAACCTGGTCCCAGTAACTACTGACTACTAACCCTACCTAGTCGTAACCTGGTCCCAGTAACTACTAACCCTACCTAGTCCTAACCTGGTCCCAGTAACTACTGACTACTAACCCTACCTAGTCCTAACCTGGTCCCAGTAACTGATAACCCTACCAAGTCCTAACCTGGTCCCAGTAACTACTGACTACTAACCCTACCTAATCCTAACCTGGTCCCAGTAACTACTAACCCTACCTAGTCCTAACCTGGTCCCAGTAACTAATAACCCTACATAGTTCTAACCTGGTCCATGTAACTACTGACTACTAACCCTACCTAGTCCTAACCTGGTCCCAGTAACTACTAACCCTACCTAGTCCTAACCTGTTCCCAGTAACTGCTAACCGTACCTAGTCCTAACCTGGTCCCAGTAACTACTAACCCTACCTAGTCCTAACCTGGTCCCAGTAACTACTGACTACTAACCCTACCTAGTCCTAACCTGGTCCCAGTAACTACTAACCCTACCTAGTCCTAACCTGGTCCCAGTAACTACTGACTACCAACCCTACCTAGTCCTAACCTGGTCCCAGTAACTACTAACCCTACCTATTTCTAACCTGGTCCCAGTAACTGCTGACTACTAACCCTATCTAGTCCAAACCTGGTCCCAGTAAACTACTAACCCTACCAAGTCCTAACCTGGTCCCAGTAAACTACGAACCCTACCTAGTCCTAACCTGGCCCCAGTAACTGATGACTGCTAACCCTACCTAGTCCTAACCTGGTCCCAGTAACTACTAACCCTACCTCGTCCTAACCTGGTCCCAGTAACTACTGACTTCTAACCCTACCTAGTCCTAACCTGGTCCCAGTAACTGCTAACCGTACCTAGTCCTAACCTGGTCCCAGTAACTCCTAACCCTACCTAGTCCTAACCTGGTCCCAGTAACTACTGACTACTAACCCTACCTAGTCCTAACCTGGTCCCAGTAACGACTAACCCTACCAAGTCCTAACCTGGTCCCAGTAACTACTGACTACTAACCCTACCTAGTCCTAACCTGGTCCCAGTAACTACTAACCCTACCTAGTCCTAACCTGGTCCCAGTAACTACTAACCCTACCTAGTCCTAACCTGGTCCCAGTAACTACTAACCCTACCTAGTCCTAACCTGGTCCCAGTAACTACTAACCCTACCTAGTCCTAACCTGGTCCAAGTAACTACTAACCCTACCTAGTCCTAACCTGGTCCCAGTAACTACTACACCTACCAAGTCCTAACCTGGTCCCAGAAACTACTACACCTACCAAGTCCTAACCTGGTCCCAGTAACTACTAACCCTACCTAGTCCTAACCTGGTCCTTGTAACTACTGACTACTTACCCTACCTAGTCCTAACCTGGTCCCAATAACTAGTAGCTACTAACCCTACCTAGTCCTAACCTGGTCCCAGTAACTACTAACTATTAACCCTACCTAGTCCTAACCTGGTCCCATTAACTACTAACCTGACCTAGTCCTAACCTGGTCCCAGTAACTACTAACCCTACCTAGTCCTAACCTGGTCCCAGTAACTACTAACCCTACCTAGTCCTAACCTGGTCCCAGTAACTACTAACCCTACCTAGTCCTAACCTGGTCCCAGTAACTACTAACCCTACCTAGTCCTAACCTGGTCCCAGTAACTACTAACCCTACCTAGTCCTAACCTGGTCCCAGTAACTACTAACCCTACCTAGTCCTAACCTGGTCCCAGTAACTACTAACCCTACCATTTCCTAACCTGGTCCCAGTAACTACTGACTACTAACCCTACCTAGTCCTAACCTGGTCCCAGTAACTACTAACCCTACCTAGTCGTAACCTGGTCCCAGTAACTACTAACCCTACCTAGTCCTAACCTGGTCCCAGTAACTATTAACCCTACCTAGTTCTAACCTGGTCCCAGTAACTACTGACTACTAACCCTACCTAGTCCTAACCTGGTCCCAGTAACTACTGACTACTAACCCTACCTAGTCCTAACTTGGTCCCAGTAACTACTAACCCTACCTAGTCCTAACCTGGTCCCAGTAACTACTAACCCTACTTAGTCCTAACCTGGTCCCAGTAACTACTAACCCTACCTCGTCCTAACCTGGTCCCAGTAACTATTAACCCTACCTAGTTCTAACCTGGTCCCAGTAACTACTGACTACTATCCCTACCTAGTCCTAACCTGGTCCCAATAACTACTAACCCTACCTAGTTCTAACCGGTTCCCAGTAACTACTAACCCTACCTAGTCCTAACCTGGTCCAAGTAACTACTAACCCTACCTAGTCCTAACCTGGTCCCAGTAACTACTACACCTACCAAGTCCTAACCTGGTCCCAGAAACTACTAACTAATAACCCTACATAGTCCTAACCTGGTCCCAATAACTACTAACCCTACCTAGTTCTAACCTGGTCCCAGTAACAACTAACCCTACCTAGTCCTAACCTGGTCCAAGTACCTACTAACCCTACCTAGTCCTAACTTGGTCCCAGTAACTACTACACCTTCCAAGTCCTAACCTGGTCCCTTAAACTACTAACTACTAACCCTACATAGTCCTAACCTGGTCCCAGTAACTACTAACCCTACCTAGTTCTAACCTGGTCCCAGTAACTACTACTAACCCTACCTAGTCCTAACCTGGTCCAAGTAACTACTAACCCTACCTAGTCCTAACCTGGTCCCAGTAACTACTACACCTACCAAGTCCTAACCTGGTCCCAGAAACTACTAACTAATAACCCTACATAGTCCTAACCTGGTCCCAATAACTACTAACCCTACCTAGTTCTAACCTGGTCCCAGTAGCAACTAACCCTACCTAGTCCTAACCTGGTCCAAGTACCTACTAACCCTACCTAGTCCTAACTTGGTCCCAGTAACTACTACACCTTCCAAGTCCTAACCTGGTCCCTTAAACTACTAACTACTAACCCTACATAGTCCTAACCTGGTCCCAGTAACTACTAACCCTACCTAGTTCTAACCTGGTCCCAGTAACTACTACTAACCCTATCTAGTCCTAACCTGGTCCCAGTAACTACTAACCCTACCTAGTCTTAACCTGGTCCCAGTAACTACTAACCCTACCTAGTCCTAACCTGGTCCCAGTAACTATTAACCCTACCTAGTTCTAACCTGGTCCCAGTAACTACTGACTACTAACCCTACCTAGTCGTAACCTGGTCCCAGTAACTACTAACCCTACCTAGTCCTAACCTGGTCCCAGTAACTACTGACTACTAACCCTACCTAGTCCTAACCTGGTCCCAGTAACTGATAACCCTACCAAGTCCTAACCTGGTCCCAGTAACTACTGACTACTAACCCTACCTAATCCTAACCTGGTCCCAGTAACTACTAACCCTACCTAGTCCTAACCTGGTCCCAGTAACTAATAACCCTACATAGTTCTAACCTGGTCCATGTAACTACTGACTACTAACCCTACCTAGTCCTAACCTGGTCCCAGTAACTACTAACCCTACCTAGTCCTAACCTGTTCCCAGTAACTGCTAACCGTACCTAGTCCTAACCTGGTCCCAGTAACTACTAACCCTACCTAGTCCTAACCTGGTCCCAGTAACTACTGACTACTAACCCTACCTAGTCCTAACCTGGTCCCAGTAACTACTAACCCTACCTAGTCCTAACCTGGTCCCAGTAACTACTGACTACCAACCCTACCTAGTCCTAACCTGGTCCCAGTAACTACTAACCCTACCTATTTCTAACCTGGTCCCAGTAACTGCTGACTACTAACCCTATCTAGTCCAAACCTGGTCCCAGTAAACTACTAACCCTACCAAGTCCTAACCTGGTCCCAGTAAACTACGAACCCTACCTAGTCCTAACCTGGCCCCAGTAACTGATGACTGCTAACCCTACCTAGTCCTAACCTGGTCCCAGTAACTACTAACCCTACCTCGTCCTAACCTGGTCCCAGTAACTACTGACTTCTAACCCTACCTAGTCCTAACCTGGTCCCAGTAACTGCTAACCGTACCTAGTCCTAACCTGGTCCCAGTAACTCCTAACCCTACCTAGTCCTAACCTGGTCCCAGTAACTACTGACTACTAACCCTACCTAGTCCTAACCTGGTCCCAGTAACGACTAACCCTACCAAGTCCTAACCTGGTCCCAGTAACTACTGACTACTAACCCTACCTAGTCCTAACCTGGTCCCAGTAACTACTAACCCTACCTAGTCCTAACCTGGTCCCAGTAACTACTAACCCTACCTAGTCCTAACCTGGTCCCAGTAACTACTAACCCTACCTAGTCCTAACCTGGTCCCAGTAACTACTAACCCTACCTAGTCCTAACCTGGTCCCAGTAACTACTAACCCTACCTAGTCCTAACCTGGTCCAAGTAACTACTAACCCTACCTAGTCCTAACCTGGTCCCAGTAACTACTACACCTACCAAGTCCTAACCTGGTCCCAGAAACTACTACACCTACCAAGTCCTAACCTGGTCCCAGTAACTACTAACCCTACCTAGTCCTAACCTGGTCCTTGTAACTACTGACTACTTACCCTACCTAGTCCTAACCTGGTCCCAATAACTAGTAGCTACTAACCCTACCTAGTCCTAACCTGGTCCCAGTAACTACTAACTATTAACCCTACCTAGTCCTAACCTGGTCCCATTAACTACTAACCTGACCTAGTCCTAACCTGGTCCCAGTAACTACTAACCCTACCTAGTCCTAACCTGGTCCCAGTAACTACTAACCCTACCTAGTCCTAACCTGATCCCAGTAACTACTAACCCTACCTAGTCCTAACCTGGTCCCAGTAACTACTAACCCTACCTAGTCCTAACCTGGTCCCAGTAACTACTAACCCTACCTAGTCCTAACCTGGTCCCAGTAACTACTAACCCTACCTAGTCCTAACCTGGTCCCAGTAACTACTAACCCTACCATTTCCTAACCTGGTCCCAGTAACTACTGACTACTAACCCTACCTAGTCCTAACCTGGTCCCAGTAACTACTGACTACTAACCCTACCTAGTCCTAACTTGGTCCCAGTAACTACTAACCCTACCTAGTCCTAACCTGGTCCCAGTAACTACTAACCCTACCATTTCCTAACCTGGTCCCAGTAACTACTGACTACTAACCCTACCTAGTCCTAACCTGGTCCCAGTAACTACTGACTACTAACCCTACCTAGTCCTAACTTGGTCCCAGTAACTACTAACCCTACCTAGTCCTAACCTGGTCCCAGTAACTACTAACCCTACCTAGTCGTAACCTGGTCCCAGTAACTACTAACCCTACCTAGTCCTAACCTGGTCCCAGTAACTATTAACCCTACCTAGTTCTAACCTGGTCCCAGTAACTACTGACTACTAACCCTACCTAGTCCTAACCTGGTCCCAGTAACTACTGACTACTAACCCTACCTAGTCCTAACTTGGTCCCAGTAACTACTAACCCTACCTAGTCCTAACCTGGTCCCAGTAACTACTAACCCTACCTAGTCCTAACCTGGTCCCAGTAACTACTATCCCTACCTAGTCCTAACCTGGTCCCAATAACTACTAACCCTACCTAGTTCTAACCGGTTCCCAGTAACTACTAACCCTACCTAGTCCTAACCTGGTCCAAGTAACTACTAACCCTACCTAGTCCTAACCTGGTCCCAGTAACTACTACACCTACCAAGTCCTAACCTGGTCCCAGAAACTACTACACCTACCAAGTCCTAACCTGGTCCCAGTAACTACTAACCCTACCTAGTCCTAACCTGGTCCCAGTAACTATTAACCCTACCTAGTTCTAACCTGGTCCCAGTAACTACTGACTACTAACCCTACCTAGTCCTAACCTGGTCCCAGTAACTACTGACTACTAGCCCTACCTAGTCCTAACTTGGTCCCAGTAACTACTAACCCTACCTAGTCCTAACCTGGTCCCAGTAACTACTAACCCTACTTAGTCCTAACCTGGTCCCAGTAACTACTAACCCTACCTAGTCCTAACCTGGTCCCAGTAACTACTAACCCTACCTAGTCCTAACCTGGTCCTTGTAACTACTGACTACTTACCCTACCTAGTCCTAACCTGGTCCCAATAACTAGTAGCTACTAACCCTACCTAGTCCTAACCTGGTCCCAGTAACTACTAACTATTAACCCTACCTAGTCCTAACCTGGTCCCATTAACTACTAACCTGACCTAGTCCTAACCTGGTCCCAGTAACTACTAACCCTACTTAGTCCTAACCTGGTCCCAGTAACTACTAACCCTACCTAGTCCTAACCTGGTCCCAGTAACTACTAACCCTACCTAGTCCTAACCTGGTCCCAGTAACTACTAACCCTACCTAGTCCTAACCTGGTCCCAGTAACTACTAACCCTACCAATTCCTAACCTGGTCCCAGTAACTACTGACTACTAACCCTACCTAGTCCTAACCTGGTCCCAGTAACTACTAACCCTACGTAGTCCTAACCTGGTCCCAGGAACTATTAACCCTACCTCGTCCTAACCTGGTCCCAGTAACTATTAACCCTACCTAGTCCTAACCTGGTCCCAGTAACTACTGACTACTATCCCTACCTAGTCCTAACCTGGTCCCAATAACTACTAACCCTACCTAGTTCTAACCGGTTCCCAGTAACTACTAACCCTACCTAGTCCTAACCTGGTCCAAGTAACTACTAACCCTACCTAGTCCTAACCTGGTCCCAGTAACTACTACACCTACCAAGTCCTAACCTGGTCCCAGAAACTACTATACCTACCAAGTCCTAACCTGGTCCCAGTAACTACTAACCCTACCTAGTCCTAACCTGGTCCTTGTAACTACTGACTACTTACCCTACCTAGTCCTAACCTGGTCCCAATAACTAGTAGCTACTAACCCCACCTAGTCCTAACCTGGTCCCAGTAACTACTAACTATTAACCCTACCTAGTCCTAACCTGGTCCCATTAACTACTAACCTGACCTAGTCCTAACCTGGTCCCAGTAACTACTAACCCTACCTAGTCCTAACCTGGTCCCAGTAACTACTAACCCTACCTAGTCCTAACCTGGTCCCAGTAACTACTAACCCTACCTAGTCCTAACCTGGTCTCAGTAACTACTAACCCTACCTAATCCTAACCTGGTCCCAGTAACTACTAACCCTACCTAGTCCTAACCTGGTCCCAGTAACTACTAACCCTACCTAGTCCTAACCTGGTCCCAGTAACTACTAACCCTACCTAGTCCTAACCTGGTCCCAGTAACTACTAACCCTACCAATTCCTAACCTGGTCCCAGTAACTACTGACTACTAACCCTACATAGTCCTAACCTGGTCCCAGTAACTACTAACCCTACTTAGTCCTAACCTGGTCCCAGTAACTACTAACCCTACCTCGTCCTAACCTGGTCCCAGTAACTATTAACCCTACCTAGTTCTAACCTGGTCCCAGTAACTACTGACTACTATCCCTACCTAGTCCTAACCTGGTCCCAATAACTACTATCCCTACCTAGTCCTAACCTGGTCCCAGTAACTACTAACCCTACCTAGTCCTAACCTGGTCCCAGTAACTACTAATCCTACCTAGTCCTAACCTGGTCCCAGTAACTACTACACCTACCAAGTCCTAACCTGGTCCCAGAAACTAATAACTAATAACCCTGCATAGTCCTAACCTGGTCCGAATAACTACTAACCCTACCTAGTTCTAACCTGGTCCCAGTAACAACTAACCCTACCTAGTCCTAACCTGGTCCAAGTACCTACTAACCCTACCTAGTCCTAACTTGGTCCCAGTAACTACTACACCTTCCAAGTCCTAACCTGGTCCCAGAAACTACTAACTACTAACCCTACATAGTCCTAACCTGGTCCCAGTAACTACTAACCCTACCTAGTTCTAACCTGGTCCCAGTAACTACTACTAACCCTATCTAGTCCTAACCTGGTCCCAGTAACTACTAACCCTACCTAGTCTTAACCTGGTCCCAGTAACTACTAACCCTACCTAGTCCTAACCTGGTCCCAGTAACTATTAACCCTACCTAGTTCTAACCTGGTCCCAGTAACTACTGACTACTAACCCTACCTAGTCGTAACCTGGTCCCAGTAACTACTAACCCTACCTAGTCCTGACCTGGTCCCAGTAACTACTGACTACTAACCCTACCTAGTCCTAACCTGGTCCCAGTAACTGCTAACCCTACCAAGTCCTAACCTGGTCCCAGTAACTACTGACTACTAACCCTACCTAATCCTAACCTGGTCCCAGTAACTACTAACCCTACCTAGTCCTAACCTGGTCCCAGTAACTAATAACCCTACATAGTTCTAACCTGGTCCATGTAACTACTGACTACTAACCCTACCTAGTCCTAACCTGGTCCCAGTAACTACTAACCCTACCTAGTCCTAACCTGTTCCCAGTAACTGCTAACCGTACCTAGTCCTAACCTGGTCCCAGTAACTACTAACCCTACCTAGTCCTAACCTGGTCCCAGTAACTACTGACTACTAACCCTACCTAGTCCTAACCTGGTCCCAGTAACTACTAACCCTACCAAGTCCTAACCTGGTCCCAGTAACTACTGACTACTAACCCTACCTAGTCCTAACCTGGTCCCAGTAACTACTAACCCTACCTATTTCTAACCTGGTCCCAGTAACTGCTGACTACTAACCCTATCTAGTCCAAACCTGGTCCCAGTAAACTACTAACCCTACCAAGTCCTAACCTGGTCCCAGTAAACTACTAACCCTACTTAGTCCTAACCTGGCCCCAGTAACTGATGACTGCTAACCCTACCTAGTCCTAACCTGGTCCCAGTAACTACTAACCCTACCTCGTCCTAACCTGGTCCCAGTAACTACTGACTTCTAACCCTACCTAGTCCTAACATGGTCCCAGTAACTGCTAACCGTACCTAGTCCTAACCTGGTCCCAGTAACTCCTAACCCTACCTAGTCCTAACCTGGTCCCAGTAACTACTGACTACTAACCCTACCTAGTCCTAACCTGGTCCCAGTAACGACTAACCCTACCAAGTCCTAACCTGGTCCCAGTAACTACTGACTACTAACCCTACCTAGTCCTAACCTGGTCCCAGTAACTACTAACCCTACCTATTTCTAACCTGGTCCCAGTAACTGCTGACTACTAACCCTATCTAGTCCTAACCTGGTCCCAGTAACTACTAACCCTACCTAGTCCTAACCTGGTCGCAGTAACTACTAACCCTACCAAGTCCTAACCTGGTCCCAGTAACTACTGACTACTAACCCTACCTAGTCCTAACCTGGTCCCAGTAACTACTAACCCTACCTAGTCCTAACCTGGTCCCAGTAACTACTAACCCTACCTAGTCCTAACCTGGTCCCAGTAACTACTAACCCTACCTAGTCCTAACCTGGTCCTTGTAACTACTGACTACTTACCCTACCTAGTCCTAACCTGGTCCCAATAACTAGTAGCTACTAACCCTACCTAGTCCTAACCTGGTCCCAGTAACTAGTAACTATTAACCCTACCTAGTCCTAACCTGGTCCCATTAACTACTAACCTGACCTAGTCCTAACCTGGTCCCAGTAACTACTAACCCTACCTAGTCCTAACCTGGTCCCAGTAACAACTAACCCTACTTAGTCCTAACCTGGGCCCAGTAACTACTAACCGTACCTAGTCCTAACCTGGTCCCTGTAACTACTAACCCTACCTAGTCCTAACCTGGTCCCAGTAACTACTAACCCTACCTCGTCCTAACCTGGTCCCAGTAACTATTAACCCTACCTAGTTCTAACCTGGTCGCAGTAACTACTGACTACTATCCCTACCTAGTCCTAACCTGGTCCCAATAACTACTACACCTACCTAGTTCTAACCTGGTCCCAGTAACTACTAACCGTACCTAGTCCTAACCTGGTCCAAGTAACTACTAACCCTACCTAGTCCTAGCCTGGTCCCAGTAACTACTAACCCTACCTAGTTCTAACCTGGTCCCAGTAACTACTAACCCTACCTAGTCCTAACCTGGTTCCAGTAACGACTAACCCTACCTAGTCCTAACCTGGTCCCAGTAACTACTACACCTACCAAGTCCTAACCTGGTCCCAGTAACTGCTGACTACTAACCCTACGTAGTCCTAACCTGGTCCCAGTAACTACTAACCCTACGTAGTCCTAACCTGGTCCCAGTAACTACTAACCCTACCTAGTCCTAACCTGGTCCCAGTAACTACTAACGCCTACCTAGTCCTAACCTGGTCGCAGTAACTACTAACCCTACCAAGTCCTAACCTGGTCCCAGTAACTACTGACTACTAACCCTACCTAGTCCTAACCTGGTCCCAGTAACTACTAACCCTACCTAGTCCTAACCTGGTCCTTGTAACTACTGACTACTTACCCTACCTTGTCCTAACCTGGTCCCAATAACTAGTAGCTACTAACCCTACCTAGTCCTAACCTGGTCCCAGGAACTACTAACTATTAACCCTACCTAGTCCTAACCTGGTCCCATTAACTACTAACCTGACCTAGTCCTAACCTGGTCCCAGTAACTACTAACCCTACCTAGTCCTAACCTGGTCCCAGTAACTACTAACCCTACCTAGTCCTAACCTGGTCCCAGTAACTACTAACCCTACCTAGTCCTAACCTGGTCCCAGTAACTACTAACCCTACCTAGTCCTAACCTGGTCCCAGTAACTACTAACCCTACCTAGTCCTAACCTGGTCCCAGTAACTACTAACCCTACCTAGTCCTAACCTGGTCCCAGTAACTACTAACCCTACCAATTCCTAACCTGGTCCCAGTAACTACTGACTACTAACCCTACCTAGTCCTAACCTGTTCCCAGTAACTACTAACCCTACTTAGTCCTAACCTGGTCCCAGTAACTACTAACCCTACCTCGTCCTAACCTGGTCCCAGTAACTATTAACCCTACCTAGTTCTAACCTGGTCCCAGTAACTACTGACTACTATCCCTACCTAGTCCTAACCTGGTCCCAATAACTACTAACCCTACCTAGTTCTAACCGGTTCCCAGTAACTACTAACCCTACCTAGTCCTAACCTGGTCCAAGTAACTACTAACCCTACCTAGTACTAACCTGGTCCCAGTAACTACTACACCTACCAAGTCCTAACCTGGTCCCAGAAACTACTAACTACTAACCCTACATAGTCCTAACCTGGTCCCAATAACTACTAACCCTACCTAGTTCTAACCTGGTCCCAGTAACAACTAACCCTACCTAGTCCTAACCTGGTCCAAGTACCTACTAACCCTACCTAGTCCTAACTTGGTCCCAGTAACTACTACACCTTCCAAGTCCTAACCTGGTCCCAGAAACTACTAACTACTAACCCTACATAGTCCTAACCTGGTCCCAGTAACTACTAACCCTACCTAGTTCTAACCTGGTCCCAGTAACTAATACTAACCCTATCTAGTCCTAACCTGGTCCCAGTAACTACTAACCCTACCTAGTCTTAACCTGGTCCCAGTAACTACTAACCCTACCTAGTCCTAACCTGGTCCCAGTAACTATTAACCCTACCTAGTTCTAACCTGGTCCAAGTAACTACTGACTACTAACCCTACCTAGTCGTAACCTGGTCCCAGTGACTACTAACCCTACCTAGTCCTAACCTGGTCCCAGTAACTACTGACTACTAACCCTACCTAGTCCTAACCTGGTCCCAGTAACTACTAACCCTACCAAGTCCTAACCTGGTCCCAGTAACTACTGACTACTAACCCTACCTAATCCTAACCTGGTCCCAGTAACTACTAACCCTACCTAGTCCTAACCTGGTCCCAGTAACTAATAACCCTACATAGTTCTAACCTGGTCCATGTAACTACTGACTACTAACCCTACCTAGTCCTAACCTGGTCCCAAAAACTACTAACCCTACCTAGTCCTAACCTGGTCCCAGTAACTGCTAACCGTACCTAGTCCTAACCTGGTCCCAGTAACTACTAACCCTACCTAGTCCTAACCTGGTCCCAGTAACTACTACACCTACCAAGTCCTAACCTGGTCCCAGAAACTACTACCTACTAACCCTACATAGTCCTAACCTGGTCCCAGTAACTACTAACCCTACCTAGTTCTAACCTGGTCCCAGTAACTACTACTAACCCTACCTAGTCCTAACCTGGTCCCAGTAACTAATAACACTACATAGTTCTAACCTGGTCCATGTAACTACTGACTACTAACCCTACCTAGTCCTAACCTGGTCCAAGTAACTACTAACCCTACCTAGTCCTAACCTGGTCCCAGTAACTGCTAACCGTACCTAGTCCTAACCTGGTCCCAGTAACTACTAACCCTACCTAGTCCTAACCTGGTCCCAGTAACTACTGACTACTAACCCTACCTAGTCCTAACCTGGTCCCAGTAACTACTAACCCTACCAAGTCCTAACCTGGTCCCAGTAACTACTGACCCTACCTAGTCCTAACCTGGTCCCAGTAACTGCTAACCGTACCTAGTCCTAACCTGGTCCCAGTAACTACTAACCCTACCTAGTCCTAACCTGGTCCCAGTAACTACTGACTACTAACCCTACCTAGTCCTAACCTGGTCCCAGTAACTACTAACCCTACTTAGTCCTAACCTGGTCCCAGTAACTACTAACCCTACCTCGTCCTAACCTGGTCCCAGTAACTATTAACCCTACCTAGTTCTAACCTGGTCCCAGTAACTACTGACTACTATCCCTACCTAGTCCTAACCTGGTCACAAAAACTACTAACCCTACCTAGTTCTAACCGGTTCCCAGTAACTACTAACCCTACCTAGTCCTAACCTGGTCCAAGTAACTACTAACCCTACCTAGTACTAACCTGGTCCCAGTAACTACTACACCTACCAAGTCCTAACCTGGTCCCAGAAACTACTAACTACTAACCCTACATAGTCCTAACCTGGTCCCAATAACTACTAACCCTACCTAGTTCTAACCTGGTCCCAGTAACAACTAACCCTACCTAGTCCTAACCTGGTCCAAGTACCTACTAACCCTACCTAGTCCTAACTTGGTCCCAGTAACTACTACACCTTCCAAGTCCTAACCTGGTCCCAGAAACTACTAACTACTAACCCTACATAGTCCTAACCTGGTCCCAGTAACTACTAACCCTACCTAGTTCTAACCTGGTCCCAGTAACTACTACTAACCCTATCTAGTCCTAACCTGGTCCCAGTAACTACTAACCCTACCTAGTCTTAACCTGGTCCCAGTAACTACTAACCCTACCTAGTCCTAACCTGGTCCCAGTAACTATTAACCCTACCTAGTTCTAACCTGGTCCCAGTAACTACTGACTACTAACCCTACCTAGTCGTAACCTGGTCCCAGTAACTACTAACCCTACCTAGTCCTAACCTGGTCCCAGTAACTACTGACTACTAACCCTACCTAGTCCTAACCTGGTCCCAGTAACTACTAACCCTACCAAGTCCTAACCTGGTCCCAGTAACTACTGACTACTAACCCTACCTAATCCTAACCTGGTCCCAGTAACTACTAACCCTACCTAGTCCTAACCTGGTCCCAGTAACTAATAACCCTACATAGTTCTAACCTGGTCCATGTAACTACTGACTACTAACCCTACCTAGTCCTAACCTGGTCCCAAAAACTACTAACCCTACCTAGTCCTAACCTGGTCCCAGTAACTGCTAACCGTACCTAGTCCTAACCTGGTCCCAGTAACTACTAACCCTACCTAGTCCTAACCTGGTCCCAGTAACTACTACACCTACCAAGTCCTAACCTGGTCCCAGAAACTACTACCTACTAACCCTACATAGTCCTAACCTGGTCCCAGTAACTACTAACCCTACCTAGTTCTAACCTGGTCCCAGTAACTACTAACCCTACCTAGTCCTAACCTGGTTCCAGTAACTACTAACCCTACCTAGTCCTAGCCTGGTCCCAGTAACTACTAACCCTACCTAGTTCTAACCTGGTCCCAGTAACTACTAACCCTACCTAGTCCTAACCTGGTTCCAGTAACGACTAACCCTACCTAGTCCTAACCTGGTCCCAGTAACTACTACACCTACCAAGTCCTAACCTGGTCCCAGTAACTGCTGACTACTAACCCTACGTAGTCCTAACCTGGTCCCAGTAACTACTAACCCTACGTAGTCCTAACCTGGTCCCAGTAACTACTAACCCTACCTAGTCCTAACCTGGTCCCAGTAACTACTAACGCCTACCTAGTCCTAACCTGGTCGCAGTAACTACTAACCCTACCAAGTCCTAACCTGGTCCCAGTAACTACTGACTACTAACCCTACCTAGTCCTAACCTGGTCCCAGTAACTACTAACCCTACCTAGTCCTAACCTGGTCCTTGTAACTACTGACTACTTACCCTACCTTGTCCTAACCTGGTCCCAATAACTAGTAGCTACTAACCCTACCTAGTCCTAACCTGGTCCCAGGAACTACTAACTATTAACCCTACCTAGTCCTAACCTGGTCCCATTAACTACTAACCTGACCTAGTCCTAACCTGGTCCCAGTAACTACTAACCCTACCTAGTCCTAACCTGGTCCCAGTAACTACTAACCCTACCTAGTCCTAACCTGGTCCCAGTAACTACTAACCCTACCTAGTCCTAACCTGGTCCCAGTAACTACTAACCCTACCTAGTCCTAACCTGGTCCCAGTAACTACTAACCCTACCTAGTCCTAACCTGGTCCCAGTAACTACTAACCCTACCTAGTCCTAACCTGGTCCCAGTAACTACTAACCCTACCAATTCCTAACCTGGTCCCAGTAACTACTGACTACTAACCCTACCTAGTCCTAACCTGTTCCCAGTAACTACTAACCCTACTTAGTCCTAACCTGGTCCCAGTAACTACTAACCCTACCTCGTCCTAACCTGGTCCCAGTAACTATTAACCCTACCTAGTTCTAACCTGGTCCCAGTAACTACTGACTACTATCCCTACCTAGTCCTAACCTGGTCCCAATAACTACTAACCCTACCTAGTTCTAACCGGTTCCCAGTAACTACTAACCCTACCTAGTCCTAACCTGGTCCAAGTAACTACTAACCCTACCTAGTACTAACCTGGTCCCAGTAACTACTACACCTACCAAGTCCTAACCTGGTCCCAGAAACTACTAACTACTAACCCTACATAGTCCTAACCTGGTCCCAATAACTACTAACCCTACCTAGTTCTAACCTGGTCCCAGTAACAACTAACCCTACCTAGTCCTAACCTGGTCCAAGTACCTACTAACCCTACCTAGTCCTAACTTGGTCCCAGTAACTACTACACCTTCCAAGTCCTAACCTGGTCCCAGAAACTACTAACTACTAACCCTACATAGTCCTAACCTGGTCCCAGTAACTACTAACCCTACCTAGTTCTAACCTGGTCCCAGTAACTAATACTAACCCTATCTAGTCCTAACCTGGTCCCAGTAACTACTAACCCTACCTAGTCTTAACCTGGTCCCAGTAACTACTAACCCTACCTAGTCCTAACCTGGTCCCAGTAACTATTAACCCTACCTAGTTCTAACCTGGTCCAAGTAACTACTGACTACTAACCCTACCTAGTCGTAACCTGGTCCCAGTGACTACTAACCCTACCTAGTCCTAACCTGGTCCCAGTAACTACTGACTACTAACCCTACCTAGTCCTAACCTGGTCCCAGTAACTACTAACCCTACCAAGTCCTAACCTGGTCCCAGTAACTACTGACTACTAACCCTACCTAATCCTAACCTGGTCCCAGTAACTACTAACCCTACCTAGTCCTAACCTGGTCCCAGTAACTAATAACCCTACATAGTTCTAACCTGGTCCATGTAACTACTGACTACTAACCCTACCTAGTCCTAACCTGGTCCCAAAAACTACTAACCCTACCTAGTCCTAACCTGGTCCCAGTAACTGCTAACCGTACCTAGTCCTAACCTGGTCCCAGTAACTACTAACCCTACCTAGTCCTAACCTGGTCCCAGTAACTACTACACCTACCAAGTCCTAACCTGGTCCCAGAAACTACTACCTACTAACCCTACATAGTCCTAACCTGGTCCCAGTAACTACTAACCCTACCTAGTTCTAACCTGGTCCCAGTAACTACTACTAACCCTACCTAGTCCTAACCTGGTCCCAGTAACTAATAACACTACATAGTTCTAACCTGGTCCATGTAACTACTGACTACTAACCCTACCTAGTCCTAACCTGGTCCAAGTAACTACTAACCCTACCTAGTCCTAACCTGGTCCCAGTAACTGCTAACCGTACCTAGTCCTAACCTGGTCCCAGTAACTACTAACCCTACCTAGTCCTAACCTGGTCCCAGTAACTACTGACTACTAACCCTACCTAGTCCTAACCTGGTCCCAGTAACTACTAACCCTACCAAGTCCTAACCTGGTCCCAGTAACTACTGACCCTACCTAGTCCTAACCTGGTCCCAGTAACTGCTAACCGTACCTAGTCCTAACCTGGTCCCAGTAACTACTAACCCTACCTAGTCCTAACCTGGTCCCAGTAACTACTGACTACTAACCCTACCTAGTCCTAACCTGGTCCCAGTAACTACTAACCCTACTTAGTCCTAACCTGGTCCCAGTAACTACTAACCCTACCTCGTCCTAACCTGGTCCCAGTAACTATTAACCCTACCTAGTTCTAACCTGGTCCCAGTAACTACTGACTACTATCCCTACCTAGTCCTAACCTGGTCACAAAAACTACTAACCCTACCTAGTTCTAACCGGTTCCCAGTAACTACTAACCCTACCTAGTCCTAACCTGGTCCAAGTAACTACTAACCCTACCTAGTACTAACCTGGTCCCAGTAACTACTACACCTACCAAGTCCTAACCTGGTCCCAGAAACTACTAACTACTAACCCTACATAGTCCTAACCTGGTCCCAATAACTACTAACCCTACCTAGTTCTAACCTGGTCCCAGTAACAACTAACCCTACCTAGTCCTAACCTGGTCCAAGTACCTACTAACCCTACCTAGTCCTAACTTGGTCCCAGTAACTACTACACCTTCCAAGTCCTAACCTGGTCCCAGAAACTACTAACTACTAACCCTACATAGTCCTAACCTGGTCCCAGTAACTACTAACCCTACCTAGTTCTAACCTGGTCCCAGTAACTACTACTAACCCTATCTAGTCCTAACCTGGTCCCAGTAACTACTAACCCTACCTAGTCTTAACCTGGTCCCAGTAACTACTAACCCTACCTAGTCCTAACCTGGTCCCAGTAACTATTAACCCTACCTAGTTCTAACCTGGTCCCAGTAACTACTGACTACTAACCCTACCTAGTCGTAACCTGGTCCCAGTAACTACTAACCCTACCTAGTCCTAACCTGGTCCCAGTAACTACTGACTACTAACCCTACCTAGTCCTAACCTGGTCCCAGTAACTACTAACCCTACCAAGTCCTAACCTGGTCCCAGTAACTACTGACTACTAACCCTACCTAATCCTAACCTGGTCCCAGTAACTACTAACCCTACCTAGTCCTAACCTGGTCCCAGTAACTAATAACCCTACATAGTTCTAACCTGGTCCATGTAACTACTGACTACTAACCCTACCTAGTCCTAACCTGGTCCCAAAAACTACTAACCCTACCTAGTCCTAACCTGGTCCCAGTAACTGCTAACCGTACCTAGTCCTAACCTGGTCCCAGTAACTACTAACCCTACCTAGTCCTAACCTGGTCCCAGTAACTACTACACCTACCAAGTCCTAACCTGGTCCCAGAAACTACTACCTACTAACCCTACATAGTCCTAACCTGGTCCCAGTAACTACTAACCCTACCTAGTTCTAACCTGGTCCCAGTAACTACTACTAACCCTACCTAGTCCTAACCTGGTCCCAGTAACTGCTAACCGTACCTAGTCCTAACCTGGTCCCATTAACTACTAACCCTACCAAGTCCTAACCTGGTTCCAGTAACTATTAACCCTACCTAGTTCTAACCTGGTCCCAGTAACTACTGACCCTACCTAGTCCTAACCTGGTCCCAGTAACTACTAACCCTACCTAGTTCTAACCTGGTCCCAGTAACTACTACTAACCCTACCTAGTCCTAACCTGGTCCCAGTAACTAATAACACTACATAGTTCTAACCTGGTCCATGTAACTACTGACTACTAACCCTACCTAGTCCTAACCTGGTCCAAGTAACTACTAACCCTACCTAGTCCTAACCTGGTCCCAGTAACTGCTAACCGTACCTAGTCCTAACCTGGTCCCAGTAACTACTAACCCTACCTAGTCCTAACCTGGTCCCAGTAACTACTGACTACTAACCCTACCTAGTCCTAACCTGGTCCCAGTAACTACTAACCCTACCAAGTCCTAACCTGGTCCCAGTAACTACTGACCCTACCTAGTCCTAACCTGGTCCCAGTAACTGCTAACCGTACCTAGTCCTAACCTGGTCCCAGTAACTACTAACCCTACCTAGTCCTAACCTGGTCCCAGTAACTACTGACTACTAACCCTACCTAGTCCTAACCTGGTCCCAGTAACTACTAACCCTACTTAGTCCTAACCTGGTCCCAGTAACTACTAACCCTACCTCGTCCTAACCTGGTCCCAGTAACTATTAACCCTACCTAGTTCTAACCTGGTCCCAGTAACTACTGACTACTATCCCTACCTAGTCCTAACCTGGTCCCAATAACTACTAACCCTACCTAGTTCTAACCGGTTCCCAGTAACTACTAACCCTACCTAGTCCTAACCTGGTCCAAGTAACTACTAACCCTACCTAGTACTAACCTGGTCCCAGTAACTACTACACCTACCAAGTCCTAACCTGGTCCCAGAAACTACTAACTACTAACCCTACATAGTCCTAACCTGGTCCCAATAACTACTAACCCTACCTAGTTCTAACCTGGTCCCAGTAACAACTAACCCTACCTAGTCCTAACCTGGTCCAAGTACCTACTAACCCTACCTAGTCCTAACTTGGTCCCAGTAACTACTACACCTTCCAAGTCCTAACCTGGTCCCAGTAACTACTAACCCTACCTAGTTCTAACCTGGTCCCAGTAACTACTACTAACCCTACCTAGTCCTAACCTGGTCCCAGTAACTAATAACACTACATAGTTCTAACCTGGTCCATGTAACTACTGACTACTAACCCTACCTAGTCCTAACCTGGTCCCAGTAACTGCTAACCGTACCTAGTCCTAACCTGGTCCCAGTAACTATTAACCCTACCTAGTCCTAACCTGGTCCCAGTAACTACTGACTACTAACCCTACCTAGTCCTAACCTGGTCCCAGTAACTACTAACCCTACCAAGTCCTAACCTGGTCCCAGTAACTACTGACTACTAACCCTACCTAGTCCTAACCTGGTCCCAGTAACTACTAACCCCACCTATTTCTAACCTGGTCCCAGTAACTGCTGACTACTAACCCTGTCTAGTCCAAACCTGGTCCCAGTAAACTACTAACCCTACCTAGTCCTAACCTGGCCCCAGTAACTGATGACTGCTAACCCTACCTAGTCCTAACCTGGTCCCAGTAACTACTAACCCTACCTAGTCCTAACCTGGTCCCAGTAACTACTGACTTCTAACCCTACCTAGTCCTAACCTGGTCCAAGTAACTGCTAACCGTACATAGTCCTAACCTGGTCCCAGTAACTCCTAACCCTACCTAGTCCTAACCTGGTCCCAGTAACTACTGACTTCTAACCCTACCTAGTCCTAACCTGGTCCAAGTAACTGCTAACCGTACATAGTCCTAACCTGGTCCCAGTAACTACTAACCCTACCAAGTCCTAAACTGGTCCCAGTAACTACGAACCCTACCTAGTCCTAACCTGGTCCCAGTAAATATTAACCCTACCTAGTTCTAACATGGCTCCAGTAACTGATGACTGCTAACCCTACCTAGTCCTAACCTGGTCCCAGTAACTACTAACCCTACCTAGTCCTAACCTGGTCCCAGTAACTACTGACTTCTAACCCTACCTAGTCCTAACCTGGTCCCAGTAACTACTAACCCTACCTAGTCCTAACCTGGTCCCAGTAACTAATAACCCTACCAAGTCCTAACCTGGTCCCAGTAGTAACTACTAACCCTACCTAGTCCTAACCTGGTCCCAGTAACTACTAACCCTACATAGCCCTAACCTGGTCCCAGTAACTACTAACCCTACCTAGTTCTAACCTGGTCCCAGTAACTACTACTAACCCTATCTAGTCCTAACCTGGTCCCAGTAACTACTAACCCTACCTAGTCTTATCCTGGTCCCAGTAACTACTAACCCTACCTAGTCCTAACCTGGTCCCAGTAACTATTAACCCTACCTAGTTCTAACCTGGTCCCAGTAACTATTAACCCTACCTAGTTCTAACCTGGTCCCAGTAACTACTGACAACTAACCCTACCTAGTCCTAACCTGGTCCCAGTAACTGCTAACCCTACCAAGTCCTAACCTGGTCCCAGTAACTACTGACTACTAACCCTACCTAATCCTAACCTGGTCCCAGTAACTACTAACCCTACCTAGTCCTAACCTGGTCCCAGTACCTAATAACCCTACATAGTTTTAACCTGGTCCATGTAACTACTGACTACTAACCCTACCTAGTCCTAACCTGGTCCAAGTAACTACTAACCCTACCTAGTCCAAACCTGGTCCCAGTAACTACTAACCCTACCTAGTCCTAACCTGGTCCCAGTAACTACTAACCCTACCTAGTCCTAACCTGGTCCAAGAAACTACTAACCCTACCTAGTCCTAACCTGGTCCCAGTAACTACTACACCTACCAAGTCCTAACCTGGTCCCAGAAACTACTACACCTACCAAGTCCTAACCTGGTCCCAGTAACTACTAACCCTACCTAGTCCTAACCTGGTCCCAGTAACTATTAACCCTACCTAGTTCTAACCTGGTCCCAGTAACTACTGACTACTAACCCTACCTAGTCCTAACCTGGTCCCAGTAACTACTGACTACTAACCCTACCTAGTCCTAACTTGGTCCCAGTAACTACTAACCCTACCTAGTCCTAACCTGGTCCCAGTAACTACTAACCCTACCTAGTCCTAACCTGGTCCCAGTAACTACTAACCCTACCTAGTCCTAACCTGGTCCTTGTAACTACTGACTACTTACCCTACCTTGTCCTAACCTGGTCCCAATAACTAGTAGCTACTAACCCTACCTAGTCCTAAACTGGTCCCAGTAACTACTAACTATTAACCCTACCTAGTCCTAACCTGGTCCCATTAACTACTAACCTGACCTAGTCCTAACCTGGTCCCAGTAACTACTAACCCTACCTAGTCCTAACCTGGTCCCAGTAACTACTAACCCTACCTAGTCCTAACCTGGTCAAAGTAACTACTAACCCTACCTAGTCTTAACCTGGTCCCAGTAAATAGTAACCCTACCTAGTCCTAACCTGGTCCCAGTAACCATACCTATACCTAACCTGGTCCCAGTAACTACTAACCCTACCTAGTCCTAACCTGGTCCCAGTAACTACTAACCCTACCTAGTCCTAACCTGGTCCCAGTAACTACTAACCCTACCTAGTCCTGACCTGGTCCCAGTAACTATTAACCCTACCTAGTTCTAACCAGGTCCCAGTAACTACTGACTGCTAACCCTACCTAGTCCTAACCTGGTCCCAGTAACTACTAACCCTACCTAGTCCTAACCTGGTCCCAGTAACTACTAACCCTACCTAGTCCTAACCTGGTCCCAGTAACTACTAACCCTACCTAGTCCTAACCTGGTCCCAGTAACTACTAACCCTACCAAGTCCTAACCTGGTCCCAGTAATTACTGACTACTAACCCTACCTAGTCCTAACCTGGTCCCAGTAACTACTAACCCTACCTAGTCCTAACCTGGTCCCAGTAACTACTAACACTACCTCGTCCAAACCTGGTCCCAGTAACTATTAACCCTACCTAGTTCTAACCTGGTCCCAGTATCTCCTGACTACTATCCCTACCTAGTCCTAACCTGGTCCCAGTAACTACTAATCCTACCTAGTTCTAACCTGGTCCCAGTAACTACTAACCCTACCTAGTTCTAACCTAGTCCCAGTAACTACTAACCCTACCTAGTCCTAACCTGGTCCCAGTAACTACTAACCCTACCTAGTCCTAACCTGGTCCCAGTAACTACTACACCTACCAAGTCCTAACCTGGTCCCAGTAACTACTGACTACTAACCCTACATAGTCCTAACCTGGTCCCAGTAACTACTAACCCTACCTAGTTCTAACCTGGTCCCAGTAACTACTGACTTCTAACCCTACCTAGTCCTAACCTGGTCCCAGTAACTACTAACCCTACCTAGTCCTAACCTGGTCCCAGTAACTAATAACCCTACCAAGTCCTAACCTGGTCCCAGTAACTACTAACCCTACCTAGTCCTAACCTGGTCCCAGTAACTAATAACACTACATAGTTCTAACCTGGTCCATGTAACTACTGACTACTAACCCTACCTAGTCCTAACCTGGTCCCAGTAACTGCTAACCGTACCTAGTCCTAACCTGGTCCCAGTAACTACTAACCCTACCTAGTCCTAACCTGGTCCCAGTAACTACTGACTACTAACCCTACCTAGTCCTAACCTGGTCCCAGTAACTACTAACCCTACCAAGTCCTAACCTGGTCCCAGTAACTACTGACTACTAACCCTACCTAGTCCTAACCTGGTCCCAGTAACTACTAACCCCACCTATTTCTAACCTGGTCCCAGTAACTGCTGACTACTAACCCTGTCTAGTCCAAACCTGGTCCCAGTAAACTACTAACCCTACCAAGTCCTAACCTGGTCCCAGTAAACTACTAACCCTACCTAGTCCTAACCTGGCCCCAGTAACTGATGACTGCTAACCCTACCTAGTCCTAACCTGGTCCCAGTAACTACTAACCCTACCTAGTCCTAACCTGGTCCCAGTAACTACTGACTTCTAACCCTACCTAGTCCTAACCTGGTCCAAGTAACTGCTAACCGTACATAGTCCTAACCTGGTCCCAGTAACTCCTAACCCTACCTAGTCCTAACCTGGTCCCAGTAACTACTGACTTCTAACCCTACCTAGTCCTAACCTGGTCCAAGTAACTGCTAACCGTACATAGTCCTAACCTGGTCCCAGTAACTACTAACCCTACCAAGTCCTAAACTGGTCCCAGTAACTACGAACCCTACCTAGTCCTAACCTGGTCCCAGTAAATATTAACCCTACCTAGTTCTAACATGGCTCCAGTAACTGATGACTGCTAACCCTACCTAGTCCTAACCTGGTCCCAGTAACTACTAACCCTACCTAGTCCTAACCTGGTCCCAGTAACTACTGACTTCTAACCCTACCTAGTCCTAACCTGGTCCCAGTAACTACTAACCCTACCTAGTCCTAACCTGGTCCCAGTAACTAATAACCCTACCAAGTCCTAACCTGGTCCCAGTAACTACTAACCCTACCTAGTCCTAACCTGGTCCCAGTAACTACTAACCCTACATAGCCCTAACCTGGTCCCAGCAACTACTAACCCTACCTAGTTCTAACCTGGTCCCAGTAACTACTACTAACCCTATCTAGTCCTAACCTGGTCCCAGTAACTACTAACCCTACCTAGTCTTATCCTGGTCCCAGTAACTACTAACCCTACCTAGTCCTAACCTGGTCCCAGTAACTATTAACCCTACCTAGTTCTAACCTGGTCCCAGTAACTATTAACCCTACCTAGTTCTAACCTGGTCCCAGTAACTACTGACAACTAACCCTACCTAGTCCTAACCTGGTCCCAGTAACTGCTAACCCTACCAAGTCCTAACCTGGTCCCAGTAACTACTGACTACTAACCCTACCTAATCCTAACCTGGTCCCAGTAACTACTAACCCTACCTAGTCCTAACCTGGTCCCAGTACCTAATAACCCTACATAGTTTTAACCTGGTCCATGTAACTACTGACTACTAACCCTACCTAGTCCTAACCTGGTCCAAGTAACTAATAACCCTACCTAGTCCAAACCTGGTCCCAGTAACTACTAACCCTACCTAGTCCTAACCTGGTCCCAGTAACTACTAACCCTACCTAGTCCTAACCTGGTCCAAGAAACTACTAACCCTACCTAGTCCTAACCTGGTCCCAGTAACTACTACACCTACCAAGTCCTAACCTGGTCCCAGAAACTACTACACCTACCAAGTCCTAACCTGGTCCCAATAACTACTAACCCTACCTAGTCCTAACCTGGTCCCAGTAACTATTAACCCTACCTAGTTCTAACCTGGTCCCAGTAACTACTGACTACTAACCCTACCTAGTCCTAACCTGGTCCCAGTAACTACTGACTACTAACCCTACCTAGTCCTAACTTGGTCCCAGTAACTACTAACCCTACCTAGTCCTAACCTGGTCCCAGTAACTACTAACCCTACCTAGTCCTAACCTGGTCCCAGTAACTACTAACCCTACCTAGTCCTAACCTGGTCCTTGTAACTACTGACTACTTACCCTACCTTGTCCTAACCTGGTCCCAATAACTAGTAGCTACTAACCCTACCTAGTCCTAACCTGGTCCCAGTAACTACTAACTATTAACCCTACCTAGTCCTAACCTGGTCCCATTAACTACTAACCTGACCTAGTCCTAACCTGGTCCCAGTAACTACTAACCCTACCTAGTCCTAACCTGGTCCCAGTAACTACTAACCCTACCTAGTCCTAACCTGGTCAAAGTAACTACTAACCCTACCTAGTCTTAACCTGGTCCCAGTAAATAGTAACCCTACCTAGTCCTAACCTGGTCCCAGTAACCATACCTATACCTAACCTGGTCCCAGTAACTACTAACCCTACCTAGTCCTAACCTGGTCCCAGTAACTACTAACCCTACCTAGTCCTAACCTGGTCCCAGTAACTACTAACCCTACCTAGTCCTGACCTGGTCCCAGTAACTATTAACCCTACCTAGTTCTAACCAGGTCCCAGTAACTACTGACTGCTAACCCTAACAAGTCCTAACCTGGTCCCAGTAACTACTAACCCTACCTAGTCCTAACCTGGTCCCAGTAACTACTAACCCTACCTAGTCCTAACCTGGTCCCAGTAACTACTAACCCTACCTAGTCCTAACCTGGTCCCAGTAACTACTAACCCTACCAAGTCCTAACCTGGTCCCAGTAATTACTGACTACTAACCTTACCTAGTCCTAACCTGGTCCCAGTAACTACTAACCCTACCTAGTCCTAACCTGGTCCCAGTAACTACTAACACTACCTCGTCCAAACCTGGTCCCAGTAACTATTAACCCTACCTAGTTCTAACCTGGTCCCAGTATCTCCTGACTACTATCCCTACCTAGTCCTAACCTGGTCCCAGTAACTACTAAACCTACCTAGTTCTAACCTGGTCCCAGTAACTACTAACCCTACCTAGTTCTAACCTAGTCCCAGTAACTACTAACCCTACCTAGTCCTAACCTGGTCACAGTAACTACTAACCCTACCTAGTCCTAACCTGGTCCCAGTAACTACTACACCTACCAAGTCCTAACCTGGTCCCAGTAACTACTGACTACTAACCCTACATAGTCCTAACCTGGTCCCAGTAACTACTAACCCTACCTAGTTCTAACCTGGTCCCAGTAACTACTGACTTCTAACCCTACCTAGTCCTAACCTGGTCCCAGTAACTACTAACCCTAACTAGTTCTAACCTCGTCCCAGTAACTACTAACCCTACCTAGTTCTAACCTGGTCCCAGTAACTACTAACCCTACCTAGTCCTAACCTGGTCCCAGTAACGACTAACCCTACCTAGTCCTAACCTGGTCCTTTTAACTACTGACTACTTACCCTACCTAGTCCTAACCTGGTCCCAATAACTAGTAGCTACTAACCCTACCTAGTCCTAACCTGGTCCCAATAACTACTAGCTACTTACCCTACCTAGTCCTAACCTGGTCCCAGTAACTACTAACTATTAACCCTAACTAGTCCTAACCTGGTCCCATTAACTACTAACCTGACCTAGTCCTAACCTGGTCCCAGTAACTACTAACCCTACCTAGTCCTAACCTGGTCCCAGTAACTACTAACCCTACCTAGTCCTAACCTGGTCCCAGTAACAACTAACCCTACCTAGTCCTAACCTGGTCCCAGTAACTACTAACCCTAACTAGTCCTAACCTGGTCCCAGTAACTACTAACCCTACCAATTCCGAACCTGGTCCCAGTAACTACGGACTACTAACACTACCTAGTCCTAACCTGGTCCCAGTAACTACTAACCCTGCTTAGTCCTAACCTGGTCCCAGTAACTACTAACCCTACCTCGTCCAAACCTGGTCCCAGTAACTATTAACCCTACCTAGTTCTAACCTGGTCACAGTAACTACTGACTACTATCCCTACCTAGTCCTAACCTGGTCCCAATAACTACTAAACCTACCTAGTTCTAACCTGGTCCCAGTAACTACTAACCCTACCTAGTTCTAACCTGGTCCAAGTAACTACTACACCTACCAAGTCCTAACCTGGTCCAAGTAACTGCTAACCGTACATAGTCCTAACCTGGTCCCAGTAACTCCTAACCCTACCTAGTCCTAACCTGGTCCCAGTAACTACTGACTTCTAACCCTACCTAGTCCTAACCTGGTCCAAGTAACTGCTAACCGTACATAGTCCTAACCTGGTCCCAGTAACTACTAACCCTACCAAGTCCTAAACTGGTCCCAGTAACTACGAACCCTACCTAGTCCTAACCTGGTCCCAGTAAATATTAACCCTACCTAGTTCTAACATGGCTCCAGTAACTGATGACTGCTAACCCTACCTAGTCCTAACCTGGTCCCAGTAACTACTAACCCTACCTAGTCCTAACCTGGTCCCAGTAACTACTGACTTCTAACCCTACCTAGTCCTAACCTGGTCCCAGTAACTACTAACCCTACCTAGTCCTAACCTGGTCCCAGTAACTAATAACCCTACCAAGTCCTAACCTGGTCCCAGTAACTACTAACCCTACCTAGTCCTAACCTGGTCCCAGTAACTACTAACCCTACATAGCCCTAACCTGGTCCCAGCAACTACTAACCCTACCTAGTTCTAACCTGGTCCCAGTAACTACTACTAACCCTATCTAGTCCTAACCTGGTCCCAGTAACTACTAACCCTACCTAGTCTTATCCTGGTCCCAGTAACTACTAACCCTACCTAGTCCTAACCTGGTCCCAGTAACTATTAACCCTACCTAGTTCTAACCTGGTCCCAGTAACTATTAACCCTACCTAGTTCTAACCTGGTCCCAGTAACTACTGACAACTAACCCTACCTAGTCCTAACCTGGTCCCAGTAACTGCTAACCCTACCAAGTCCTAACCTGGTCCCAGTAACTACTGACTACTAACCCTACCTAATCCTAACCTGGTCCCAGTAACTACTAACCCTACCTAGTCCTAACCTGGTCCCAGTACCTAATAACCCTACATAGTTTTAACCTGGTCCATGTAACTACTGACTACTAACCCTACCTAGTCCTAACCTGGTCCAAGTAACTAATAACCCTACCTAGTCCAAACCTGGTCCCAGTAACTACTAACCCTACCTAGTCCTAACCTGGTCCCAGTAACTACTAACCCTACCTAGTCCTAACCTGGTCCAAGAAACTACTAACCCTACCTAGTCCTAACCTGGTCCCAGTAACTACTACACCTACCAAGTCCTAACCTGGTCCCAGAAACTACTACACCTACCAAGTCCTAACCTGGTCCCAATAACTACTAACCCTACCTAGTCCTAACCTGGTCCCAGTAACTATTAACCCTACCTAGTTCTAACCTGGTCCCAGTAACTACTGACTACTAACCCTACCTAGTCCTAACCTGGTCCCAGTAACTACTGACTACTAACCCTACCTAGTCCTAACTTGGTCCCAGTAACTACTAACCCTACCTAGTCCTAACCTGGTCCCAGTAACTACTAACCCTACCTAGTCCTAACCTGGTCCCAGTAACTACTAACCCTACCTAGTCCTAACCTGGTCCTTGTAACTACTGACTACTTACCCTACCTTGTCCTAACCTGGTCCCAATAACTAGTAGCTACTAACCCTACCTAGTCCTAACCTGGTCCCAGTAACTACTAACTATTAACCCTACCTAGTCCTAACCTGGTCCCATTAACTACTAACCTGACCTAGTCCTAACCTGGTCCCAGTAACTACTAACCCTACCTAGTCCTAACCTGGTCCCAGTAACTACTAACCCTACCTAGTCCTAACCTGGTCAAAGTAACTACTAACCCTACCTAGTCTTAACCTGGTCCCAGTAAATAGTAACCCTACCTAGTCCTAACCTGGTCCCAGTAACCATACCTATACCTAACCTGGTCCCAGTAACTACTAACCCTACCTAGTCCTAACCTGGTCCCAGTAACTACTAACCCTACCTAGTCCTAACCTGGTCCCAGTAACTACTAACCCTACCTAGTCCTGACCTGGTCCCAGTAACTATTAACCCTACCTAGTTCTAACCAGGTCCCAGTAACTACTGACTGCTAACCCTAACAAGTCCTAACCTGGTCCCAGTAACTACTAACCCTACCTAGTCCTAACCTGGTCCCAGTAACTACTAACCCTACCTAGTCCTAACCTGGTCCCAGTAACTACTAACCCTACCTAGTCCTAACCTGGTCCCAGTAACTACTAACCCTACCAAGTCCTAACCTGGTCCCAGTAATTACTGACTACTAACCTTACCTAGTCCTAACCTGGTCCCAGTAACTACTAACCCTACCTAGTCCTAACCTGGTCCCAGTAACTACTAACACTACCTCGTCCAAACCTGGTCCCAGTAACTATTAACCCTACCTAGTTCTAACCTGGTCCCAGTATCTCCTGACTACTATCCCTACCTAGTCCTAACCTGGTCCCAGTAACTACTAAACCTACCTAGTTCTAACCTGGTCCCAGTAACTACTAACCCTACCTAGTTCTAACCTAGTCCCAGTAACTACTAACCCTACCTAGTCCTAACCTGGTCACAGTAACTACTAACCCTACCTAGTCCTAACCTGGTCCCAGTAACTACTACACCTACCAAGTCCTAACCTGGTCCCAGTAACTACTGACTACTAACCCTACATAGTCCTAACCTGGTCCCAGTAACTACTAACCCTACCTAGTTCTAACCTGGTCCCAGTAACTACTGACTTCTAACCCTACCTAGTCCTAACCTGGTCCCAGTAACTACTAACCCTAACTAGTTCTAACCTCGTCCCAGTAACTACTAACCCTACCTAGTTCTAACCTGGTCCCAGTAACTACTAACCCTACCTAGTCCTAACCTGGTCCCAGTAACGACTAACCCTACCTAGTCCTAACCTGGTCCTTTTAACTACTGACTACTTACCCTACCTAGTCCTAACCTGGTCCCAATAACTAGTAGCTACTAACCCTACCTAGTCCTAACCTGGTCCCAATAACTACTAGCTACTTACCCTACCTAGTCCTAACCTGGTCCCAGTAACTACTAACTATTAACCCTAACTAGTCCTAACCTGGTCCCATTAACTACTAACCTGACCTAGTCCTAACCTGGTCCCAGTAACTACTAACCCTACCTAGTCCTAACCTGGTCCCAGTAACTACTAACCCTACCTAGTCCTAACCTGGTCCCAGTAACAACTAACCCTACCTAGTCCTAACCTGGTCCCAGTAACTACTAACCCTAACTAGTCCTAACCTGGTCCCAGTAACTACTAACCCTACCAATTCCGAACCTGGTCCCAGTAACTACGGACTACTAACACTACCTAGTCCTAACCTGGTCCCAGTAACTACTAACCCTGCTTAGTCCTAACCTGGTCCCAGTAACTACTAACCCTACCTCGTCCAAACCTGGTCCCAGTAACTATTAACCCTACCTAGTTCTAACCTGGTCACAGTAACTACTGACTACTATCCCTACCTAGTCCTAACCTGGTCCCAATAACTACTAAACCTACCTAGTTCTAACCTGGTCCCAGTAACTACTAACCCTACCTAGTTCTAACCTGGTCCAAGTAACTACTACACCTACCAAGTCCTAACCTGGTCCCAGAAACTACTAACTACTAACCCTACATAGTCCTAACCTGGTCCCAATAACTACTAACCCTACCTAGTTCTAACCTGGTCCCAGTAACAACTAACCCTACCTAGTCCTAACCTGGTCCAAGTACCTACTAACCCTACCTAGTCCTAACTTGGTCCCAGTAACTACTACACCTTCCAAGTCCTAACCTGGTCCCAGAAACTACTAACTACTAACCCTACATAGTCCTAACCTGGTCCCAGTAACTACTAACCCTACCTAGTTCTAACCTGGTCCCAGTAACTACTACTAACCCTATCTAGTCCTAACCTGGTCCCAGTAACTACTAACCCTACCTAGTCTTAACCTGGTCCCAGTAACTACTAACCCTACCTAGTCCTAACCTGGTCCCAGTAACTATTAACCCTACCTAGTTCTAACCTGGTCCCAGTAACTACTGACTACTAACCCTACCTAGTCGTAACCTGGTCCCAGTAACTACTAACCCTACCTAGTCCTAACCAGGTCCCAGTAACTACTGACTACTAACCCTACCTAGTCCTAACCTGGTCCCAGTAACTACTAACCCTACCAAGTCCTAACCTGGTCCCAGTAACTACTGACTACTAACCCTACCTAATCCTAACCTGGTCCCAGTAACTACTAACCCTACCTAGTCCTAACCTGGTCCCAGTAACTAATAACCCTACATAGTTCTAACCTGGTCCATGTAACTACTGACTACTAACCCTACCTAGTCCTAACCTGGTCCCAAAAACTACTAACCCTACCTAGTCCTAACCTGGTCCCAGTAACTGCTAACCGTACCTAGTCCTAACCTGGTCCCAGTAACTACTAACCCTACCTAGTCCTAACCTGGTCCCAGTAACTACTACACCTACCAAGTCCTAACCTGGTCCCAGAAACTACTACCTACTAACCCTACATAGTCCTAACCTGGTCCCAGTAACTACTAACCCTACCTAGTTCTAACCTGGTCCCAGTAACTACTACTAACCCTACCTAGTCCTAACCTGGTCCCAGTAACTAATAACACTACATAGTTCTAACCTGGTCCATGTAACTACTGACTACTAACCCTACCTAGTCCTAACCTGGTCCCAGTAACTGCTAACCGTACCTAGTCCTAACCTGGTCCCAGTAACTACTAACCCTACCTAGTCCTAACCTGGTCCCAGTAACTACTGACTACTAACCCTACCTAGTCCTAACCTGGTCCCAGTAACTACTAACCCTACCAAGTCCTAACCTGGTCCCAGTAACTACTGACTACTAACCCTACCTAGTCCTAACCTGGTCCCAGTAACTACTAACCCCACCTATTTCTAACCTGGTCCCAGTAACTGCTGACTACTAACCCTGTCTAGTCCAAACCTGGTCCCAGTAAACTACTAACCCTACCAAGTCCTAACCTGGTCCCAGTAAACTACTAACCCTACCTAGTCCTAACCTGGCCCCAGTAACTGATGACTGCTAACCCTACCTAGTCCTAACCTGGTCCCAGTAACTACTAACCCTACCTAGTCCTAACCTGGTCCCAGTAACTACTGACTTCTAACCCTACCTAGTCCTAACCTGGTCCAAGTAACTGCTAACCGTACATAGTCCTAACCTGGTCCCAGTAACTCCTAACCCTACCTAGTCCTAACCTGGTCCCAGTAACTACTGACTTCTAACCCTACCTAGTCCTAACCTGGTCCAAGTAACTGCTAACCGTACATAGTCCTAACCTGGTCCCAGTAACTACTAACCCTACCAAGTCCTAAACTGGTCCCAGTAACTACGAACCCTACCTAGTCCTAACCTGGTCCCAGTAAATATTAACCCTACCTAGTTCTAACATGGCTCCAGTAACTGATGACTGCTAACCCTACCTAGTCCTAACCTGGTCCCAGTAACTACTAACCCTACCTAGTCCTAACCTGGTCCCAGTAACTACTGACTTCTAACCCTACCTAGTCCTAACCTGGTCCCAGTAACTAATAACCCTACCAAGTCCTAACCTGGTCCCAGTAACTACTAACCCTACCTAGTCCTAACCTGGTCCCAGTAACTACTAACCCTACATAGCCCTAACCTGGTCCCAGTAACTACTAACCCTACCTAGTTCTAACCTGGTCCCAGTAAATACTACTAACCCTATCTAGTCCTAACCTGGTCCCAGTAACTACTAACCCTACCTAGTCTTATCCTGGTCCCAGTAACTACTAACCCTACCTAGTCCTAACCTGGTCCCAGTAACTATTAACCCTACCTAGTTCTAACCTGGTCCCAGTAACTATTAACCCTACCTAGTTCTAACCTGGTCCCAGTAACTACTGACAACTAACCCTACCTAGTCCTAACCTGGTCCCAGTAACTGCTAACCCTACCAAGTCCTAACCTGGTCCCAGTAACTACTGACTACTAACCCTACCTAATCCTAACCTGGTCCCAGTAACTACTAACCCTACCTAGTCCTAACCTGGTCCCAGTACCTAATAACCCTACATAGTTTTAACCTGGTCCATGTAACTACTGACTACTAACCCTACCTAGTCCTAACCTGGTCCAAGTAACTACTAACCCTACCTAGTCCAAACCTGGTCCCAGTAACTACTAACCCTACCTAGTCCTAACCTGGTCCCAGTAACTACTAACCCTACCTAGTCCTAACCTGGTCCAAGAAACTACTAACCCTACCTAGTCCTAACCTGGTCCCAGTAACTACTACACCTACCAAGTCCTAACCTGGTCCCAGAAACTACTACACCTACCAAGTCCTAACCTGGTCCCAGTAACTACTAACCCTACCTAGTCCTAACCTGGTCCCAGTAACTATTAACCCTACCTAGTTCTAACCTGGTCCCAGTAACTACTGACTACTAACCCTACCTAGTCCTAACCTGGTCCCAGTAACTACTGACTACTAACCCTACCTAGTCCTAACTTGGTCCCAGTAACTACTAACCCTACCTAGTCCTAACCTGGTCCCAGTAACTACTAACCCTACCTAGTCCTAACCTGGTCCCAGTAACTACTAACCCTACCTAGTCCTAACCTGGTCCTTGTAACTACTGACTACTTACCCTACCTTGTCCTAACCTGGTCCCAATAACTAGTAGCTACTAACCCTACCTAGTCCTAACCTGGTCCCAGTAACTACTAACTATTAACCCTACCTAGTCCTAACCTGGTCCCAGTAACTACTAACCCTACCTAGTCCTAACCTGGTCAAAGTAACTACTAACCCTACCTAGTCTTAACCTGGTCCCAGTAAATAGTAACCCTACCTAGTCCTAACCTGGTCCCAGTAACCATACCTATACCTAACCTGGTCCCAGTAACTACTAACCCTACCTAGTCCTAACCTGGTCCCAGTAACTACTAACCCTACCTAGTCCTAACCTGGTCCCAGTAACTACTAACCCTACCTAGTCCTGACCTGGTCCCAGTAACTATTAACCCTACCTAGTTCTAACCAGGTCCCAGTAACTACTGACTGCTAACCCTACCTAGTCCTAACCTGGTCCCAGTAACTACTAACCCTACCTAGTCCTAACCTGGTCCCAGTAACTACTAACCCTACCTAGTCCTAACCTGGTCCCAGTAACTACTAACCCTACCTAGTCCTAACCTGGTCCCAGTAACTACTAACCCTACCTAGTCCTAACCTGGTCCCAGTAACTACTAACACTACCTCGTCCAAACCTGGTCCCAGTAACTATTAACCCTACCTAGTTCTAACCTGGTCCCAGTATCTCCTGACTACTATCCCTACCTAGTCCTAACCTGGTCCCAGTAACTACTAAACCTACCTAGTTCTAACCTGGTCCCAGTAACTACTAACCCTACCTAGTTCTAACCTAGTCCCAGTAACTACTAACCCTACCTAGTCCTAACCTGGTCCCAGTAACTACTAACCCTACCTAGTCCTAACCTGGTCCCAGTAACTACTACACCTACCAAGTCCTAACCTGGTCCCAGTAACTACTGACTACTAACCCTACATAGTCCTAACCTGGTCCCAGTAACTACTAACCCTACCTAGTTCTAACCTGGTCCAAGTAACTACTGACTTCTAACCCTACCTAGTCCTAACCTGGTCCCAGTAACTACTAACCCTAACTAGTTCTAACCTGGTCCCAGTAACTACTAACCCTACCTAGTTCTAACCTGGTCCCAGTAACTACTAACCCTACCTAGTCCTAACCTGGTCCCAGTAACGACTAACCCTACCTAGTCCTAACCTGGTCCTTGTAACTACTGACTACTTACCCTACCTAGTCCTAACCTGGTCCCAATAACTAGTAGCTACTAACCCTACCTAGTCCTAACCTGGTCCCAATAACTACTAGCTACTTACCCTACCTAGTCCTAACCTGGTCCCAGTAACTACTAACTATTAACCCTAACTAGTCCTAACCTGGTCCCATTAACTACTAACCTGACCTAGTCCTAACCTGGTCCCAGTAACTACTAACCCTACCTAGTCCTAACCTGGTCCCAGTAACTACTAACCCTACCTAGTCCTAACCTGGTCCCAGTAACAACTAACCCTACCTAGTCCTAACCTGGTCCCAGTAACTACTAACCCTAACTAGTCCTAACCTGGTCCCAGTAACTACTAACCCTACCAATTCCGAACCTGGTCCCAGTAACTACTGACTACTAACACTACCTAGTCCTAACCTGGTCCCAGTAACTACTAACCCTGCTTAGTCCTAACCTGGTCCCAGTAACTATTAACCCTACCTCGTCCAAACCTGGTCCCAGTAACTATTAACCCTACCTAGTTCTAACCTGGTCACAGTAACTACTGACTACTATCCCTACCTAGTCCTAACCTGGTCCCAATAACTACTAAACCTACCTAGTTCTAACCTGGTCCCAGTAACTACTAACCCTACCTAGTTCTAACCTGGTCCAAGTAACTACTAACCCTACCTAGTCCTAACCTGGTCCCAGTAACTACTACACCTACCAAGTCCTAACCTTGTCCCAGAAACTACTAACTACTAACCCTACATAGTCCTAACCTGGTCCAAATAACTACTAACCCTACCTAGTTCTAACCTGGTCCCAGTAACTACTAACCCTACCTAGTCCTAACCTGGTCCAAGTAACTACTAACCCTACCTAGTCCTAACCTGGTCCCAGTAACTACTACACCTACCAAGTCCTAACCTGGTCCCAGAAACTACTAACTACTAACCCTACATAGTCCTAACCTGGTCCCAGTAACTATTAACCCTACCTAGTCCTAATCTGTTCCCAGTAACTACTAACCCTACTTAGTTCTAACCTGGTCCAAGTAACTACTAACCCTACCTAGTTCTAACCTGGTCCCAGTAACTACTAACCCTACCTAGTCCTAACCTGGTTCCAGGAACGACTAACCCTACCTAGTCCTAACCTGGTCCCAGTAACTACTACACCTACCAAGTCCTAACCTGGTCCCAGTAACTGCTGACTACTAATCCTACGTAGTCCTAACCTGGTCCCAGTAACGACTAACCCTACCTAGTCCTAACCTGGTCCCAGTAACTACTAACCCTACCTAGTCCTAACCTGGTAGCAGTAACTACTAACCCTACCAAGTCCTAACCTGGTCCCAGTAACTACTGACTACTAACCCTACCTAGTCCTAACCTGGTCCCAGTAACTACTAACCCTACCTAGTCCTAACCTGGTCCCAGTAACTACTAACCCTACCTAGTCCTAACCTGGTCCCAGTAACTACTAACCCTACCTAGTCCTAACCTGGTCCTTGTAACTACTGACTACTTACCCTACCTAGTCCTAACCTGGTCCCAATAACTACTAGCTACTAACCCTACCTAGTCCTAACCTGGTCCCAGTAACTACTAACTATTAACCCTACCTAGTCCTAACCTGGTCCCATTAACTACTAACCCGACCTAGTCCTAACCTGGTCCCAGTAACTACTAACCCTACCTAGTCCTAACCTGGTCCCAGTAACTACTAACCCTACCTAGTCCTAACCTGGTCCCAGTAACTACTAACCCTACCTAGTCCTAACCTGGTCCCAGTAACTACTAACCCTACCTAGTCCTAACCTGGTCCCAGTAACTACTAACCCTACCAATTCCTAACCTGGTCCCAGTAACTACTGACTACTAACCCTACCTAGTCCTAACCTGGTCCCAGTAACTACTAACCCTACTTAGTCCTAACCTGGTCCCAGTAACTACTAACCCTACCTCGTCCTAACCTGGTCCCAGTAACTATTAACCCTACCTAGTTCTAACCTGGTCCCAGTAACTACTGACTTCTATCCCTACCAAGTCCTAACCTGGTCCCAATAACTACTAACCCTACCTAGTTCTAACCTGGTCCCAGTAACTTCTAACCCTACCTAGTCCTAACAAGGTCCAAGTAACTACTAACCCTACCTAGTCCTAACCTGGTCCCAGTAACTACTAAATATTAACCCTACCTAGTCCTAACCTGGTCCCATTAACTACTAACCTGACCTAGTCCTAACCTGGTCCCAGTAACTACTAACCCTACCTAGTCCTAACCTTGTCCCAGTAACTACTAACCCTACCTAGTCCTAACCTGGTCCAAGAAACTACTAACCCTACCTAGTCCTAACCTGGTCCCAGTAACTACTACACCTACCAAGTCCTAACCTGGTCCCAGAAACTACTACACCTACCAAGTCCTAACCTGGTCCCAGTAACTACTAACCCTACCTAGTCCTAACCTGGTCCCAGTAACTATTAACCCTACCTAGTTCTAACCTGGTCCCAGTAACTACTGACTACTAACCCTACCTAGTCCTAACCTGGTCCCAGTAACTACTGACTACTAACCCTACCTAGTCCTAACTTGGTCCCAGTAACTACTAACCCTACCTAGTCCTAACCTGGTCCCAGTAACTACTAACCCTACCTAGTCCTAACCTGGTCCCAGTAACTACTAACCCTACCTAGTCCTAACCTGGTCCTTGTAACTACTGACTACTTACCCTACCTTGTCCTAACCTGGTCCCAATAACTAGTAGCTACTAACCCTACCTAGTCCTAACCTGGTCCCAGTAACTACTAACTATTAACCCTACCTAGTCCTAACCTGGTCCCATTAACTACTAACCTGACCTAGTCCTAACCTGGTCCCAGTAACTACTAACCCTACCTAGTCCTAACCTGGTCCCAGTAACTACTAACCCTACCTAGTCCTAACCTGGTCAAAGTAACTACTAACCCTACCTAGTCCTAACCTGGTCCCAGTAACTACTAACCCTACCTAGTCCTAACCTGGTCCCAGTAACTACTAACCCTACCAATTCCTAACCTGGTCCCAGTAACTACTGACTACTAACCCTACCTAGTCCTAACCTAGTCCCAGTAACTACTAACCCTACTTATACCTAACCTGGTCCCAGGAACTATTAACCCTACCTCGTCCTAACCTGGTCCCAGTAACTATTAACCCTACCTAGTCCTAACCTGGTCCCAGTAACTACTGACTACTATCCCTACCTAGTCCTAACCTGGTCCCAATCACTACTAACCCTACCTAGTTCTAACCGGTTCCCAGTAACTACTAACCCTACCTAGTCCTAACCTGGTCCAAGTAACTACTAACCCTACCTAGTCCTAACCTGGTCCCAGTAACTACTACACCTACCAAGTCCTAACCTGGTCCCAGAAACTACTACACCTACCAAGTCCTAACCTGGTCCCAGTAACTACTAACCCTACCTAGTCCTAACCTGGTCCTTGTAACTACTGACTACTTACCCTACCTAGTCCTAACCTGGTCCCAATAACTAGTAGCTACTAACCCTACCTAGTCCTAACCTGGTCCCAATAACTAGTAGCTACTAACCCTACCTAGTCCTAACCTGGTCCCAGTAACTACTAACTATTAACCCTACCTAGTCCTAACCTGGTCCCATTAACTACTAACCTGACCTAGTCCTAACCTGGTCCCAGTAACTACTAACCCTACCTAGTCCTAACCTGGTCCCAGTAACTACTAACCCTACCTAGTCCTAACCTGGTCCCAGTAACTACTAACCCTACCTAGTCCTAACCTGGTCCCAGTAACTACTAACCCTACCTAGTCCTAACCTGGTCCCAGTAACTACTAACCCTACCTAGTCCTAACCTGGTCCCAGTAACTACTAACCCTATCTAGTCCTAACCTGGTCCCAGTAACTACTAACCCTACCTAGTCCTAACCTGGTCCCAGTAACTACTAACCCTACCATTTCCTAACCTGGTCCCAGTAACTACTGACTACTAACCCTACCTAGTCCTAACCTGGTCCCAGTAACTACTAACCCTACCTAGTCCTAACCTGGTCCCAGTAACTATTAACCCTACCTAGTTCTAACCTGGTCCCAGTAACTACTGACAACTAACCCTACCTAGTCCTAACCTGGTCCCAGTAACTACTGACTACTAACCCTACCTAGTCCTAACCTGGTCCCAGTAACTACTAACCCTACCTAGTCCTAACCTGTTCCTTGTAACTACTGACTACTTACCCTACCTTGTCCTAACCTGGTCCCAATAACTAGTAGCTACTAACCCTACCTAGTCCTAACCTGGTCCCAGTAACTACTAACTACTAACCCTACCTAGTCCTAACCTGGTCCCATTAACTACTAACCTGACCTAGTCCTAACCTGGTCCCAGTAACTACTAACCCTACCTAGTCCTAACCTGGTCCCAGTAACTACTAACCCTACCTAGTCCTAACCTGGTCCCAGTAACTACTAACCCTACCTAGTCCTAACCTGGTCCCCGTAACTACTAACCCTACCTAGTCCTAACCTGGTCCCAGTAACTACTAACCCTACCAATTCCTAACCTGGTCCCAGTAACTACTGACTACTAACCCTACCTAGTCCAAACCTGGTCCCAGTAACTACTAACCCTACTTAGTCCTAACCTGGTCCCAGGAACTATTAACCCTACCTCGTCCTAACCTGGTCCCAGTAACTATTAACCCTACCTAGTTCTAACCTGGTCCCAGTAACTACTGACCACTATCCCTACCTAGTCCTAACCTGGTCCCAATAACTACTAACCCTACCTAGTTCTAACCGGTTCCCAGTAACTACTAACCCTACCTAGTCCTAACCTGGTCCAAGTAACTACTAACCCTACCTAGTCCTAACCTGGTCCCAGTAACTACTACACCTACCAAGTCCTAACCTGGTCCCAGAAACTACTACACCTACCAAGTCCTAACCTGGTCCCAGTAACTACTAACCCTACCTAGTCCTAACCTGGTCCCAGTAACTATTAACCCTACCTAGTTCTAACCTGGTCCCAGTAACTACTGACTACTAACCCTACCTAGTCCTAACCTGGTCCCAGTAACTACTGACTACTAACCCTACCTAGTCCTAACTTGGTCCCAGTAACTACTAACCCTACCTAGTCCTAACCTGGTCCCAGTAACAACTAACCCTACCTAGTCCTAACCTGGTCCCAGTAACTACTAACCCTACCTAGTCCTAACCTGGTCCTTGTAACTACTGACTACTTACCCTACCTTGTCCTAACCTGGTCCCAATAACTAGTAGCTACTAACCCTACCTAGTCCTAACCTGGTCCCAGTAACTACTAACTATTGACCCTACCTAGTCCTAACCTGGTCCCATTAACTACTAACCTGACCTAGTCCTAACCTGGTCCCAGTAACTACTAACCCTACCTAGTCCTAACCTGGTCCCAGTAACTACTAACCCTACCTAGTCCTAACCTGGTCCCAGTAACTACTAACCCTACCTAGTCCTAACCTGGTCCCAGTAACTACTAACCCTACCTAGTCCTAACCTGGTCCCAGTAACTACTAACCCTACCAATTCCTAACCTGGTCCCAGTAACTACTGACTACTAACCCTACCTAGTCCTAACCTGGTCCCAGTAACTACTAACCCTACTTAGTCCTAACCTGGTCCCAGGAACTATTAACCCTACCTCGTCCTAACCTGGTCCCAGTAACTATTAACCCTACCTAGTCCTAACCTGGTCCCAGTAACTACTGACTACTATCCCTACCTAGTCCTAACCCGGTCCCAATAACTACTAACCCTACCTAGTTCTAACCGGTTCCCAGTAACTACTAACCCTACCTAGTCCTAACCTGGTCCAAGTAACTACTAACCCTACCTAGTCCTAACCTGGTCCCAGTAACTACTACACCTACCAAGTCCTAACCTGGTCCCAGAAACTACTATACCTACCAAGTCCTAACCTGGTCCCAGTAACTACTAACCCTACCTAGTCCTAACCTGGTCCTTGTAACTACTGACTACTTACCCTACCTAGTCCTAACCTGGTCCCAATAACTAGTAGCTACTAACCCTACCTAGTCCTAACCTGGTCCCAGTAACTACTAACTATTAACCCTACCTAGTCCTAACCTGGTCCCATTAACTACTAACCTGACCTAGTCCTAACCTGGTCCCAATAACTACTAACCCTACCTAGTCCTAACCTGGTCCCAGTAACTACTAACCCTACCTAGTCCTAACCTGGTCCCAGTAACTACTAACCCTACCTAGTCCTAACCTGGTCCCAGTAACTACTAACCCTACCTAGTCCTAACCTGGTCCCAGAAACTACTATACCTACCAAGTCCTAACCTGGTCCCAGTAACTACTAACCCTACCTAGTCCTAACCTGGTCCTTGTAACTACTGACTACTTACCCTACCTAGTCCTAACCTGGTCCCAATAACTAGTAGCTACTAACCCTACCTAGTCCTAACCTGGTCCCAGTAACTACTAACTATTAACCCTACCTAGTCCTAACCTGGTCCCATTAACTACTAACCTGACCTAGTCCTAACCTGGTCCCAGTAACTACTAACCCTACCTAGTCCTAACCTGGTCCCAGTAACTACTAACCCTACCTAGTCCTAACCTGGTCCCAGTAACTACTAACCCTACCTAGTCCTAACCTGGTCCCAGTAACTACTAACCCTACCTAGTCCTAACCTGGTCCCAGTAACTACTAACCCTACCTAGTCCTAACCTGGTCCCAGTAACTACTAACCCTACCTAGTCCTAACCTGGTCCAAGTAACTACTAACCCTACCTAGTCCTAACCTGGTCCCAGTAACTACTACACCTACCAAGTCCTAACCTGGTCCCAGAAACTACTATACCTACCAAGTCCTAACCTGGTCCCAGTAACTACTAACCCTACCTAGTCCTAACCTGGTCCTTGTAACTACTGACTACTTACCCTACCTAGTCCTAACCTGGTCCCAATAACTAGTAGCTACTAACCCTACCAAGTCCTAACCTGGTCCCAGTAACTACTAACTATTAACCCTACCTAGTCCTAACCTGGTCCCATTAACTACTAACCTGACCTAGTCCTAACCTGGTCCCAGTAACTACTAACCCTACCTAGTCCTAACCTGGTCCCAGTAACTACTAACCCTACCTAGTCCTAACCTGGTCCCAGTAACTACTAACCCTACCTAGTCCTAACCTGGTCCCAGTAACTACTAACCCTACCTAGTCCTAACCTGGTCCCAGAAACTACTATACCTACCAAGTCCTAACCTGGTCCCAGTAACTACTAACCCTACCTAGTCCTAACCTGGTCCTTGTAACTACTGACTACTTACCCTACCTAGTCCTAACCTGGTCCCAATAACTAGTAGCTACTAACCCTACCTAGTCCTAACCTGGTCCCAGTAACTACTAACTATTAACCCTACCTAGTCCTAACCTGGTCCCATTAACTACTAACCTGACCTAGTCCTAACCTGGTCCCAGTAACTACTAACCCTACCTAGTCCTAACCTGGTCCCAGTAACTACTAACCCTACCTAGTCCTAACCTGGTCCCAGTAACTACTAACCCTACCTAGTCCTAACCTGGTCCCAGTAACTACTAACCCTACCTAGTCCTAACCGGGTCCCAGTAACTACTAACCCTACCTAGTCCTAACCTGGTCCCAGTAACTACTAACCCTACCTAGTCCTAACCTGGTCCCAGTAACTACTAACCCTACCTAGTCCTAACCTGGTCCCAGTAACTACTAACCCTACCAATTCCTAACCTGGTCCCAGTAACTACTGACTACTAACCTTACCTAGTCCTAACCTGGTCCCAGTAACTACTAACCCTACTTAGTCCTAACCTGGTCCCAGTAACTACTAACCCTACCTCATCCTAACCTGGTCCCAGTAACTATTAACCCTACCTAGTTCTAACCTGGTCCCAGTAACTACTGACTACTATCCCTACCTAGTCCTAACCTGGTCCCAATAACTACTAACCCTACCTAGTTCTAACCGGTTCCCAGTAACTACTAACCCTACCTAGTCCTAACCTGGTCCAAGTAACTACTAACCCTACCTAGTCCTAACCTGGTCCCAGTAACTACTACACCTACCAAGTCCTAACCTGGTCCCAGAAACTACTAACTAATAACCCTACATAGTCCTAACCTGGTCCCAATAACTACTAACCCTACTTAGTTCTAACCTGGTCCCAGTAACAACTAACCCTACCTAGTCCTAACCTGGTCCAAGTACCTACTAACCCTACCTAGTCCTAACTTGGTCCCAGTAACTACTACACCTTCCAAGTCCTAACCTGGTCCCAGAAACTACTAACTACTAACCCTACATAGTCCTAACCTGGTCCCAGTAACTACTAACCCTACCTAGTTCTAACCTGGTCCCAGTAACTACTACTAACCCTATCTAGTCCTAACCTGGTCCCAGTAACTACTAACCCTACCTAGTCCTAACCTGGTCCCAGTAACTATTAACCCTACCTAGTTCTAACCTGGTCCCAGTAACTACTGACTACTAACCCTACCTAGTCGTAACCTGGTCCCAGTAACTACTAACCCTACCTAGTCCTAACCTGGTCCCAGTAACTACTGACTACTAACCCTACCTAGTCCTAACCTGGTCCCAGTAACTACTAACCCTACCTAGTCCTAACCTGGTCCCAGTAACTAATAACCCTACATAGTTCTAACCTGGTCCATGTAACTACTGACTACTAACCCTACCTAGTCCTAACCTGGTCCCAGTAACTACTAACCCTACCTAGTCCTAACCTGTTCCCAGTAACTGCTAACCGTACCTAGTCCTAACCTGGTCCCAGTAACTACTAACCCTACCTAGTCCTAACCTGGTCCCAGTAACTACTGACTACTAACCCTACCTAGTCCTAACCTGGTCCCAGTAACTACTAACCCTACCAAGTCCTAACCTGGTCCGAGTAACTACTGACTGCTAACCCTACCTAGTCCTAACCTGGTCCCAGTAACTACTAACCCTACCTATTTCTAACCTGGTCCCAGTAACTGCTGACTACTAACCCTATCTAGTCCAAACCTGGTCCCAGTAAACTACTAACCCTACCAAGTCCTAACCTGGTCCCAGTAAACTACTAACCCTACCTAGTCCTAACCTGGCCCCAGTAACTGATGACTGCTAACCCTACCTAGTCCTAACCTGGTCCCAGTAACTACTAACCCTACCTCGTCCTAACCTGGTCCCAGTAACTCCTAACCCTACCTAGTCCTAACCTGGTCCCAGTAACTACTGACTACTAACCCTACCTAGTCCTAACCTGGTCCCAGTAACGTCTAACCCTACCAAGTCCTAACCTGGTCCCAGTAACTACTGACTACTAACCCTACCTAGTCCTAACCTGGTCTCAGTAACTACTAACCCTACCTAGTCCTAACCTGGTCCCAGTAACTACTAACCCTACCTAGTCCTAACCTGGTCCCAGTAACTACTAACCCTACCTAGTCCTAACCTGGTCCCAGTAACTACTAACCCTACCTAGTCCTAACCTGGTCCAAGTAACTACTAACCCTACCTAGTCCTAACCTGGTCCCAGTAACTACTACACCTACCAAGTCCTAACCTGGTCCCAGAAACTACTACACCTACCAAGTCCTAACCTGGTCCCAGTAACTACTAACCCTACCTAGTCCTAACCTGGTCCTTGTAACTACTGACTACTTACCCTACCTAGTCCTAACCTGGTCCCAATAACTAGTAGCTACTAACCCTACCTAGTCCTAACATGGTCCCAGTAACTACTAACTATTAACCCTACCAAGTCCTAACCTGGTCCCAGTAACTACTAACCCTACCTAGTCCTAACCTGGTCCTTGTAACTACTGACTACTTACCCTACCTAGTCCTAACCTGGTCCCAATAACTAGTAGCTACTAACCCTACCTAGTCCTAACATGGTCCCAGTAACTACTAACTATTAACCCTACCTAGTCCTAACCTGGTCCCATTAACTACTAACCCTACCTAGTCCTAACCTGGTCCCAGTAACTACTAACCCTACCTAGTCCTAACCTGGTCCCAGTAACTACTAACCCTACCTAGTCCTAACCTGGTCCCAGTAACTACTAACCCTACCTAGTCCTAACCTGGTCCCAGTAACTACTAACCCTACCTAGTCCTAACCTGGTCCCAGTAACTACTAACCCTACCTAGTACTAACCTGGTCCCAGTAACTACTAACCCTACCTAGTCCTAACCTGGTCCCAGTAACTACTAACCCTACCATTTCCTAACCTGGTCCCAGTAACTACTGACTACTAACCCTACCTAGTCCTAACCTGGTCCCAGTAAATACTAACCCTACCTAGTCGTAACCTGGTCCCAGTAACTACTAACCCTACCTAGTCCTAACCTGGTCCCAGTAACTATTAACCCTACCTAGTTCTAACCTGGTCCCAGTAACTACTGACTACTAACCCTACCTAGTCCTAACCTGGTCCCAGTAACTACTGACTACTAACCCTACCTAGTCCTAATTTGGTCCCGGTAACTACTAACCCTACCTAGTCCTAACCTGGTCCCAGTAACTACTAACCCTACCTAGTCCTAACCTGGTCCCAGTAACTACTAACCCTACCTAGTCCTAACCTGTTCCTTGTAACTACTGACTACTTACCCTACCTTGTCCTAACCTGGTCCCAATAACTAGTAGCTACTAACCCTACCTAGTCCTAACCTGGTCCCAGTAACTACTAACTATTAAACCTACCTAGTCCTAACCTGGTCCCATTAACTACTAACCCGACCTAGTCCTAACCTGGTCCCAGTAACTACTAACCCTACCTAGTCCTAACCTGGTCCCAGTAACTACTAACCCTACCTAGTCCTAACCTGGTCCCAGTAACTACTGACTACTAACCCTACCTAGTCCTAACCTGGTCCCAGTAACTACTAACCCTACTTAGTCCTAACCTCGTCCCAGGAACTATTAACCCTACCTCGTCCTAACCTGGTCCCAGTAACTATTAACCCTACCTAGTTCTAACCTGGTCCCAGTAACTACTGACTACTATCCCTACCTAGTCCTAACCTGGTCCCAATAACTACTAACCCTACCTAGTTCTAACCGGTTCCCAGTAACTACTAACCCTACCTAGTCCTAACCTGGTCCAAGTAACTACTAACCCTACCTAGTCCTAACCTGGTCCCAGTAACTACTACACCTACCAAGTCCTAACCTGGTCCCAGAAACTACTACACCTACCAAGTCCTAACCTGGTCCCAGTAACTACTAACCCTACCTAGTCCTAACCTGGTCCCAGTAACTATTAACCCTACCTAGTTCTAACCTGGTGTCAGTAACTACTGACTACTAACCCTACCTAGTCCTAACCTGGTCCCAGTAACTACTGACTACTAACCCTACCTAGTTCTAACCGGTTCCCAGTAACTACTAACCCTACCTAGTCCTAACCTGGTCCAAGTAACTACTAACCCTACCTAGTCCTAACCTGGTCCCAGTAACTACTAACCCTACCTAGTCCTAACCTGGTCCAAGTAACTACTAACCCTACCTAGTCCTAACCTGGTCCCAGTAACTACTACACCTACCAAGTCCTAACCTGGTCCCAGAAACTACTACACCTACCAAGTCCTAACCTGGTCCCAGTAACTACTAACCCTACCTAGTCCTAACCTGGTCCTTGTAACTACTGACTACTTACCCTACCTAGTCCTAACCTGGTCCCAATAACTAGTAGCTACTAACCCTACCTAGTCCTAACCTGGTCCCAATAACTACTAGCTACTTACCCTACCTAGTCCTAACCTGGTCCCAGTAACTACTAACTATTAACCCTAACTAGTCCTAACCTGGTCCCAGTAACTACTAACCCTACCTAGTCCTAACCTGGTCCTTGTAACTACTGACTACTTACCCTACCTAGTCCTAACCTGGTCCCAATAACCAGTAACTACTAACCCTACCTAGTCCTAACCTGGTCCCAGTAACTACTAACCTGACCTAGTCCTAACCTGGTCCCAGTAACTACTAACCCTACCTAGTCCTAACCTGGTCCCAGTAACTACTAACCCTACCTAGTCCTAACCTGGTCCCAGTAACAACTAACCCTACCTAGTCCTAACCTGGTCCCAGTAACTAATAACCCTAACTAGTCCTAACCTGGTCCCAGTAACTACTAACCCTACCAATTCCGAACCTGGTCCCAGTAACTACTGACTACTAACACTACCTAGTCCTAACCTGGTCCCAGTAACTACTAACCCTGCTTAGTCCTAACCTGGTCCCAGTAACTACTAACCCTACCTCGTCCAAACCTGGTCCCAGTAACTATTAACCCTACCTAGTTCTAACCTGGTCACAGTAACTACTGACTACTATCCCTACCTAGTCCTAACCTGGTCCCAATAACTACTAAACCTACCTAGTTCTAACCTGGTCCCAGTAACTACTAACCCTACCTAGTTCTAACCTGGTCCAAGTAACTACTAACCCTACCTAGTCCTAACCTGGTCCTAGTAACTACTACACCTACCAAGTCCTAACCTTGTCCCAGAAACTACTAACTACTAACCCTACATAGTCCTAACCTGGTCCAAATAACTACTAACCCTACCTAGTTCTAACCTGGTCCCAGTAACTACTAACCATACCTAGTCCTAACCTGGTCCAAGTAACTACTAACCCTACCTAGTCCTAACCTGGTCCCAGTAACTACTACACCTACCAAGTCCTAACCTGGTCCCAGAAACTACTAACTACTAACCCTACATAGTCCTAACCTGGTCCCAGTAACTATTAACCCTACCTAGTCCTAACCTGGTCCCAGTAACTACTAACCCTACTTAGTTCTAACCTGGTCCAAGTAACTACTAACCCTACCTAGTTCTAACCTGGTCCCAGTAACTACTAACCCTACCTAGTCCTAACCTGGTTCCAGGAACGACTAACCCTACCTAGTCCTAACCTGGTCCCAGTAACTACTACACCTACCAAGTCCTAACCTGGTCCCAGTAACTGCTGACTACTAATCCTACGTAGTCCTAACCTGGTCCCAGTAACGACTAACCCTACCTAGTCCTAACCTGGTCCCAGTAACTACTAACCCTACCTAGTCCTAACCTGGTAGCAGTAACTACTAACCCTACCAAGTCCTAACCTGGTCCCAGTAACTACTGACTACTAACCCTACCTAGACCTAACCTGGTCCCAGTAACTACTAACTATTAACCCTACCTAGTCCTAACCTGGTCCCATTAACTACTAACCTGACCTAGTCCTAACCTGGTCCCAGTAACTACTAACCCTACCTAGTCCTAACCTGGTCCCAGTAACTACTAACCCTACCTAGTCCTAACCTGGTCCAAGAAACTACTAACCCTACCTAGTCCTAACCTGGTCCCAGTAACTACTACACCTACCAAGTCCTAACCTGGTCCCAGAAACTACTACACCTACCAAGTCCTAACCTGGTCCCAGTAACTACTAACCCTACCTAGTCCTAACCTGGTCCCAGTAACTATTAACCCTACCTAGTTCTAACCTGGTCCAAGTAACTACTGACTACTAACCCTACCTAGTCCTAACCTGGTCCCAGTAACTACTGACTACTAACCCTACCTAGTCCTAACTTGGTCCCAGTAACTACTAACCCTACCTAGTCCTAACCTGGTCCCAGTAACTACTAACCCTACCTAGTCCTAACCTGGTCCCAGTAACTACTAACCCTACCTAGTCCTAACCTGGTCCTTGTAACTACTGACTACTTACCCTACCTTGTCCTAACCTGGTCCCAATAACTAGTAGCTACTAACCCTACCTAGTCCTAACCTGGTCCCAGTAACTACTAACTATTAACCCTACCTAGTCCTAACCTGGTCCCATTAACTACTAACCTGACCTAGTCCTAACCTGGTCCCAGTAACTACTAACCCTACCTAGTCCTAACCTGGTCCCAGTAACTACTAACCCTACCTAGTCCTGACCTGGTCAAAGTAACTACTAACCCTACCTAGTCCTAACCTGGTCCCAGAAACTACTACACCTACCAAGTCCTAACCTGGTCCCAGTAACTACTAACCCTACCTAGTCCTAACCTGGTCCTTGTAACTACTGACTACTTACCCTACCTAGTCCTAACCTGGTCCCAATAACTAGTAGCTACTAACCCTACCTAGTCCTAACCTGGTCCCAATAACTACTAGCTACTTACCCTACCTAGTCCTAACCTGGTCCCAGTAACTACTAACTATTAACCCTACCTAGTCCTAACCTGGTCCCAGTAACTACTAACCCTAACTAGTCCTAACCTGGTCCCAGTAACTACTAACCCTACCAATTCCGAACCTGGTCCCAGTAACTACTGACTACTAACACTACCTAGTCCTAACCTGGTCCCAGTAACTACTAACCCTGCTTAGTCCTAACCTGGTCCCAGTAACTACTAACCCTACCTCGTCCAAACCTGGTCCCAGTAACTATTAAACCTACCTAGTTCTAACCTGGTCACAGTAACTACTGACTACTATCCCTACCTAGTCCTAACCTGGTCCCAATAACTACTAAACCTACCTAGTTCTAACCTGGTCCCAGTAACTACTAACCCTACCTAGTTCTAATCTGGTCCAAGTAACTGCTAACCCTACCTAGTCCTAACCTGGTCCCAGTAACTACAACACCTACCAAGTCCTAACCTTGTCCCAGAAACTACTAACTACTAACCCTACATAGTCCTAACCTGGTCCAAATAAATACTAACCCTACCTAGTTCTAACCTGGTCCCAGTAACTACTAACCCTACCTAGTCCTAACCTGGTCCAAGTAACTACTAACCCTACCTAGTCCTAACCTGGTCCCAGTAACTACTACACCTACCAAGTCCAAACCTGGTCCCAGAAACTACTAACTACTAACCCTACATAGTCCTAACCTGGTCCCAGTAACTATTAACCCTACCTAGTCCTAACCTGGTCCCAGTAACTACTAACCCTACTTAGTTCTAACCTGGTCCAAGTAACTACTAACCCTACCTAGTTCTAACCTTGTCCCAGTAACTACTAACCCTACCTAGTCCTAACCTGGTTCCAGGAACGACTAACCCTACCTAGTCCTAACCTGGTCCCAGTAACTACTACACCTACCAAGTCCTAACCTGGTCCCAGTAACTGCTGACTACTAATCCTACGTAGTCCTAACCTGGTCCCAGTAACGACTAACCCTACCTAGTCCTAACCTGGTCCCAGTAACTACTAACCCTACCTAGTCCTAACCTGGTAGCAGTAACTACTAACCCTACCAAGTCCTAACCTGGTCCCAGTAACTACTGACTACTAACCCTACCTAGTCCTAACCTGGTCCCAGTAACTACTAACCCTACCTAGTCCTAACCTGGTCCCAGTAACTACTAACCCTACCTAGTCCTAACCTGGTCCCAGTAACTACTAACCCTACCTAGTCCTAACCTGGTCCTTGTAACTACTGACTACTTACCCTACCTAGTCCTAACCTGGTCCCAATAACTACTAGCTACTAACCCTACCTAGTCCTAACCTGGTCCCAGTAACTACTAACTATTAACCCTACCTAGTCCTAACCTGGTCCCATTAACTACTAACCCGACCTAGTCCTAACCTGGTCCCAGTAACTACTACACCTACCAAGTCCTAACCTGGTCCCAGAAACTACTACACCTACCAAGTCCTAACCTGGTCCCAGTAACTACTAACCCTACCTAGTCCTAACCTGGTCCTTGTAACTACTGACTACTTACCCTACCTAGTCCTAACCTGGTCCCAATAACTAGTAGCTACTAACCCTACCTAGTCCTAACCTGGTCCCAATAACTACTAGCTACTTACCCTACCTAGTCCTAACCTGGTCCCAGTAACTACTAACTATTAACCCTAACTAGTCCTAACCTGGTCCCAGTAACTACTAACCCTACCTAGTCCTAACCTGGTCCTTGTAACTACTGACTACTTACCCTACCTAGTCCTAACCTGGTCCCAATAACCAGTAACTACTAACCCTACCTAGTCCTAACCTGGTCCCAGTAACTACTAACCTGACCTAGTCCTAACCTGGTCCCAGTAACTACTAACCCTACCTAGTCCTAACCTGGTCCCAGTAACTACTAACCCTACCTAGTCCTAACCTGGTCCCAGTAACAACTAACCCTACCTAGTCCTAACCTGGTCCCAGTAACTAATAACCCTAACTAGTCCTAACCTGGTCCCAGTAACTACTAACCCTACCAATTCCGAACCTGGTCCCAGTAACTACTGACTACTAACACTACCTAGTCCTAACCTGGTCCCAGTAACTACTAACCCTGCTTAGTCCTAACCTGGTCCCAGTAACTACTAACCCTACCTCGTCCAAACCTGGTCCCAGTAACTATTAACCCTACCTAGTTCTAACCTGGTCACAGTAACTACTGACTACTATCCCTACCTAGTCCTAACCTGGTCCCAATAACTACTAAACCTACCTAGTTCTAACCTGGTCCCAGTAACTACTAACCCTACCTAGTTCTAACCTGGTCCAAGTAACTACTAACCCTACCTAGTCCTAACCTGGTCCTAGTAACTACTACACCTACCAAGTCCTAACCTTGTCCCAGAAACTACTAACTACTAACCCTACATAGTCCTAACCTGGTCCAAATAACTACTAACCCTACCTAGTTCTAACCTGGTCCCAGTAACTACTAACCATACCTAGTCCTAACCTGGTCCAAGTAACTACTAACCCTACCTAGTCCTAACCTGGTCCCAGTAACTACTACACCTACCAAGTCCTAACCTGGTCCCAGAAACTACTAACTACTAACCCTACATAGTCCTAACCTGGTCCCAGTAACTATTAACCCTACCTAGTCCTAACCTGGTCCCAGTAACTACTAACCCTACTTAGTTCTAACCTGGTCCAAGTAACTACTAACCCTACCTAGTTCTAACCTGGTCCCAGTAACTACTAACCCTACCTAGTCCTAACCTGGTTCCAGGAACGACTAACCCTACCTAGTCCTAACCTGGTCCCAGTAACTACTACACCTACCAAGTCCTAACCTGGTCCCAGTAACTGCTGACTACTAATCCTACGTAGTCCTAACCTGGTCCCAGTAACGACTAACCCTACCTAGTCCTAACCTGGTCCCAGTAACTACTAACCCTACCTAGTCCTAACCTGGTAGCAGTAACTACTAACCCTACCAAGTCCTAACCTGGTCCCAGTAACTACTGACTACTAACCCTACCTAGACCTAACCTGGTCCCAGTAACTACTAACTATTAACCCTACCTAGTCCTAACCTGGTCCCATTAACTACTAACCTGACCTAGTCCTAACCTGGTCCCAGTAACTACTAACCCTACCTAGTCCTAACCTGGTCCCAGTAACTACTAACCCTACCTAGTCCTAACCTGGTCCAAGAAACTACTAACCCTACCTAGTCCTAACCTGGTCCCAGTAACTACTACACCTACCAAGTCCTAACCTGGTCCCAGAAACTACTACACCTACCAAGTCCTAACCTGGTCCCAGTAACTACTAACCCTACCTAGTCCTAACCTGGTCCCAGTAACTATTAACCCTACCTAGTTCTAACCTGGTCCAAGTAACTACTGACTACTAACCCTACCTAGTCCTAACCTGGTCCCAGTAACTACTGACTACTAACCCTACCTAGTCCTAACTTGGTCCCAGTAACTACTAACCCTACCTAGTCCTAACCTGGTCCCAGTAACTACTAACCCTACCTAGTCCTAACCTGGTCCCAGTAACTACTAACCCTACCTAGTCCTAACCTGGTCCTTGTAACTACTGACTACTTACCCTACCTTGTCCTAACCTGGTCCCAATAACTAGTAGCTACTAACCCTACCTAGTCCTAACCTGGTCCCAGTAACTACTAACTATTAACCCTACCTAGTCCTAACCTGGTCCCATTAACTACTAACCTGACCTAGTCCTAACCTGGTCCCAGTAACTACTAACCCTACCTAGTCCTAACCTGGTCCCAGTAACTACTAACCCTACCTAGTCCTGACCTGGTCAAAGTAACTACTAACCCTACCTAGTCCTAACCTGGTCCCAGAAACTACTACACCTACCAAGTCCTAACCTGGTCCCAGTAACTACTAACCCTACCTAGTCCTAACCTGGTCCTTGTAACTACTGACTACTTACCCTACCTAGTCCTAACCTGGTCCCAATAACTAGTAGCTACTAACCCTACCTAGTCCTAACCTGGTCCCAATAACTACTAGCTACTTACCCTACCTAGTCCTAACCTGGTCCCAGTAACTACTAACTATTAACCCTACCTAGTCCTAACCTGGTCCCAGTAACTACTAACCCTAACTAGTCCTAACCTGGTCCCAGTAACTACTAACCCTACCAATTCCGAACCTGGTCCCAGTAACTACTGACTACTAACACTACCTAGTCCTAACCTGGTCCCAGTAACTACTAACCCTGCTTAGTCCTAACCTGGTCCCAGTAACTACTAACCCTACCTCGTCCAAACCTGGTCCCAGTAACTATTAAACCTACCTAGTTCTAACCTGGTCACAGTAACTACTGACTACTATCCCTACCTAGTCCTAACCTGGTCCCAATAACTACTAAACCTACCTAGTTCTAACCTGGTCCCAGTAACTACTAACCCTACCTAGTTCTAATCTGGTCCAAGTAACTGCTAACCCTACCTAGTCCTAACCTGGTCCCAGTAACTACAACACCTACCAAGTCCTAACCTTGTCCCAGAAACTACTAACTACTAACCCTACATAGTCCTAACCTGGTCCAAATAAATACTAACCCTACCTAGTTCTAACCTGGTCCCAGTAACTACTAACCCTACCTAGTCCTAACCTGGTCCAAGTAACTACTAACCCTACCTAGTCCTAACCTGGTCCCAGTAACTACTACACCTACCAAGTCCAAACCTGGTCCCAGAAACTACTAACTACTAACCCTACATAGTCCTAACCTGGTCCCAGTAACTATTAACCCTACCTAGTCCTAACCTGGTCCCAGTAACTACTAACCCTACTTAGTTCTAACCTGGTCCAAGTAACTACTAACCCTACCTAGTTCTAACCTTGTCCCAGTAACTACTAACCCTACCTAGTCCTAACCTGGTTCCAGGAACGACTAACCCTACCTAGTCCTAACCTGGTCCCAGTAACTACTACACCTACCAAGTCCTAACCTGGTCCCAGTAACTGCTGACTACTAATCCTACGTAGTCCTAACCTGGTCCCAGTAACGACTAACCCTACCTAGTCCTAACCTGGTCCCAGTAACTACTAACCCTACCTAGTCCTAACCTGGTAGCAGTAACTACTAACCCTACCAAGTCCTAACCTGGTCCCAGTAACTACTGACTACTAACCCTACCTAGTCCTAACCTGGTCCCAGTAACTACTAACCCTACCTAGTCCTAACCTGGTCCCAGTAACTACTAACCCTACCTAGTCCTAACCTGGTCCCAGTAACTACTAACCCTACCTAGTCCTAACCTGGTCCTTGTAACTACTGACTACTTACCCTACCTAGTCCTAACCTGGTCCCAATAACTACTAGCTACTAACCCTACCTAGTCCTAACCTGGTCCCAGTAACTACTAACTATTAACCCTACCTAGTCCTAACCTGGTCCCATTAACTACTAACCCGACCTAGTCCTAACCTGGTCCCAGTAACTACTAACCCTACCTAGTCCTAACCTGGTCCCAGTAACTACTAACCCTACCTAGTCCTAACCTGGTCCCAGTAACTACTAACCCTACCTAGTCCTAACCTGGTCCCAGTAACTACTAACCCTACCTAGTCCTAACCTGGTCCCAGTAACTACTAACCCTACCAATTCCTAACCTGGTCCCAGTAACTACTGACTACTAACCCTACCTAGTCCTAACCTGGTCCCAGTAACTACTAACCCTACTTAGTCCTAACCTGGTCCCAGTAACTACTAACCCTACCTCGTCCTAACCTGGTCCCAGTAACTATTAACCCTACCTAGTTCTAACCTGGTCCCAGTAACTACTGACTACTATCCCTACCTAGTTCTAACCTGGTCCCAATAACTACTAACCCTACCTAGTTCTAACCTGGTCCCAGTAACTACTAACCCTACCTAGTCCTAACAAGGTCCAAGTAACTACTAACCCTACCTAGTCCTAACCTGGTCCCAGTAACTACTACACCTACCAAGTCCTAACCTGGTCCCAGAAACTACTAACTACTAACCCTACATAGTCCTAACCTGGTCCCAGTAACTACTGACTACTAACCCTACCTAGTCCTAACTTGGTCCCAGTAACTACTAACCCTACCTAGTCCTAACCTGGTCCCAGTAACTACTAACCCTACCTAGTCCTAACCTGGTCCCAGTAACTACTAACCCTACCTAGTCCTAACCTGTTCCTTGTAACTACTGACTACTTACCCTACCTTGTCCTAACCTGGTCCCAATAACTAGTAGCTACTAACCCTACCTAGTCCTAACCTGGTCCCAGTAACTACTAACTATTAACCCTACCTAGTCCTAACCTGGTCCCATTAACTACTAACCTGACCTAGTCCTAACCTGGTCCCAGTAACTACTAACCCTACCCAGTCCTAACCTGGTCCCAGTGGCTACTAACCCTACCTAGTCCTAACCTGGTCCAAGAAACTACTAACCCTACCTAGTCCTAACCTGGTCCCAGTAACTACTACACCTACCAAGTCCTAACCTGGTCCCAGAAACTACTACACCTACCAAGTCCTAACCTGGTCCCAGTAACTACTAACCCTACCTAGTCCTAACCTGGTCCCAGTAACTATTAACCCTACCTAGTTCTAACCTGGTCCCAGTAACTACTAACCCTACCTAGTCCTAACAAGGTCCAAGTAACTACTAACCCTACCTAGTCCTAACAAGGTCCAAGTAACTACTAACCCTACCTAGTCCTAACCTGGTCCCAGTAACTACTACACCTACCAAGTCCTAACCTGGTCCCAGAAACTACTAACTACTAACCCTACATAGTCCTAACCTGGTCCCAGTAACTACTGACTACTAACCCTACCTAGTCCTAACTTGGTCCCAGTAACTACTAACCCTACCTAGTCCTAACCTGGTCCCAGTAACTACTAACCCTACCTAGTCCTAACCTGGTCCCAGTAACTACTAACCCTACCTAGTCCTAACCTGTTCCTTGTAACTACTGACTACTTACCCTACCTTGTCCTAACCTGGTCCCAATAACTAGTAGCTACTAACCCTACCTAGTCCTAACCTGGTCCCAGTAACTACTAACTATTAACCCTACCTAGTCCTAACCTGGTCCCATTAACTACTAACCTGACCTAGTCCTAACCTGGTCCCAGTAACTACTAACCCTACCTAGTCCTAACCTGGTCCCAGTAACTACTAACCCTACCTAGGCCTAACCTGGTCCAAGAAACTACTAACCCTACCTAGTCCTAACCTGGTCCCAGTAACTACTACACCTACCAAGTCCTAACCTGGTCCCAGAAACTACTACACCTACCAAGTCCTAACCTGGTCCCAGTAACTACTAACCCTACCTAGTCCTAACCTGGTCCCAGTAACTATTAACCCTACCTAGTTCTAACCTGGTCCCAGTAACTACTGACTACTAACCCTACCTAGTCCTAACCTGGTCCCAGTAACTACTGACTACTAACCCTACCTAGTCCTAACTTGGTCCCAGTAACTACTAACCCTACCTAGTCCTAACCTGGTCCCAGTAACTACTAACCCTACCTAGTCCTAACCTGGTCCCAGTAACTACTAACCCTACCTAGTCCTAACCTGGTCCTTGTAACTACTGACTACTTACCCTACCTTGTCCTAACCTGGTCCCAATAACTAGTAGCTACTAACCCTACCTAGTCCTACCCTGGTCCCAGTAACTACTAACTATTAACCCTACCTAGTCCTAACCTGGTCCCATTAACTACTAACCTGACCTAGTCCTAACCTGGTCCCAGTAACTACTAACCCTACCTAGTCCTAACCTGGTCCCAGTAACTACTAACCCTACCTAGTCCTAACCTGGTCAAAGTAACTACTAACCCTACCTAGTCCTAACCTGGTCCCAGTAACTACTAACCCTACCTAGTCCTAACCTTGTCCCAGTAACTACTAACCCTACCAATTCCTAACCTGGTCCCAGTAACTACTGACTACTAACCCTACCTAGTCCTAACCTAGTCCCAGTAACTACTAACCCTACTTAGTCCTAACCTGGTCCCAGGAACTATTAACCCTACCTCGTCCTAACCTGGTCCCAGTAACTATTAACCCTACCTAGTCCTAACCTGGTCCCAGTAACTACTGACTACTATCCCTACCTAGTCCTAACCTGGTCCCAATCACTACTAACCCTACCTAGTTCTAACCGGTTCCCAGTAACTACTAACCCTACCTAGTCCTAACCTGGTCCAAGTAACTACTAACCCTACCTAGTCCTAACCTGGTCGCAGTAACTACTACACCTACCAAGTCCTAACCTGGTCCCAGAAACTACTAAACCTACCAAGTCCTAACCTGGTCCCAGTAACTACTAACCCTACCTAGTCCTAACCTGGTCCTTGTAACTACTGACTACTTACCCTACCTAGTCCTAACCTGGTCCCAATAACTAGTAGCTACTAACCCTACCTAGTCCTAACCTGGTCCCAGTAACTACTAACTATTAACCCTACCTAGTCCTAACCTGGTCCCATTAACTACTAACCTGACCTAGTCCTAACCTGGTCCCAGTAACTACTAACCCTACCTAGTCCTAACCTGGTCCCAGTAACTACTAACCCTACCTAGTCCTAACCTGGTCCCAGTAACTACTAACCCTACCTAGTCCTAACCTGGTCCCAGTAACTACTAACCCTACCTAGTCCTAACCTGGTCCCAGTAACTACTAACCCTACCTAGTCCTAACCTGGTCCCAGTAACTACTAACCCTACCTAGTCCTAACCTGGTCCCAGTAACTACTAACCCTACCTAGTCCTAACCTGGTCCCAGTAACTACTAACCCTACCATTTCCTAACCTGGTTCCAGTAACTACTGACTACTAACCCTACCTAGTCCTAACCTGGTCCCAGTAACTACTAACCCTACCTAGTCGTAACCTGGTCCCAGTAACTACTAACCCTACCTATTCCTAACCTGGTCCCAGAAACTACTAACTACTAACCCTACATAGTCCTAACCTGGTCCCAGTAACTATTAACCCTACCTAGTCCTAACCTGGTCCCAGTAACTACTAACCCTACTTAGTTCTAACCTGGTCCAAGTAACTACTAACCCTACCTAGTTCTAACCTGGTCCCAGTAACTACTAACCCTACCTAGTCCTAACCTGGTTCCAGGAACGACTAACCCTACCTAGTCCTAACCTGGTCCCAGTAACTACTACACCTACCAAGTCCTAACCTGGTCCCAGTAACTGCTGACTACTAATCCTACGTAGTCCTAACCTGGTCCCAGTAACGACTAACCCTACCTAGTCCTAACCTGGTCCCAGTAACTACTAACCCTACCTAGTCCTAACCTGGTAGCAGTAACTACTAACCCTACCAAGTCCTAACCTGGTCCCAGTAACTACTGACTACTAACCCTACCTAGACCTAACCTGGTCCCAGTAACTACTAACTATTAACCCTACCTAGTCCTAACCTGGTCCCATTAACTACTAACCTGACCTAGTCCTAACCTGGTCCCAGTAACTACTAACCCTACCTAGTCCTAACCTGGTCCCAGTAACTACTAACCCTACCTAGTCCTAACCTGGTCCAAGAAACTACTAACCCTACCTAGTCCTAACCTGGTCCCAGTAACTACTACACCTACCAAGTCCTAACCTGGTCCCAGAAACTACTACACCTACCAAGTCCTAACCTGGTCCCAGTAACTACTAACCCTACCTAGTCCTAACCTGGTCCCAGTAACTATTAACCCTACCTAGTTCTAACCTGGTCCAAGTAACTACTGACTACTAACCCTACCTAGTCCTAACCTGGTCCCAGTAACTACTGACTACTAACCCTACCTAGTCCTAACTTGGTCCCAGTAACTACTAACCCTACCTAGTCCTAACCTGGTCCCAGTAACTACTAACCCTACCTAGTCCTAACCTGGTCCCAGTAACTACTAACCCTACCTAGTCCTAACCTGGTCCTTGTAACTACTGACTACTTACCCTACCTTGTCCTAACCTGGTCCCAATAACTAGTAGCTACTAACCCTACCTAGTCCTAACCTGGTCCCAGTAACTACTAACTATTAACCCTACCTAGTCCTAACCTGGTCCCATTAACTACTAACCTGACCTAGTCCTAACCTGGTCCCAGTAACTACTAACCCTACCTAGTCCTAACCTGGTCCCAGTAACTACTAACCCTACCTAGTCCTGACCTGGTCAAAGTAACTACTAACCCTACCTAGTCCTAACCTGGTCCCAGAAACTACTACACCTACCAAGTCCTAACCTGGTCCCAGTAACTACTAACCCTACCTAGTCCTAACCTGGTCCTTGTAACTACTGACTACTTACCCTACCTAGTCCTAACCTGGTCCCAATAACTAGTAGCTACTAACCCTACCTAGTCCTAACCTGGTCCCAATAACTACTAGCTACTTACCCTACCTAGTCCTAACCTGGTCCCAGTAACTACTAACTATTAACCCTACCTAGTCCTAACCTGGTCCCAGTAACTACTAACCCTAACTAGTCCTAACCTGGTCCCAGTAACTACTAACCCTACCAATTCCGAACCTGGTCCCAGTAACTACTGACTACTAACACTACCTAGTCCTAACCTGGTCCCAGTAACTACTAACCCTGCTTAGTCCTAACCTGGTCCCAGTAACTACTAACCCTACCTCGTCCAAACCTGGTCCCAGTAACTATTAACCCTACCTAGTTCTAACCTGGTCACAGTAACTACTGACTACTATCCCTACCTAGTCCTAACCTGGTCCCAATAACTACTAAACCTACCTAGTTCTAACCTGGTCCCAGTAACTACTAACCCTACCTAGTTCTAACCTGGTCCAAGTAACTGCTAACCCTACCTAGTCCTAACCTGGTCCCAGTAACTACAACACCTACCAAGTCCTAACCTTGTCCCAGAAACTACTAACTACTAACCCTACATAGTCCTAACCTGGTCCAAATAAATACTAACCCTACCTAGTTCTAACCTGGTCCCAGTAACTACTAACCCTACCTAGTCCTAACCTGGTCCAAGTAACTACTAACCCTACCTAGTCCTAACCTGGTCCCAGTAACTACTACACCTACCAAGTCCAAACCTGGTCCCAGAAACTACTAACTACTAACCCTACATAGTCCTAACCTGGTCCCAGTAACTATTAACCCTACCTAGTCCTAACCTGGTCCCAGTAACTACTAACCCTACTTAGTTCTAACCTGGTCCAAGTAACTACTAACCCTACCTAGTTCTAACCTTGTCCCAGTAACTACTAACCCTACCTAGTCCTAACCTGGTTCCAGGAACGACTAACCCTACCTAGTCCTAACCTGGTCCCAGTAACTACTACACCTACCAAGTCCTAACCTGGTCCCAGTAACTGCTGACTACTAATCCTACGTAGTCCTAACCTGGTCCCAGTAACGACTAACCCTACCTAGTCCTAACCTGGTCCCAGTAATTACTAACCCTACCTAGTCCTAACCTGGTAGCAGTAACTACTAACCCTACCAAGTCCTAACCTGGTCCCAGTAACTACTGACTACTAACCCTACCTAGTCCTAACCTGGTCCCAGTAACTACTAACCCTACCTAGTCCTAACCTGGTCCCAGTAACTACTAACCCTACCTAGTCCTAACCTGGTCCCAGTAACTACTAACCCTACCTAGTCCTAACCTGGTCCTTGTAACTACTGACTACTTACCCTACCTAGTCCTAACCTGGTCCCAATAACTACTAGCTACTAACCCTACCTAGTCCTAACCTGGTCCCAGTAACTACTAACTATTAACCCTACCTAGTCCTAACCTGGTCCCATTAACTACTAACCCGACCTAGTCCTAACCTGGTCCCAGTAACTACTAACCCTACCTAGTCCTAACCTGGTCCCAGTAACAACTAACCCTACCTAGTCCTAACCTGGTCCCAGTAACTACTAACCCTACCTAGTCCTAACCTGGTCCCAGTAACTACTAACCCTACCTAGTCCTAACCTGGTCCCAGTAACTACTAACCCTACCAATTCCTAACCTGGTCCCAGTAACTACTGACTACTAACCCTACCTAGTCCTAACCTGGTCCCAGTAACTACTAACCCTACTTAGTCCTAACCTGGTCCCAGTAACTACTAACCCTACCTCGTCCTAACCTGGTCCCAGTAACTATTAACCCTACCTAGTTCTAACCTGGTCCCAGTAACTACTGACTACTATCCCTACCTAGTTCTAACCTGGTCCCAATAACTACTAACCCTACCTAGTTCTAACCTGGTCCCAGTAACTACTAACCCTACCTAGTCCTAACAAGGTCCAAGTAACTACTAACCCTACCTAGTCCTAACCTGGTCCCAGTAACTACTACACCTACCAAGTCCTAACCTGGTCCCAGAAACTACTAACTACTAACCCTACATAGTCCTAACCTGGTCCCAGTAACTACTGACTACTAACCCTACCTAGTCCTAACTTGGTCCCAGTAACTACTAACCCTACCTAGTCCTAACCTGGTCCCAGTAACTACTAACCCTACCTAGTCCTAACCTGGTCCCAGTAACTACTAACCCTACCTAGTCCTAACCTGTTCCTTGTAACTACTGACTACTTACCCTACCTTGTCCTAACCTGGTCCCAATAACTAGTAGCTACTAACCCTACCTAGTCCTAACCTGGTCCCAGTAACTACTAACTATTAACCCTACCTAGTCCTAACCTGGTCCCATTAACTACTAACCTGACCTAGTCCTAACCTGGTCCCAGTAACTACTAACCCTACCCAGTCCTAACCTGGTCCCAGTGGCTACTAACCCTACCTAGTCCTAACCTGGTCCAAGAAACTACTAACCCTACCTAGTCCTAACCTGGTCCCAGTAACTACTACACCTACCAAGTCCTAACCTGGTCCCAGAAACTACTACACCTACCAAGTCCTAACCTGGTCCCAGTAACTACTAACCCTACCTAGTCCTAACCTGGTCCCAGTAACTATTAACCCTACCTAGTTCTAACCTGGTCCCAGTAACTACTAACCCTACCTAGTCCTAACAAGGTCCAAGTAACTACTAACCCTACCTAGTCCTAACAAGGTCCAAGTAACTACTAACCCTACCTAGTCCTAACCTGGTCCCAGTAACTACTACACCTACCAAGTCCTAACCTGGTCCCAGAAACTACTAACTACTAACCCTACATAGTCCTAACCTGGTCCCAGTAACTACTGACTACTAACCCTACCTAGTCCTAACTTGGTCCCAGTAACTACTAACCCTACCTAGTCCTAACCTGGTCCCAGTAACTACTAACCCTACCTAGTCCTAACCTGGTCCCAGTAACTACTAACCCTACCTAGTCCTAACCTGTTCCTTGTAACTACTGACTACTTACCCTACCTTGTCCTAACCTGGTCCCAATAACTAGTAGCTACTAACCCTACCTAGTCCTAACCTGGTCCCAGTAACTACTAACTATTAACCCTACCTAGTCCTAACCTGGTCCCATTAACTACTAACCTGACCTAGTCCTAACCTGGTCCCAGTAACTACTAACCCTACCTAGTCCTAACCTGGTCCCAGTAACTACTAACCCTACCTAGTCCTAACCTGGTCCAAGAAACTACTAACCCTACCTAGTCCTAACCTGGTCCCAGTAACTACTACACCTACCAAGTCCTAACCTGGTCCCAGAAACTACTACACCTACCAAGTCCTAACCTGGTCCCAGTAACTACTAACCCTACCTAGTCCTAACCTGGTCCCAGTAACTATTAACCCTACCTAGTTCTAACCTGGTCCCAGTAACTACTGACTACTAACCCTACCTAGTCCTAACCTGGTCCCAGTAACTACTGACTACTAACCCTACCTAGTCCTAACTTGGTCCCAGTAACTACTAACCCTACCTAGTCCTAACCTGGTCCCAGTAACTACTAACCCTACCTAGTCCTAACCTGGTCCCAGTAACTACTAACCCTACCTAGTCCTAACCTGGTCCTTGTAACTACTGACTACTTACCCTACCTTGTCCTAACCTGGTCCCAATAACTAGTAGCTACTAACCCTACCTAGTCCTACCCTGGTCCCAGTAACTACTAACTATTAACCCTACCTAGTCCTAACCTGGTCCCATTAACTACTAACCTGACCTAGTCCTAACCTGGTCCCAGTAACTACTAACCCTACCTAGTCCTAACCTGGTCCCAGTAACTACTAACCCTACCTAGTCCTAACCTGGTCAAAGAAACTACTAACCCTACCTAGTCCTAACCTGGTCCCAGTAACTACTAACCCTACCTAGTCCTAACCTTGTCCCAGTAACTACTAACCCTACCAATTCCTAACCTGGTCCCAGTAACTACTGACTACTAACCCTACCTAGTCCTAACCTAGTCCCAGTAACTACTAACCCTACTTAGTCCTAACCTGGTCCCAGGAACTATTAACCCTACCTCGTCCTAACCTGGTCCCAGTAACTATTAACCCTACCTAGTCCTAACCTGGTCCCAGTAACTACTGACTACTATCCCTACCTAGTCCTAACCTGGTCCCAATCACTACTAACCCTACCTAGTTCTAACCGGTTCCCAGTAACTACTAACCCTACCTAGTCCTAACCTGGTCCAAGTAACTACTAACCCTACCTAGTCCTAACCTGGTCCCAGTAACTACTACACCTACCAAGTCCTAACCTGGTCCCAGAAACTACTACACCTACCAAGTCCTAACCTGGTCCCAGTAACTACTAACCCTACCTAGTCCTAACCTGGTCCTTGTAACTACTGACTACTTACCCTACCTAGTCCTAACCTGGTCCCAATAACTAGTAGCTACTAACCCTACCTAGTCCTAACCTGGTCCCAGTAACTACTAACTATTAACCCTACCTAGTCCTAACCTGGTCCCATTAACTACTAACCTGACCTAGTCCTAACCTGGTCCCAGTAACTACTAACCCTACCTAGTCCTAACCTGGTCCCAGTAACTACTAACCCTACCTAGTCCTAACCTGGTCCCAGTAACTACTAACCCTAACTAGTCCTAACCTGGTCCCAGTAACTACTAACCCTACCTAGTCCTAACCTGGTCCCAGTAACTACTAACCCTACCTAGTCCTAACCTGGTCCCAGTAACTACTAACCCTACCTAGTCCTAACCTGGTCCCAGTAACTACTAACCCTACCTAGTCCTAACCTGGTCCCAGTAACTACTAACCCTACCATTTCCTAACCTGGTTCCAGTAACTACTGACTACTAACCCTACCTAGTCCTAACCTGGTCCCAGTAACTACTAACCCTACCTAGTCGTAACCTGGTCCCAGTAACTACTAACCCTACCTAGTCCTAACCTGGTCCCAGTAACTATTAACCCTACCTAGTCCTAACCTGGTCCAAGAAACTACTAACCCTACCTAGTCCTAACCTGGTCCCAGTAACTACTACACCTACCAAGTCCTAACCTGGTCCCAGAAACTACTACACCTACCAAGTCCTAACCTGGTCCCAGTAACTACTAACCCTACCTAGTCCTAATCTGGTCCCAGTAACTATTAACCCTACCTAGTTCTAACCTGGTCCCAGTAACTACTGACTACTAACCCTACCTAGTCCTAACCTGGTCCCAGTAACTACTGACTACTAACCCTACCTAGTCCTAACTTGGTCCCAGTAACTACTAACCCTACCTAGTCCTAACCTGGTCCCAGTAACTACTAACCCTACCTAGTCCTAACCTGGTCCCAGTAACTACTAACCCTACCTAGTCCTAACCTGGTCCTTGTAACTACTGACTACTTACCCTACCTTGTCCTAACCTGGTCCCAATAACTAGTAGCTACTAACCCTACCTAGTCCTACCCTGGTCCCAGTAACTACTAACTATTAACCCTACCTAGTCCTAACCTGGTCCCATTAACTACTAACCTGACCTAGTCCTAACCTGGTCCCAGTAACTACTAACCCTACCTAGTCCTAACCTGGTCCCAGTAACTACTAACCCTACCTAGTCCTAACCTGGTCAAAGTAACTACTAACCCTACCTAGTCCTAACCTGGTCCCAGTAACTACTAACCCTACCTAGTCCTAACCTGGTCCCAGTAACTACTAACCCTACCAATTCCTAACCTGGTCCCAGTAACTACTGACTACTAACCCTACCTAGTCCTAACCTAGTCCCAGTAACTACTAACCCTACTTAGTCCTAACCTGGTCCCAGGAACTATTAACCCTACCTCGTCCTAACCTGGTCCCAGTAACTATTAACCCTACCTAGTCCTAACCTGGTCCCAGTAACTACTGACTACTATCCCTACCTAGTCCTAACCTGGTCCCAATCACTACTAACCCTACCTAGTTCTAACCGGTTCCCAGTAACTACTAACCCTACCTAGTCCTAACCTGGTCCAAGTAACTACTAACCCTACCTAGTCCTAACCTGGTCCCAGTAACTACTACACCTACCAAGTCCTAACCTGGTCCCAGAAACTACTACACCTACCAAGTCCTAACCTGGTCCCAGTAACTACTAACCCTACCTAGTCCTAACCTGGTCCTTGTAACTACTGACTACTTACCCTACCTAGTCCTAACCTGGTCCCAATAACTAGTAGCTACTAACCCTACCTAGTCCTAACCTGGTCCCAGTAACTACTAACTATTAACCCTACCTAGTCCTAACCTGGTCCCATTAACTACTAACCTGACCTAGTCCTAACCTGGTCCCAGTAACTACTAACCCTACCTAGTCCTAACCTGGTCCCAGTAACTACTAACCCTACCTAGTCCTAACCTGGTCCCAGTAACTACTAACCCTACCTAGTCCTAACCTGGTCCCAGTAACTACTAACCCTACCTAGTCCTAACCTGGTCCCAGTAACTACTAACCCTACCTAGTCCTAACCTGGTCCCAGTAACTACTAACCCTACCTAGTCCTAACCTGGTCCCAGTAACTACTAACCCTACCTAGTCCTAACCTGGTCCCAGTAACTACTAACCCTACCATTTCCTAACCTGGTCCCAGTAACTACTGACTACTAACCCTACCTAGTCCTAACCTGGTCCCAGTAACTACTAACCCTACCTAGTCGTAACCTGGTCCCAGTAACTACTAACCCTACCTAGTCCTAACCTGGTCCCAGTAACTATTAACCCTACCTAGTTCTAACCTGGTCCCAGTAACTACTGACTACTAACCCTACCTAGTCCTAACCTGGTCCCAGTAACTACTGACTACTAACCCTACCTAGTCCTAACTTGGTCCCAGTAACTACTAACCCTACCTAGTCCTAACCTGGTCCCAGTAACAACTAACCCTACCTAGTCCTAACCTGGTCCCAGTAACTACTAACCCTACCTAGTCCTAACCTGGTCCTTGTAACTACTGACTACATACCCTACCTAGTCCTAACCTGGTCCCAATAACTAGTAGCTACTAACCCTACCTAGTCCTAACCTGGTCCCAGTAACTACTAACCCTACCTAGTCCTAACCTGGTCCCAGTAACTACTAACCCTACCTAGTCCTAACCTGGTCCCAGTAACTACTAACCCTACCTAGTCCTAACCTGGTCCCAGTAACTACTAACCCTACCTAGTCCTAACCTGTTCCTTGTAACTACTGACTACTTACCCTACCTTGTCCTAACCTGGTCCCAATAACTAGTAGCTACTAACCCTACCTAGTCCTAACCTGGTCCTAGTAACTACTAACTATTAACCCTACCTAGTCCTAACCTGGTCCCATTAACTACTAACCTGACCTAGTCCTAACCTGGTCCCAGTAACTACTAACCCTACCTAGTCCTAACCTGGTCCCAGTAACTACTAACCCTACCTAGTCCTAACCTGGTCCCAGTAACTACTAACCCTACCTAGTCCTAACCTGGTCCCAGTAACTACTAACCCTACCTAGTCCTAACCTGGTCCCAGTAACTACTAACCCTACCAATTCCTAACCTGGTCCCAGTAACTACTGACTACTAACCCTACCTAGTCCTAACCTGGTCCCAGTAACTACTAACCCTACCTAGTCCTAACCTGGTCCCAGTAACTACTAACCCTACCTAGTCCTAACCTGGTCCCAGTAACTACTAACCCTACCTAGTCCTAACCTGGTCCCAGTAACTACTAACCCTACCTAGTCCTAACCTGGTCCCAGGAACTATTAACCCTACCTCGTCCTAACCTGGTCCCAGTAACTATTAACCCTACCTAGTCCTAACCTGGTCCCAGTAACTACTGACTACTATCCCTACCTAGTCCTAACCCGGTCCCAATAACTACTAACCCTACCAATTCCTAACCTGGTCCCAGTAACTACTGACTACTAACCCTACCTAGTCCTAACCTGGTCCCAGGAACTATTAACCCTACCTCGTCCTAACCTGGTCCCAGTAACTATTAACCCTACCTAGTTCTAACCTGGTCCCAGTAACTACTGACCACTATCCCTACCTAGTCCTAACCTGGTCCCAATAACTACTAACCCTACCTAGTTCTAACCGGTTCCCAGTAACTACTAACCCTACCAAGTCCTAACCTGGTCCAAGTAACCACTAACCCTACCTAGTCCTAACCTGGTCCCAGTAACTACTACACCTACCAAGTCCTAACCTGGTCCCAGAAACTACTACACCTACCAAGTCCTAACCTGGTCCCAGAAACTACTACACCTACCAAGTCCTAACCTGGTCCCAGTAACTACTAACCCTACCTAGTCCTAACCTGGTCCCAGTAACTATTAACCCTACCTAGTTCTAACCTGGTCCCAGTAACTACTGACTACTAACCCTACCTAGTCCTAACCTGGTCCCAGTAACTACTGACTACTAACCCTACCTAGTCCTAACTTGGTCCCAGTAACTACTAACCCTACCTAGTCCTAACCTGGTCCCAGTAACAACTAACCCTACCTAGTCCTAACCTGGTCCCAGTAACTACTAACCCTACCTAGTCCTAACCTGGTCCTTGTAACTACTGACTACTTACCCTACCTTGTCCTAACCTGGTCCCAATAACTAGTAGCTACTAACCCTACCTAGTCCTAACCTGGTCCCAGTAACTACTAACTATTAACCCTACCTGGTCCTAACCTGGTCCCATTAACTACTAACCTGACCTAGTCCTAACCTGGTCCCAGTAACTACTAACCCTACCTAGTCCTAACCTGGTCCCAGTAACTACTAACTCTACCTAGTCCTAACCTGGTCCCAGTAACTACTAACCCTACCTAGTCCTAACCTGGTCCCAGTAACTACTAACCCTACCTAGTCCTAACCTGGTCCCAGTAACTACTAACCCTACCAATTCCTAACCTGGTCCCAGTAACTACTGACTACTAACCCTACCTAGTCCTAACCTGGTCCCAGTAACTACTAACCCTACTTAGTCCTAACCTGGTCCCAGGAACTATTAACCCTACCTCGTCCTAACCTGGTCCCAGTAACTATTAACCCTACCTAGTCCTAACCTGGTCCCAGTAACTACTGACTACTATCCCTACCTAGTCCTAACCCGGTCCCAATAACTACTAACCCTACCTAGTTCTAACCGGTTCCCAGTAACTACTAACCCTACCTAGTCCTAACCTGGTCCAAGGAACTACTAACCCTACCTAGTCCTAACCTGGTCCCAGTAACTACTACACCTACCAAGTCCTAACCTGGTCCCAGAAACTACTATACCTACCAAGTCCTAACCTGGTCCCAGTAACTACTAACCCTACCTAGTCCTAACCTGGTCCTTGTAACTACTGACTACTTACCCTACCTAGTCCTAACCTGGTCCCAATAACTAGTAGCTACTAACCCTACCTAGTCCTAACCTGGTCCCAGTAACTACTAACTATTAACCCTACCTAGTCCTAACCTGGTCCCATTAACTACTAACCTGACCTAGTCCTAACCTGGTCCCAGTAACTACTAACCCTACCTAGTCCTAACCTGGTCCCAGTAACTACTAACCCTACCTAGTCCTAACCTGGTCCCAGTAACTACTAACCCTACCTAGTCCTAACCTGGTCCCAGTAACTACTAACCCTACCTAGTCCTAACCTGGTCCCAGTAACTACTAACCCTACCTAGTCCTAACCTGGTCCCAGTAACTACTAACCCTACCTAGTCCTAACCTGGTCCCAGTAACTACTAACCCTACCTAGTCCTAACCTGGTCCCAGTAACTACTAACCCTACCAATTCCTAACCTGGTCCCAGTAACTACTGACTACTAACCCTACCTAGTCCTAACCTGGTCCCAGTAACTACTAACCCTACTTAGTCCTAACCTGGTCCCAGTAACTACTAACCCTACCTCGTCCTAACCTGGTCCCAGTAACTATTAACCCTACCTAGTTCTAACCTGGTCCCAGTAACTACTGACTACTATCCCTACCTAGTCCTAACCTGGTCCCAATAACTACTAACCCTACCTAGTTCTAACCGGTTCCCAGTAACTACTAACCCTACCTAGTCCTAACCTGGTCCAAGTAACTACTAACCCTACCTAGTCCTAACCTGGTCCCAGTAACTACTACACCTACCAAGTCCTAACCTGGTCCCAGAAACTACTAACTAATAACCCTACATAGTCCTAACCTGGTCCCAATAACTACTAACCCTACCTAGTTCTAACCTGGTCCCAGTAACAACTAACCCTACCTAGTCCTAACCTTGTCCAAGTACCTACTAACCCTACCTAGTCCTAACTTGGTCCCAGTAACTACTACACCTTCCAAGTCCTAACCTGGTCCCAGAAACTACTAACTACTAACCTTACATAGTCCTAACCTGGTCCCAGTAACTACTAACCCTACCTAGTTCTAACCTGGTCCCAGTAACTACTACTAACCCTATCTAGTCCTAACCTGGTCCCAGTAACTACTAACCCTACCTAGTCCTAACCTGGTCCCAGTAACTATTAACCCTACCTAGTTCTAACCTGGTTCCAGTAACTACTGACTACTAACCCTACCTAGTCGTAACCTGGTCCCAGTAACTACTAACCCTACCTTGTCCTAACCTGGTCCCAGTAACTACTGACTACTAACCCTACCTAGTCCTAACCTGGTCCCAGTAACTGCTAACCCTACCAAGTCCTAACCTGGTCCCAGTAACTACTGACTACTAACCCTACCTAATCCTAACCTGGTCCCAGTAACTACTAACCCTACCTAGTCCTAACCTGGTCCCAGTAACTAATAACCCTACATAGTTCTAACCTGGTCCATGTAACTACTGACTACTAACCCTACCTAGTCCTAACCTGGTCCCAGTAACTACTAACCCTACCTAGTCCTAACCTGTTCCCAGTAACTGCTAACCGTACCTAGTCCTAACCTGGTCCCAGTAACTACTAACCCTACCTAGTCCTAACCTGGTCCCAGTAACTACTGACTACTAACCCTACCTAGTCCTAACCTGGTCCCAGTAACTACTAACCCTACCAAGTCCTAACCTGGTCCCAGTAACTACTGACTACTAACCCTACCTAGTCCTAACCTGGTCCCAGTAACTACTAACCCTACCTATTTCTAACCTGGTCCCAGTAACTGCTGACTACTAACCCTATCTAGTCCAAACCTGGTCCCAGTAAACTACTAACCCTACCAAGTCCTAACCTGGTCCCAGTAAACTACTAACCCTACCTAGTCCTAACCTGGCCCCAGTAACTGATGACTGCTAACCCTACCTAGTCCTAACCTGGTCCCAGTAACTACTAACCCTACCTCGTCCTAACCTGGTCCCAGTAACTACTGACTTCTAACCCTACCTAGTCCTAACCTGGTCCCAGTAACTGCTAACCGTACCTAGTCGTAACCTGGTCCCAGTAACTCCTAACCCTACCTAGTCCTAACCTGGTCCCAGTAACTACTGACTACTAACCCTACCTAGTCCTAACCTGGTCCCAGTAACGACTAACCCTACCAAGTCCTAACCTGGTCCCAGTAACTACTGACTACTAACCCTACCTAGTCCTAACCTGGTCCCAGTAACTACTAACCCTACCTAGTCCTAACCTGGTCCCAGTAACTACTAACCCTACCTAGTCCTAACCTGGTCCCAGTAACTACTAACCCTACCTAGTCCTAACCTGGTCCCAGTAACTACTAACCCTACCTAGTCCTAACCTGGTCCAAGTAACTACTAACCCTACCTAGTCCTAACCTGGTCCCAGTAACTACTACACCTACCAAGTCCTAACCTGGTCCCAGAAACTACTACACCTACCAAGTCCTAACCTGGTCCCAGTAACTACTAACCCTACCTAGTCCTAACCTGGTCCTTGTAACTACTGACTACTTACCCTACCTAGTCCTAACCTGGTCCCAATAACTAGTAGCTACTAACCCTACCTAGTCCTAACCTGGTCCCAGTAACTACTAACTATTAACCCTACCTAGTCCTAACCTTGTCCCATTAACTACTAACCTGACCTAGTCCTAACCTGGTCCCAGTAACTACTAACCCTACCTAGTCCTAACCTGGTCCCAGTAACTACTAACCCTACCTAGTCTTAACCTGGTCCCAGTAACTACTAACCCTACCTAGTCCTAACCTGGTCCCAGTAACTACTAACCCTACCTAGTCCTAACCTGGTCCCAGTAACTACTAACCCTACCTAGTACTAACCTGGTCCCAGTAACTACTAACCCTACCTAGTCCTAACCTGGTCCCAGTAACTACTAACCCTACCTAGTCCTAACCTGGTCCCAGTAACTACTAACCCTACCATTTCCTAACCTGGTCCCAGTAACTACTGACTACTAACCCTACCTAGTCCTAACCTGGTCCCAGTAACTACTAACCCTACCTAGTCGTAACCTGGTCCCAGTAACTACTAACCCTACCTAGTCCTAACCTGGTCCCAGTAACTATTAACCCTACCTAGTTCTAACCGGGTCCCAGTAACTACTGACTACTTACCCTACCTTGTCCTAACCTGGTCCCAATAACTAGTAGCTACTAACCCTACCTAGTCCTAACCTGGTCCCAGTAACTACTAACTATTAACCCTACCTAGTCCTAACCTGGTCCCATTAACTACTAACCTGACCTAGTCCTAACCTGGTCCCAGTAACTACTAACCCTACCTAGTCCTAACCTGGTCCCAGTAACTACTAACCCTACCTAGTCGTAACCTGGTCCCAGTAACTACTAACCCTACCTAGTCGTAACCTGGTCCCAGTAACTACTAACCCTACCTAGTCCTAACCTGGTCCCAGTAACTACTAACCCTACCAATTCCTAACCTGGTCCCAGTAACTACTGACTACTAACCCTACCTAGTCCTAACCTGGTCCCAGTAACTACTAGCCCTACTTAGTCCTAACCTGGTCCCAGGAACTATTAACCCTACCTCGTCCTAACCTGGTCCCAGTAACTATTAACCCTACCTAGTTCTAACCTGGTCCCAGTAACTACTGACTACTATCCCTACCTAGTCCTAACCTGGTCCCAATAACTACTAACCCTACCTAGTTCTAACCGGTTCCCAGTAACTACTAACCCTACCTAGTCCTAACCTGGTCCAAGTAACTACTAACCCTACCTAGTCCTAACCTGGTCCCAGTAACTGCTAACCCTACCAAGTCCTAACCTGGTCCCAGTAACTACTGACTACTAACCCTACCTAATCCTAACCTGGTCCCAGTAACTACTAACCCTACCTAGTCCTAACCTGGTCCCAGTAACTAATAACCCTACATAGTTCTAACCTGGTCCATGTAACTACTGACTACTAACCCTACCTAGTCCTAACCTGGTCCCAGTAACTACTAACCCTACCAAGTCCTAACCTGGTCCCAGTAACTACTGACTACTAACCCTACCTAGTCCTAACCTGGTCCCAGTAACTACTAACCCTACCTATTTCTAACCTGGTCCCAGTAACTGCTGACTACTAACCCTATCTAGTCCAAACCTGGTCCCAGTAAACTACTAACCCTACCAAGTCCTAACCTGGTCCCAGTAAACTACTAACCCTACCTAGTCCTAACCTGGCCCCAGTAACTGATGATTGCTAACCCTACCTAGTCCTAACCTGGTCCCAGTAACTACTAACCCTACCTCGTCCTAACCTGGTCCCAGTAACTACTGACTTCTAACCCTACCTAGTCCTAACCTGGTCCCAGTAACTGCTAACCGTACCTAGTCCTAACCTGGTCCCAGTAACTCCTAACCCTACCTAGTCCTAACCTGGTCCCAGTAACTACTGACTACTAACCCTACCTAGTCCTAACCTGGTCCCAGTAACGACTAACCCTACCAAGTCCTAACCTGGTCCCAGTAACTACTGACTACTAACCCTACCTAGTCCTAACCTGGTCCCAGTAACTACTAACCCTACCTAGTCCTAACCTGGTCCCAGTAACTACTAACCCTACCTAGTCCTAACCTGGTCCCAGTAACTACTAACCCTACCTAGTCCTAACCTGGTCCCAGTAACTACTAACCCTACCTAGTCCTAACCTGGTCCAAGTAACTACTAACCCTACCTAGTCCTAACCTGGTCCCAGTAACTACTACACCTACCAAGTCCTAACCTGGTCCCAGAAACTACTACACCTACCAAGTCCTAACCTGGTCCCAGTAACTACTAACCCTACCTAGTCCTAACCTGGTCCTTGTAACTACTGACTACTTACCCTACCTAGTCCTAACCTGGTCCCAATAACTAGTAGCTACTAACCCTACCTAGTCCTAACCTGGTCCCAGTAACTACTAACTATTAACCCTACCTAGTCCTAACCTTGTCCCATTAACTACTAACCTGACCTAGTCCTAACCTGGTCCCAGTAACTACTAACCCTACCTAGTCCTAACCTGGTCCCAGTAACTACTAACCCTACCTAGTCTTAACCTGGTCCCAGTAACTACTAACCCTACCTAGTCCTAACCTGGTCCCAGTAACTACTAACCCTACCTAGTCCTAACCTGGTCCCAGTAACTACTAACCCTACCTAGTACTAACCTGGTCCCAGTAACTACTAACCCTACCTAGTCCTAACCTGGTCCCAGTAACTACTAACCCTACCTAGTCCTAACCTGGTCCCAGTAACTACTAACCCTACCATTTCCTAACCTGGTCCCAGTAACTACTGACTACTAACCCTACCTAGTCCTAACCTGGTCCCAGTAACTACTAACATTACCTCGTCCTAACCTGGTCCCAGTAACTACTGACTTCTAACCCTACCTAGTCCTAACCTGGTCCCAGTAACTGCTAACCGTACCTAGTCCTAACCTGGTCCCAGTAACTCCTAACCCTACCTAGTCCTAACCTGGTCCCAGTAACTACTGACTACTAACCCTACCTAGTCCTAACCTGGTCCCAGTAACGACTAACCCTACCAAGTCCTAACCTGGTCCCAGTAACTACTGACTACTAACCCTACCTAGTCCTAACCTGGTCCCAGTAACTACTAACCCTACCTAGTCCTAACCCTGTCCCAGTAACTACTAACCCTACCTAGTCCTAACCTGGTCCCAGTAACTACTAACCCTACCTAGTCCTAACCTGGTCCCAGTAACTACTAACCCTACCTAGTCCTAACCTGGTCCAAGTAACTACTAACCCTACCTAGTCCTAACCTGGTCCCAGTAACTACTACACCTACCAAGTCCTAACCTGGTCCCAGAAACTACTACACCTACCAAGTCCTAACCTGGTCCCAGTAACTACTAACCCTACCTAGTCCTAACCTGGTCCTTGTAACTACTGACTACTTACCCTACCTAGTCCTAACCTGGTCCCAATAACTAGTAGCTACTAACCCTACCTAGTCCTAACCTGGTCCCAGTAACTACTAACTATTAACCCTACCTAGTCCTAACCTTGTCCCATTAACTACTAACCTGACCTAGTCCTAACCTGGTCCCAGTAACTACTAACCCTACCTAGTCCTAACCTGGTCCCAGTAACTACTAACCCTACCTAGTCTTAACCTGGTCCCAGTAACTACTAACCCTACCTAGTCCTAACCTGGTCCCAGTAACTACTAACCCTACCTAGTCCTAACCTGGTCCCAGTAACTACTAACCCTGCCTAGTACTAACCTGGTCCCAGTAACTACTAACCCTACCTAGTCCTAACCTGGTCCCAGTAACTACTAACCCTACCATTTCCTAACCTGGTCCCAGTAACTACTGACTACTAACCCTACCTAGTCCTAACCTGGTCCCAGTAACTACTAACCCTACCTAGTCGTAACCTGGTCCCAGTAACTACTAACCCTACCTAGTCCTAACCTGGTCCCAGTAACTATTAACCCTACCTAGTTCTAACCTGGTCCCAGTAACTACTGACTACTTACCCTACCTAGTCCTAACCTGGTCCCAGTAACTACTGACTACTAACCCTACCTAGTCCTAACTTGGTCCCAGTAACTACTAACCCTACCTAGTCCTAACCTGGTCCCAGTAACTACTAACCCTACCTAGTCCTAACCTGGTCCCAGTAACTACTAACCCTACCTAGTCCTAACCTGTTCCTTGTAAATACTGACTACTTACCCTACCTTGTCCTAACCTGGTCCCAATAACTAGTAGCTACTAACCCTACCTAGTCCTAACCTGGTCCCAGTAACTACTAACTATTAACCCTACCTAGTCCTAACCTGGTCCCATTAACTACTAACCTGACCTAGTCCTAACCTGGTCCCAGTAACTACTAACCCTACCTAGTCCTAACCTGGTCCCAGTAACTACTAACCCTACCTAGTCGTAACCTGGTCCCAGTAACTACTAACCCTACCTAGTCGTAACCTGGTCCCAGTAACTACTAACCCTACCTAGTCCTAACCTGGTCCCAGTAACTACTAACCCTACCAATTCCTAACCTGGTCCCAGTAACTACTGACTACTAACCCTACCTAGTCCTAACCTGGTCCCAGTAACTACTAGCCCTACTTAGTCCTAACCTGGTCCCAGGAACTATTAACCCTACCTCGTCCTAACCTGGTCCCAGTAACTATTAACCCTACCTAGTTCTAACCTGGTCCCAGTAACTACTGACTACTATCCCTACCTAGTCCTAACCTGGTCCCAATAACTACTAACCCTACCTAGTTCTAACCGGTTCCCAGTAACTACTAACCCTACCTAGTCCTAACCTGGTCCAAGTAACTACTAACCCTACCTAGTCCTAACCTGGTCCCAGTAACTACTACACCTACCAAGTCCTAACCTGGTCCCAGAAACTACTACACCTACCAAGTCCTAACCTGGTCCCAGTAACTACTAACCCTACCTAGTCCTAACCTGGACCCAGTAACTATTAACCCTACCTAGTTCTAACCTAGGGTCAGTAACTACTGACTACTAACCCTACCTAGTCCTAACCTGGTCCCAGTAACTACTGACTACTAACCCTACCTAGTCCTAACTTGGTCCTAGTAACTACTAACCCTACCTAGTCCTAACCTGGTCCCAGTAACTACTAACCCTACCTAGTCCTAACCTGGTCCCAGTAACTACTAACCCTACCTAGTCCTAACCTGGTCCTTGTAACTACTGACTACTTAACCTACCTTGTCCTAACCTGGTCCCAATAACTAGTAGCTACTAACCCTACCTAGTCCTAACCTGGTCCCAGTAACTACTAACTATTAACCCTACCTAGTCCTAACCTGGTCCCATTAACTACTAACCTGACCTAGTCCTAACCTGGTCCCAGTAACTACTAACCCTACCTAGTCCTAACCTGGTCCCAGTAACTACTAACCCTACCTAGTCCTAACCTGGTCCCAGTAACTACTAACCCTACCTAGTCCTAACCTGGTCCCAGTAACTACTAACCCTACCTAGTCCTAACCTGGTCCCAGTAACTACTAACCCTACCAATTCCTAACCTGGTCCCAGTAACTACTGACTACTAACCCTACCTAGTCCTAACCTGGTCCCAGTAACTACTAACCCTACTTAGTCCTAACCTGGTCCCAGGAACTATTAACCCTACCTCGTCCTAACCTGGTCCCAGTAACTATTAACCCTACCTAGTCCTAACCTGGTCCCAGTAACTACTGACTACTATCCCTACCTAGTCCTAACCTGGTCCCAATAACTACTAACCCTACCTAGTTCTAACCGGTTCCCAGTAACTACTAACCCTACCTAGTCATAACCTGGTCCAAGTAACTACTAACCCTACCTAGTCCTAACCTGGTCCCAGTAACTACTACACCTACCAAGTCCTAACCTGGTCCCAGAAACTACTATACCTACCAAGTCCTAACCTGGTCCCAGTAACTACTAACCCTACCTAGTCCTAACCTGGTCCTTGTAACTACTGACTACGTACCCTACCTAGTCCTAACCTGGTCCCAATAACTAGTAGCTACTAACCCTACCTAGTCCTAACCTGGTCCCAGTAACTACTAACTATTAACCCTACCTAGTCCTAACCTGGTCCCATTAACTACTAACCTGACCTAGTCCTAACCTGGTCCCAGTAACTACTAACCCTACCTAGTCCTAACCTGGTCCCAGTAACTACTAACCCTACCTAGTCCTAACCTGGTCCCAGTAACTACTAACCCTACCTAGTCCTAACCTGGTCCCAGTAACTACTAACCCTACCTAATCCTAACCTGGTCCCAGTAACTACTAACCCTACCTAGTCCTAACCTGGTCCCAGTAACTACTAACCCTACCTAGTCCTAACCTGGTCCCAGTAACTACTAACCCTACCTAGTCCTAACCTGGTCCCAGTAACTACTAACCCTACCAATTCCTAACCTGGTCCCAGTAACTACTGACTACTAACCCTACCTAGTCCTAACCTGGTCCCAGTAACTACTAACCCTACTTAGTCCTAACCTGGTCCCAGTAACTACTAACCCTACCTCGTCCTAACCTGGTCCCAGTAACTATTAACCCTACCTAGTTCTAACCTGGTCCCAGTAACTACTGACTACTATCCCTACCTAGTCCTAACCTGGTCCCAATAACTACTAACCCTACCTAGTTCTAACCGGTACCCAGTAACTACTAACCCTACCTAGTCCTAACCTGGTCCAAGTAACTACTAACCCTACCTAGTCCTAACCTGGTCCCAGTAACTACTACACCTACCAAGTCCTAACCTGGTCCCAGAAACTAATAACTAATAACCCTACATAGTCCTAACCTGGTCCCAATAACTACTAACCCTACCTAGTTCTAACCTGGTCCCAGTAACAACTAACCCTACCTAGTCCTAACCTGGTCCAAGTACCTACTAACCCTACCTAGTCCTAACTTGGTCCCAGTAACTACTACACCTTCCAAGTCCTAACCTGGTCCCAAAAACTACTAACTACTAACCCTACATAGTCCTAACCTGGTCCCAGTAACTACTAACCCTACCTAGTTCTAACCTGGTCCCAGTAACTACTACTAACCCTATCTAGTCCTAACCTGGTCCCAGTAACTACTAACCCTACCTAGTCTTAACCTGGGCCCAGTAACTACTAACCCTACCTAGTCCTAACCTGGTCCCAGTAACTATTAACCCTACCTAGTTCTAACCTGGTCCCAGTAACTACTGACTACTAACCCTACCTAGTCGTAACCTGGTCCCAGTAACTACTAACCCTACCTAGTCCTAACCTGGTCCCATTAACTACTGACTACTAACCCTACCTAGTCCTAACCTGGTCCCAGTAACTGCTAACCCTACCAAGTCCTAACCTGGTCCCAGTAACTACTGACTACTAACCCTACCTAATCCTAACCTGGTCCCAGTAACTACTAACCCTACCTAGTCCTAACCTGGTCCCAGTAACTAATAACCCTACATAGTTCTAACCTGGTCCATGTAACTACTGACTACTAACCCTACCTAGTCCTAACCTGGTCCCAGTAACTACTAACCCTACCTAGTCCTAACCTGTTCCCAGTAACTGCTAACCGTACCTAGTCCTAACCTGGTCCCAGTAACTACTAACCCTACCTAGTCCTAACCTGGTCCCAGTAACTACTGACTACTAACCCTACCTAGTCCTAACCTGGTCCCAGTAACTACTAACCCTACCAAGTCCTAACCTGGTCCCAGTAACTACTGACTACTAACCCTACCTAGTCCTAACCTGGTCCCAGTAACTACTAACCCTACCTATTTCTAACCTGGTCCCAGTAACTGCTGACTACTAACCCTATCTAGTCCAAACCTGGTCCCAGTAAACTACTAACCCTACCAAGTCCTAACCTGGTCCCAGTAAACTACTAACCCTACCTAGTCCTAACCTGGCCCCAGTAACTGATGACTGCTAACCCTACCTAGTCCTAACCTGGTCCCAGTAACTACTAACCCTACCTCGTCCTAACCTGGTCCCAGTAACTACTGACTTCTAACCCTCCCTAGTCCTAACCTGGTCCCAGTAACTGCTAACCGTACCTAGTCCTAACCTGGTCCCAGTAACTCCTAACCCTACCTAGTCCTAACATGGTCCCAGTAACTTCTGACTACTAACCCTACCTAGTACTAACCTGGTCCCAGTAACGACTAACCCTACCAAGTCCTAACCTGGTCCCAGTAACTACTGACTACTAACCCTACCTAGTCCTAACCTGGTCCCAGTAACTACTAACCCTACCTATTTCTAACCTGGTCCCAGTAACTGCTGACTACTAACCCTATCTAGTCCTAACCTGGTCCCAGTAACTACTAACCCTACCTAGTCCTAACCTGGTCGCAGTAACTACTAACCCTACCAAGTCCTTACCTGGTCCCAGTAACTACTGACTACTAACCCCACCTAGTCCTAACCTGGTCCCAGTAACTACTAACCCTACCTAGTCCTAACCTGGTCCCAGTAACTACTAACCCTACCTAGTCCTAAACTGGTCCCAATAACTACTAACTACTTACCCTACCTAGTCCTAACCTGGTCCCAGTAACTAGTAACTATTAACCCTACCTAGTCCTAACCTGGTCCCATTAACTACTAACCTGACCTAGTCCTAACCTGGTCCCAGTAACTACTAACCCTACCTAGTCCTAACCTGGTCCCAGTAACAACTAACCCTACTTAGTCCTAACCTGGTCCCAGTAACTACTAACCGTACCTAGTCCTAACCTGGTCCCAGTAACTACTAACCCTACCTAGTCCTAACCTGGTCCCAATAACTACTAACTACTTACCCTACCTAGTCCTAACCTGGTCCCAGTAACTAGTAACTATTAACCCTACCTAGTCCTAACCTGGTCCCATTAACTACTAACCTGACCTAGTCCTAACCTGGTCCCAGTAACTACTAACCCTACCTAGTCCTAACCTGGTCCCAGTAACAACTAACCCTACTTAGTCCTAACCTGGTCCCAGTAACTACTAACCGTACCTAGTCCTAACCTGGTCCCAGTAACTACTAACCCTACCTAGTCCTAACCTGGTCCCAGTAACTATTAACCCTACCTAGTTCTAACCTGGTCCCAGTAACTACTGACTACTAACCCTACCTAGTCGTAACCTGGTCCCAGTAACTACTAACCCTACCTAGTCCTAACCTGGTCCCATTAACTACTGACTACTAACCCTACCTAGTCCTAACCTGGTCCCAGTAACTGCTAACCCTACCAAGTCCTAACCTGGTCCCAGTAACTACTGACTACTACCCTACCTAATCCTAACCTGGTCCCAGTAACTACTAACCCTACCTAGTCCTAACCTGGTCCCAGTAACTAATAACCCTACATAGTTCTAACCTGGTCCATGTAACTACTGACTACTAACCCTACCTAGTCCTAACCTGGTCCCAGTAACTACTAACCCTACCTAGTCCTAACCTGTTCCCAGTACCTGCTAACCGTACCTAGTCCTAACCTGGTCCCAGTAACTACTAACCCTACCTAGTCCTAACCTGGTCCCAGTAACTACTGACTACTAACCCTACCTAGTCCTAACCTGGTCCCAGTAACTACTAACCCTACCTATTTCTAACCTGGTCCCAGTAACTGCTGACTACTAACCCTATCTAGTCCAAACCTGGTCCCAGTAAACTACTAACCCTACCAAGTCCTAACCTGGTCCCAGTAAACTACTAACCCTACCTAGTCCTAACCTGGCCCCAGTAACTGATGACTGCTAACCCTACCTAGTCCTAACCTGGTCCCAGTAACTACTAACCCTACCTCGTCCTAACCTGGTCCCAGTAACTACTGACTTCTAACCCTCCCTAGTCCTAACCTGGTCCCAGTAACTGCTAACCGTACCTAGTCCTAACCTGGTCCCAGTAACTCCTAACCCTACCTAGTCCTAACATGGTCCCAGTAACTTCTGACTACTAACCCTACCTAGTACTAACCTGGTCCCAGTAACGACTAACCCTACCAAGTCCTAACCTGGTCCCAGTAACTACTGACTACTAACCCTACCTAGTCCTAACCTGGTCCCAGTAACTACTAACCCTACCTATTTCTAACCTGGTCCCAGTAACTGCTGACTACTAACCCTATCTAGTCCTAACCTGGTCCCAGTAACTACTAACCCTACCTAGTCCTAACCTGGTCGCAGTAACTACTAACCCTACCAAGTCCTTACCTGGTCCCAGTAACTACTGACTACTAACCCCACCTAGTCCTAACCTGGTCCCAGTAACTACTAACCCTACCTAGTCCTAACCTGGTCCCAGTAACTACTAACCCTACCTAGTCCTAACCTGGTCCCAATAACTACTAACTACTTACCCTACCTAGTCCTAACCTGGTCCCAGTAACTAGTAACTATTAACCCTACCTAGTCCTAACCTGGTCCCATTAACTACTAACCTGACCTAGTCCTAACCTGGTCCCAGTAACTACTAACCCTACCTAGTCCTAACCTGGTCCCAGTAACAACTAACCCTACTTAGTCCTAACCTGGTCCCAGTAACTACTAACCGTTCCTAGTCCTAACCTGGTCCCAGTAACTACTAACCCTACCTAGTCCTAACCTGGTCCCAGTAACTACTAACCCTACCAATTCCGAACCTGGTCCCAGTAACTACTGACTACTAACCCTACCTAGTCGTAACCTGGTCCCAGTAACTACTAACTCTACTTAGTCCTAACCTGGTCCCAGTAACTACTAACCCTACCTCGTCCTAACCTGGTCCCAGTAACTATTAACCCTACCTAGTTCTAACCTGGTCGCAGTAACTACTGACTACTATCCCTACCTAGTCCTAACCTGGTCCCAATAACTACTACACCTACCTAGTTCTAACCTGGTCCCAGTAACTACTAACCCTACCTAGTCCTAACCTGGTCCAAGTAACTACTAACCCTACCTAGTCCTAGCCTGGTCCCAGTAACTACTACACCTACCAGGTCCTAACCTGGTCCCAGAAACTACTAACTACTTACCCTACATAGTCCTAACCTGGTCCCAGTAACTATTAACCCTACCTAGTCCTAACCTGGTCCCAGTAACTACTAACCCTACTTAGTTCTAACCTGGTCCCAGTAACTACTAATCCTACTTAGTTCTAACCTGGTCCCAGTAACTACTAACCCTACCTAGTCCTAACCTGGTCCCAGTAACTACTACACCTACCAAGTCCTAACCTGGTCCCAGTAACTACTGACTACTAACCCTACCTAGTCCTAACCTGGTCCAAGTAACTACTAACCCTACCTAGTCCTAACCTGGTCCCAGTAACTACTACATCCACCAAGTCCTAACCTGGTCCCAGTAACTACTAACCCTACCTAGTCCTAACCTGGTCCCAGTAACTATTAACCCTACCTAGTTCTAACCTGGTCCCAGTAACTACTGACTACTAACCCTACCTAGTCCTAACCTGGTCCCAGTAACTACTGACTACTAACCCTACCTAGTCCTAACTTGGTCCCAGTAACTACTAACCCTACCTAGTCCTAACCTGGTCCCAGTAACTACTAACCCTACCTAGTCCTAACCTGGTCCCAGTAACTACTAACCCTACCTAGTCCTAACCTGGTCCTTGTAACTACTGACTACTTACCCTACCTTGTCCTAACCTGGTCCCAATAACTAGTAGCTACTAACCCTACCTAGTCCTAACCTGGTCCCAGTAACTACTAACTATTAACCCTACCTAGTCCTAACCTGGTCCCATTAACTACTAACCTGACCTAGTCCTAACCTGGTCCCAGTAACTACTAACCCTACCTAGTCCTAACCTGGTCCCAGTAACTACTAACCCTACCTAGTCGTAACCTGGTCCCAGTAACTACTAACCCTACCTAGTCCTAACCTGGTCCAAGTAACTACTAACCCTACCTAGTCCTAACCTGGTCCCAGTAACTACTACATCCACCAAGTCCTAACCTGGTCCCAGTAACTACTAACCCTACCTAGTCCTAACCTGGTCCCAGTAACTATTAACCCTACCTAGTTCTAACCTGGTCCCAGTAACTACTGACTACTAACCCTACCTAGTCCTAACCTGGTCCCAGTAACTACTGACTACTAACCCTACCTAGTCCTAACTTGGTCCCAGTAACTACTAACCCTACCTAGTCCTAACCTGGTCCCAGTAACTACTAACCCTACCTAGTCCTAACCTGGTCCCAGTAACTACTAACCCTACCTAGTCCTAACCTGGTCCTTGTAACTACTGACTACTTACCCTACCTTGTCCTAACCTGGTCCCAATAACTAGTAGCTACTAACCCTACCTAGTCCTAACCTGGTCCCAGTAACTACTAACCCTACCTAGTCCTAACCTGGTCCCAGTAACTACTAACCCTACCTAGTCCTAACCTGGTCCCAGTAACTACTAACCCTACCTAGTCCTAACCTGGTCCCAGTAACTACTAACCCTACCTAGTCCTAACCTGGTCCCAGTAACTACTAACCCTACCTAGTCCTAACCTGGTCCCAGTAACTACTAACCCTACCTAGTCCTAACCTGGTCCCAGTAACTACTAACCCTACCTAGTCCTAACCTGGTCCCAGTAACTACTAACCCTACCATTTCCTAACCTGGTCCCAGTAACTACTGACTACTAACCCTACCTAGTCCTAACCGGTTCCCAGTAACTACTAACCCTACCTAGTCCTAACCTGGTCCAAGTAACTACTAACCCTACCTAGTCCTAACCTGGTCCCAGTAACTACTACACCTACCAAGTCCTAACCTGGTCCCAGAAACTACTACACCTACCAAGTCCTAACCTGGTCCCAGTAACTACTAACCCTACCTAGTCCTAACCTGGTCCCAGTAACTACTGACTACTAACCCTACCTAGTCCTAACTTGGTCCCAGTAACTACTAACCCTACCTAGTCCTAACCTGGTCCCAGTAACAACTAACCCTACTGGGACCAGGTTAGGACTAGGTAACTACTAACCCTACCTAGTCCTAACCTGCTCCTTGTAACTACTGACTACTTACCCTACCTTGTCCTAACCTGGTCCCAATAACTAGTAGCTACTAACCCTACCTAGTCCTAACCTGGTCCCAGTAACTACTAACTATTAACCCTACCTAGTCCTAACCTGGTCCCATTAACTACTAACCTGACCTAGTCCTAACCTGGTCCCAGTAACTACTAACCCTACCTAGTCCTAACCTGGTCCCAGTAACTACTAACCCTACCTAGTCCTAACCTGGTCCCAGTAACTACTAACCCTACCTAGTCCTAACCTGGTCCCAGTAACTACTAACCCTACCTAGTCCTAACCTGGTCCCAGTAACTACTAACGCTACCAATTCCTAACCTGGTCCCAGTAACTACTAAACCTACCTAACCCTACCTAGTCCTAACCTGGTCCCATTAACTACTAACCTGACCTAGTCCTAACCTGGTCCCAGTAACTACTAACCCTACCTAGTCCTAACCTGGTCCCAGGAACTATTAACCCTACCTCGTCCTAACCTGGTCCCAGTAACTATTAACCCTACCTAGTCCTAACCTGGTCCCAGTAACTACTGACTACTATCCCTACCTAGTCCTAACCTGGTCCCAATAACTACTAACCCTACCTAGTTCTAACCGGTTCCCAGTAACTACTAACCCTACCTAGTCCTAACCTGGTCCAAGTAACTACTAACCCTACCTAGTCCTAACCTGGTCCCAGTAACTACTACACCTACCAAGTCCTAACCTGGTCCCAGAAACTACTAACTAATAACCCTACATAGTCCTAACCTGGTCCCAATAACTACTAACCCTACCTAGTTCTAACCTGGTCCCAGTAACAACTAACCCTACCTAGTCCTAACCTGGTCCAAGTACCTACTAACCCTACCTAGTCCTAACTTGGTCCCAGTAACTACTGCACCTTCCAAGTCCTAACCTGGTCCCAGAAACTACTAACTACTAACCCTACATTGTCCTAACCTGGTCCCAGTAACTACTAACCCTACCTAGTTCTAACCTGGTCCCAGTAACTACTAACCCTACCTAGTCCTAACCTGGTCCCAGTAACTATTAACCCTACCTAGTTCTAACCTGGTCCCAGTAACTACTGACTACTAACCCTACCTAGTCCTAACCTGGTCCCAGTAACTACTGACTACTAACCCTACCTAGTCCTAACTTGGTCCCAGTAACTACTAACCCTACCTAGTCCTAACCTGGTCCCAGTAACTACTAACCCTACCTAGTCCTAACCTGCTCCTTGTAACTACTGACTACTTACCCTACCTTGTCCTAACCTGGTCCCAATAACTAGTAGCTACTAACCCTACCTAGTCCTAACCTGGTCCCAGTAACTACTAACTATTAACCCTACCTAGTCCTAACCTGGTCCCATTAACTACTAACCTGACCTAGTCCTAACCTGGTCCCAGTAACTACTAACCCTACCTAGTCCTAACCTGGTCCCAGTAACTACTAACCCTACCTAGTCCTAACCTGGTCCCAGTAACTACTAACCCTACCAATTCCTAACCTGGTCCCAGTAACTACTGACTACTAACCCTACCTAGTCCTAACCTGGTCCCAGTAACTACTAACCCTACTTAGTCCTAACCTGGTCCCAGGAACTATTAACCCTACCTCGTCCTAACCTGGTCCCAGTAACTATTAACCCTACCTAGTCCTAACCTGGTCCCAGTAACTACTGACTACTATCCCTACCTAGTCCTAACCTGGTCCCAATAACTACTAACCCTACCTAGTTCTAACCGGTTCCCAGTAACTACTAACCCTACCTAGTCCTAACCTGGTCCAAGTAACTACTAACCCTACCTAGTCCTAACCTGGTCCCAGTAACTACTACACCTACCAAGTCCTAACCTGGTCCCAGAAACTACTAACTAATAACCCTACATAGTCCTAACCTGGTCCCAATAACTACTAACCCTACCTAGTTCTAACCTGGTCCCAGTAACAACTAACCCTACCTAGTCCTAACCTGGTCCAAGTACCTACTAACCCTACCTAGTCCTAACTTGGTCCCAGTAACTACTGCACCTTCCAAGTCCTAACCTGGTCCCAGAAACTACTAACTACTAACCCTACATTGTCCTAACCTGGTCCCAGTAACTACTAACCCTACCTAGTTCTAACCTGGTCCCAGTAACTACTACTAACCCTATCTAGTCCTAACCTGGTCCCAGTAACTCCTAACCCTACCTAGTCTTAACCTGGTCCCAGTAACTACTAACCCTACCTAGTCCTAACCTGGTCCCAGTAACTATTAACCCTACCTAGTTCTAACCTGGTCCCAGTAACTACTGACTACTAACCCTACCTAATCCTAACCTGGTCCCAGTAACTACTAACCCTACCTAGTCCTAACCTGGTCCCAGTAACTAATAACCCTACATAGTTCTAACCTGGTCCATGTAACTACTGACTACTAACCCTACCTAGTCCTAACCTGGTCCCAGTAACTACTAACCCTACCTAGTCCTAACCTGTTCCCAGTAACTGCTAACCGTACCTAGTCCTAACCTGGTCCCAGTAACTACTAACCCTACCTAGTCCTAACCTGGTCCCAGTAACTACTGACTACTAACCCTACCTAGTCCTAACCTGGTCCCAGTAACTACTAACCCTACCAAGTCCTAACCTGGTCCCAGTAACTACTGACTACTAACCCTACCTAGTCCTAACCTGGTCCCGGTAACTACTAACCCTACCTATTTCTAACCTGGTCCCAGTAACTGCTGACTACTAACCCTATCTAGTCCAAACCTGGTCCCAGTAAACTACTAACCCTACCAAGTCCTAACCTGGTCCCAGTAAACTAATAACCCTACCTAGTCCTAACCTGGCCCCAGTAACTGATGACTGCTAACCCTACCTAGTCCTAACCTGGTCCCAGTAACTACTAACCCTACCTCGTCCTAACCTGGTCCCAGTAACTACTGACTTCTAACCCTACCTAGTCCTAACCTGGTCCCAGTAACTGCTAACCGTACCTAGTCCTAACCTGGTCCCAGTAACTCCTAACCCTACCTAGTCCTAACCTGGTCCCAGTAACTACTGACTACTAACCCTACCTAGTCCTAACCTGGTCCCAGTAACGACTAACCCTACCAAGTCCTAACCTGGTCCCAGTAACTACTGACTACTAACCCTACCTAGTCCTAACCTGGTCCCAGTAACTACTAACCCTACCTAGTCCTAACCTGGTCCCAGTAACTACTAACCCTACCTAGTCCTAACCTTGTCCCAGTAACTACTAACCCTACCTAGTCCTAACCTGGTCCCAGTAACTACTAACCCTACCTAGTCCTAACCTGGTCCCAGTAACTACTGACTACTAACCCTACCTAG